>NW_027439245.1:0-364000 GCF_964188355.1 Buteo buteo | reverse complement strand
GCATCACAAAGGGTTCTGCCACGGGCCCATAGTACTGGTGTGGGAACGGGTTCTATCCTGGAATGTCGCCTAGGGACACCGGGCATAATAGAGAGGGTCAGGTAGGAAGGGTGGGTCTAAACCCGCACGCCCGTAGGGACAGCATGTGTACCACGGAATACCAAAGGGGGTATACGGGTACTACACAGGATTACCGGGCGTGGGTACCGGTACTACCCCGGAGTACTGACGGGGGTACCCTGGCATTACGACGGAGTACTGGGCGGGGTTACCGGTACTACACCAGAGCGTCGGGAAGGGACGCCAGGCCTACCCCGGAGAAATCAGGTCGGGATACCGGGTCTACCCTGGAGGGTCAGGATGGGGGGCCGGGATCTAACACCGCGTGCCCATTGGGACAACAGTTAGAAATCCGGTTCATCACAACGGGTTCTGCCACGGTCCCATAGTACTGCTGGGGGAACGGGTTCTATCCCAGAACGTCGCCTAGGGACACAGGGACTAACGCGGAGGGTCAGGTAGGAAGGGTGGGTCTAAACCCCCGTGCTTGTAGGCACAGCAGGTGTACCCCGGAGTACCGACGGGGGTATACGGGTACTACCTCGAAGTACCAACGGGGGAACCGGTACTACTCCGGAGTACTGACGGGGGTATACGGGTACTACCTCGAAGTACCGGGTGTGGGTACCTGTACTACCCCGACGTACTGATGGAGGTACTCTGGCATTACGCCGGAGTACCGGGCGGGGTTACCGGTACTACACCAGAGCGTCGGGAAGGGACGCCTGGCCTAACACGGAGCATGAGGTCGGGATACCAGGCCTACCCTGGAGGGTCAGGATGGGGGGCCGGCATCTAACACCGCGCGCCCGTTGGGACAACAGTTAGAACTCCGGCGCATCACAAAGCTTTCTGCCACGGGCCCATAGTACTGCTGTGGGAACGGGTTCTATCCCGGAACATCGCCTATGGACACCGGGCCTAACGCGGAGGGTCAGGTCGGAAGTCTGGTTGTCAACCCTCTGGCCCGTAGGGACAGCAGGTGTACCCCGGAGTACCCACGGGGGTATACGGGTACTAGACCGGAGTACCAATGGGGGTACCGGTACTACTCCGGAGTACTGACGGGGGTATACGGGTACTACCTCGGAGCACCGGGCGGAGTTTCCGGTACTACACCAGAGCATCGGGAAGGGATGCCAGGCCTACCCCGAAGCAACAGGTAGGGATACCGGGCCTACCCTGGAGGGTCAGGATGGGAGGCTGAGATCTAACACCGCACGCCCGTTGGGACAACAGGTAGAACTCCGGCGCATCACAAAGGGTTCCGCCACGGCCCCAGAGTAATGGTGGGGGAACGGGTTCTATCCCGGAACATCGCCTAGGGACACCGGGCCTAACACAGAGGGTCAGGTAGGAAGGGTGGGTCTAAACCAGCGCGTACGTTGGGACAGCAGGTGCACCCCGGAGTACCGACGGGTTATACGGGTACTACACTGGAGTACCAACGGGGGTACCGGTACTACCCCGGAGTACCGACGGGGGTACCGTGGCATTACGCCGGAGTACCGGGCGGGGATACCGGTACTACACCAGAGCGTCTGGAAGGAACGCCAGGCCTACCCCAGAGCATCAGGTCGGGATACCGGGCGTACCCTGGAGGGACAGGATGCGGGGCCGGGATCTAACACAGCGCGCATGTTGGGAAAACAGTTAGAATTTTGGTGCAACACAAAGCTTTCTGCCACTGGCCCATATTACTGGTGTGGGAGCAGGTTCTATCCCGGAACGTCGCCTATGGACACCGGGCCTAACGCAAAGGGTTAGGTAGGAAGCGTGGGTCTAAACCGGCGCACCTGTAGGGACAGCAGGTGTACCCCGGAGTACCGACAGGGGTATACGGGTACTACACCGGAGTACTGACAGGGGTATATGGGTACTACCTCGGAGCACCGGACGGGGTTACCGGTACTATAACAGAGCTTTGGGAAAGGAAGCCAGGCCTACCCCGGAGCATCAGGTCGGGATACCGGGCCTACCCTGGAGGGTCAGGATGGGAGGCTGAGATCTTACACCGCGTGGCCATTGGGACAACAGTTAGAACTCCGGCGCATCACAAAGCTTTCTGCCACGTTCCCATAGTACTGCTAGGGGAACGGGTTCTGTAGGGGTTGGCGTTCTGAAGATCTCGCGTTGTCACGGAAAGTTAGAGGGTTAGTCGCAGCCTTGTGATGTACCTGTAACCCCACCTCCCCTTGTTAGTATAAAAGGAATTAACTGCGCAATAAAAGCGGGAAGTTGGCGCTCACACTGTGTGTGTTATCTGTCTCTTTCCCTGGTCCGGGCTGACCAGTGATCTAAGCGTGGCACCTTGATATGTAGCGAATGCTACATAGTGGTGACCCCGACGTGATCGGTTGCCATGGCGACGATGGAACTTGCGCAAGTGATTAAGGTGTTGAAAGAGTTGGGTAATGAGGTGGGTGCCCGAGGAATGATTAGGAGGGGCCCCACGGGCGAATGCATCCAATGGGTGCTGTGCCGGGGAGGGATGAATTCTCCCACAGAAGTCTTTAGTCCCCCAAATTGGGGAGTGGTTCGGGAGATGTTGCTTCAGTCGGCGCTCGAGGGTGAGCACGGCGCTGCGGAATGATTACGAGCTTGGGACATGGTGGAGGGGTTAGTTAAGGTGGGACAAAAGGCTAGGGAGTGCAGGTCGGCGGCACGAGCTATCCTGTTTGTGGATGAAGCGCCGCTTCGAAAACAACGGGGGATAGTGCCCCCAGGGACGGTGGGAGAAGATCAGACGGAGTGGGTGGTTGTGGAGCGGGGCTCGCGGAGCGGTTCCTCTCTGAATGATAGCGTGGACTCAGAGGGTGCGGCGGAGCTGGGGGTTTTTCCGGTAGAGACGGTACCTGCGAGACTGGATGGGCCCTCTCTGCGGCGGGCATGGGAGGAGTTACGGCAGGATCTTCTGAAGGAGTTGCTGGACTGCCTCCTGGACTGGGTTCCCGGCGGGGATGTTAAGGGGGAATTGTACCGTCAGGTGAAGGAATGGGAGGAAAGAATGCCCCCGGAGGGGGAGCTCAGGAAGCTGAGAGAGTTAAAAACTGTAGTAGCGGGGGAACCACCCCCCGGCGAGGGAAACCAGGCGCCTTTGCCGGGAGAGCAGGCTGAGTTTTTGCCTGCCGAGCCTATGCAGTTTGAGCCTTTGCCTGCTGAGCCTTTGCCTGTGCAGGCTGAGCCAGTGCCTGCGCAGGCTGCGCCAGTGCCTGCGGCGGCTGAGCCCGTGCCTGTGGCGGCCGAGCCTTTGCCTGCGCAGGCTGCGCCAGTGCCTGTGGCGGCTGAGCCTATGCCTGCGGCGGTCGGGCCCGTGCCTGTACGGGCCGAGCCGTTGCCTGTACAGGCCCAGCCGTTGCCTGTACGGGCCGAGCCGTTGCCTGTGCGGGCCGGGCCGTTGCCTGTGCGGGCTGAGCCTTTGCCTGTGCTGGCTGCACCTTTGCCTGCGGGGCCTGGCCCTGTTGTGCCTATTCTTGCTGCGCCATCAACTGCGCCATCTGCCGCTCCTGGGCCGGAACGGGTTAATCCTTCGGCTGGGCCCTTCCGAAACTGGCGCGCGGTACCAGCAGCTATAGACTCCGATTATTCCGATGAGGAGAGGATGGATGGCGTGATATGGCAGCCATCGAGAAGCGCGCCACAGAGACAGGCAAGGGAGGGACAGGACGCCTTACAGAGGCATTGGAGGGGAGAAAAAAAAAAAAGAAAAAAAGGAGGCGTTTCACTGGAAAGTCCTTGAGAACTTAAAGAATGCTATGAGTCAGTGCGGAATCCACTTATTGATACAGCCAGTACTTGTATGTAGTACTTGCTTTAGGTAAAAAGTGTGTTAAGCATACTTTGATTAAACATAGCGCAGGCGAGGGTATGCCTGTGTACAGACACCTGAAGGGCTCCTGAAATGGGTTCCTAGTCGTATGATTCGTCCTGCCTTAACCTCGTAGTGTTTGAGTTTCCTTACAGATTGCTGTTATCCTGTCCTGGCTTATGACACCTTGGGTATCCGGATGACATCCCTCTCAGAGTCCATCAATACGTGCCTTTATGGGATCCGACTGTCGGAACTCGCGGCCAGGAATCTAGGTGCCTCGGACATTAAGCCTTAACATCAGCACACCAACGATAAGCCTTATAGAGTAATAGAAGTAACTCTTTCCAAGTCTTAACTTTCAATCTACCTCTTGTGTGAATTTCTATAAAGGAGCTTTTTGCTCTGCAGGGTAAATGGGATATTTACGGGTGTTTAAGATAGAGTGTTTTAAAGTAGTTGTAGAGATATGTTTCTACTCAAGGCACTTTATATAGTTATTTCTTTGTGTGGAATTGTTCATAACAATAGAAGCCAACTCGTCATGGGGAGGGGAGAGATGTAGGGGTCGGTGTTCGGAAGATCTCGCGTTGTCACGGAAAGTTAGAGGGTTAGTCGCAGCCTTGTGATGTACCTGTAACCCCACCTCCCCTTGTTAGTATAAAAGGAATTAACTGCGCAATAAAAAGCGGAAGTTGGCGCTCACACTGCGTGTGTTATCTGTCTCTTTCCCTGGTCCGGGCCGACCACTGATCAAAGCGTGGCACTTTGATATGTAGCAAATGCTACACTCCGGCACATCACAAAGGGTTCTGCCACGCGCCCATAGTACTGGTGTGGGAACGGGTTCTATCCCGGAACGTCGCCTATGGACACCAGGCCTACCGCCGAGAGTCAGGTAGGAAGGCTGGTTCTCAACCCGCGTGCCCGTAGGGACAGCAGGTGTACCCCGGAGTACCGACGGGGGTATACGGGTACTACACCGGAGTACCAACGGGGGTACCGGTACTACTCCGGAGTACTGACGGGGGTATACGGGTACTACCTCGGAGCACCGGGCGGGGTTACCGGTACTACACCAGAGCGTCGGGAAGGGACGCCAGGCCTAGCCCGGAGCATCAGGTAGGGATACTGGGCCTACCCTGGAGGGTCAGGATGGGGGACCGGGATCTAACACCACGCGCCCGTAGAGACAGCAGGTAGGACTCCGGCGCATCAGAAAGGTTTCCGCCACAGCCCCAGAGTACTGGTGGGGGAACGAGTTCTATCCCGGAATGTCGCCTAGGGACACCGGGTCTAACGCGGAGGGTCAGGTAGGAAGGGTGGGTCTAAACCCGCGCGCAGGTGGGGACAGCAAGTGTTCCCCGGAGCAGCAGGTGGGGGTTCCGGTACTACCCCAGAGTACCGGGCGAGAATACCGGTACTACCCCGGAGTACCGACAGAGGTGTACGGGTACTACCCTGGAGCACCGGGCGGGGTTACCGGTACTACACCAGAGCGTCGGGAAGGGACGCCAGGCCTATCCCGGAGCATCAGGTAGGGATACCGGGCCTACCCTGGAGGGTCAGGATGGTAGGCTGAGATCTAACACCGCGCGGCCGTTGGGACAACAGTTAGAACTCTGGTGCATCACAAAGGTTTCTGCCACGGGCCCATAATACTGGTGTGGGAACGGGTTCTATCCCAGAACGTCGCCTAGGGACACCGGGCCTAACGCGATTGGTCAGGTAGGAAGGCTGTTTCTCAACCCGCGTGCCCGTAGGGACAGCAGGTGTACCCCGGAGTACCAACGGGGGTATACGGGTACTACACCGGAGTACCAATGGGGGTACCGGTACTACACCAGAGTGTCGGGAAGGGACGCCAGGCCTACCCCGGAACATCAGGTAGGGATACCGGGCCTACCCTGGAGGGTCAGGATGGGAGGCTGAGATCTAACACCGCGTGCCGTTTGGGACAACAGTTAGAACTCTGGCGCATCACAAAGCTTTCTGCCACTGGCCCATAGTACTGGTGTGGGAGCGGGTTCTATCCCAGAATGTCGCCTACGGACACCGGGCCTAACGCGGAGGGTCAGTTAGGAAGGGTGGGTCTAAACCTGCGCGCCCGTAGGGACAGCAGGTGTACCCCGGAGTACCGACGGGGGTATACAGGTACTACACCGGAGTACCAACGGGGGTACGGGTACTACTCCGGAGTACTGACGGGGCTATACGGGTACTACCCCGGATCACCGGGCGGGGATACCGGTACTACACCATGTTGTCGGGAAGGTATGCCAGGCCTACGCCAGAGCATCAGGTAGGGATACAGGGCCCATCCTGGAGGGTCAGGAATGGAGGCCGGCATCTACCTTCGTGCGCCCGTTGGGAGAACAGGCAGAACTCCAGTGCATCACAAAGCTTTCCGCCACGGGCCCAGAGTACTGGTGGGGGAACGAGTTCTATCCCAGAACGTCGCCTAGGTGCACCGGGCCTAACGCGGAGGGTCAGGTAAGAAGGTGGGTCTAAACCCGCGCGCCCGTAGGGACAGCAGGTGTACTGCAGAGTACCGGGTGGGGGTACCGGTACTACCCCAGAGTACCGGGTGGGAATACCGGTACTTCCCCTGAGTACTGATTGGGGTATACGGGTACTACCCCGGATCACTGGGCGGGGATACCGGTACTACCCCGGAGCGTCGGGAAGGGACGCCAGGTCTACCCAAGACAATCAGTTAGGGATACCAGGCCTACCCTGGATTGTCTGGATGGGAGGCTGGGTGTAACACCGCGCACCCGTAGGGACAACTGGTGAACTCCAGCGCATCACAAAGGTTTCCGGTACAACCCCAGAGTACTGGTGTGGGAAAAGGTTTTATCACGGAACGTCGGTTAGGCACACCGGGCCTAACGCATTGTGTGAGGAGTGAAGGGCGGGTCTAACCCCGCGCACCCATAAAGTCGGCAGTTGTACCCCGGAGTACCGGGCGGGGGTAATGGTACTACCCCGGAGTACCAATGAGGATACGTGTAATACCCGGAGTACCGGGTGTGGGTATCGGTACTACCCCGGAGCGTCAGGAAGGGACGCCAGGTCTACCACTGAGCAACACTTAGGGATACCAGGCCTACCCTGGAGGGTCAGGATGGGAGGCCGGGTCTAAAACCGTGCACCCGTAGTGACAACTGGTGAACTCCGGCGCATCACAAAGGTTTCCGGTACAACCCCAGAGTACTGGTGGGGGAACCTGTTCTATCCTGGAAAGTTGGGTAGGCACCTTAGGCCTAACGCGTAGTGTGAGGTAGGAAGGGCGGGTCTAACCCCGCGCGCCCGTAGGGACAGCAGCTGTACCCCAGAGTACAGGGTGGGGGTACTGAAAATACCCCAGAGCACCGATGAGGGTTATGGCTAATACCCCGGAGTACTGTGTGGGGGTACCGGTACTACCCTGGAGCGTCGGGAAGGGACACCAGTTATACCCAGGAGCATCACTTAGGAATATCCAGGCCTAGCATGGAAGGTCATTGGGAGGCCGAGTCTAACACCACAAACCCATAAAGTCGGCAGCTGTACCCCGAGTAACAGGTGGGGGTACTGGTACTACCTGGGCGTACCGATGCGGGTTATGGGTAATACCCCAGAGTACCGGGTGGGGGGACCAGTGCTACCCCGGAGCGTCGGGAAGGGATACCAGGTCTACCTCGGATCATCACTTAGGGATACCAGGCCTACCCTGGAGGATTAGTATGGGAGGCCGGGTCTAACACAGCGATCCTTTAAAGACAGCAGCTGTACCCCAGAGTACAGGATGGGGGCAATGGTACTAACCCAGAGTACCGGTGTGCATTACAGTTAATAACCCGGAGTACCGGGTGGGGGTACCGGTACTAGCCCGGAGCATCAGGAAGGGACGCCAGGTCTACCACGAAGCATCACTTAGGGATACCAGGCCTATGCTGGAGGGTCAGGATGGGAGGCTGGGTCTAATACAGCAAACCCTTAAAGACAGAAGCTGTACACCGGTGTACTGGGCGGGGGTAATGGTACTACCTGGGCATACCGATGAGGCTTATGGGTAATACCCCTGAGTACCGGGTGAGTGTACCGGTGCTACCCCAGAGCGTCGGGAAGGGAGGCCAGGTCTACCCCAGAGCATCACTTAGGGATACCAGGCCTACCCTGGACGGTCAGGATGGGAGGCCGGGTCTAAAACAGCGAACCCTTAAAGAGAGACGCTGTACCCCGGAGTACCGGGCAGGGGGTAATGGTACTACCTGGGCGTACCAATGAGGCTTATGGGTAATACCCCGGAGTACCGGGTGGGGGTAGCGGTGCTACCCCGGAGCGTCTGGAAGGGACGCCAGGTCTACACCAGAGCATCACTTAGGGATACCAGGCCTACCCTGCACGGTCAGGATGGGAGGCCGGGTCTAACACAGCGAACCCTTAATGAGAGACGCTGTACACCGGAGTACCGGGTGGGGGTAATGGTACTACCTGGGTGAACCGATGAGGCTTATGGGTAATTCCCCCAAGTATCGGGTGGGTGTAGCGGTGCTACCCTGGAGCGTCGGGAAGGGACACCAGGTCTACCCCGGAGCATCACTTAGGGATACCAGGCTTAACCTGGACAGTCAGGATGGGAGGCCGAGTCTATCACCGCGCACCCGTAGGGACAATTGGTGAACTCCGGCGCATCACAAAGCTTTCTGGTACAACCCCAGAGTACTGGTGGGGGAACCGGTTCTATCCCGGAACTTCGGGAAGGCACACCGGGCCTAACGCGTAGTGTGAGGTAGGAAGGGCGCGTCTAACCCCGCGCGCCCATAGAGTCGGCAGCTGTACCCCGGAGTACCGGGCGGGGGTCATGGTACTAGCTGGGCATACCGATTAGGCTTATGGGTAATACACCGCAGTACCGGGTGGGGGTACCGGTACTAGCCCGGAGCGTCGGGAAGGGAAACCAGGTCTACCCCAGAGCATCACTTAGGAATACCAGGCCTACCCTGGATGGTCAGGATGGGAGGCCAGGTCTAACACCGCACACCCGTAGGGACAACTGGTGAACTCCGGCGCATCACAAAGCTTTCCGCTACAACCCCTGAGTACTGGTGGAGGAACTGGTTCTATCCCGCAACGTCGGGTAGACACACCAGGCCTAACGCGTAATGTGAGGTACGAAGGGCTGGTCTAACCCCGCGCGCAAGTAAGGACAGCAGCGGTACCCCGGAGTACAGGGCGGGAATACTGGAAATACCCCGGAGGACCGATGAAGGTTACGGATAATACCCCGGAGTACTGGGTGGGGGGACCGGTACTACCCCGGAGCGTCGGGAAGGGACGCCAGGTCTACCCTGGAGCATCAAGTCGGGATACCAGGCTTATCCTGGACGGTCAGGATGGGAGGCCGGGTCTAACACCGCGTGCCCATAGGGACAACTGGTGAACTCCGGCGCATCACAACGCTTTCCGGTACAACCCCAGAGTACTGTTGGGGGAACCAATTCTATCCCGGAACGTTGGGTAGGCACAGCGGGAATAACATGAAGTGTGAGGTAGGAAGGGTGGGTCAAACCCCGCGCGCAAGTAGGGACAGCAGCTGTACCCCAGAGTACAGGGCGGGAATACTGGAAATACCCCGGAGGACTGATGAGGGTTACGGATAATACCCCGGAGTACCGGGTGGGGGGACCGGTACTAGCCCGGAGCATCAAGAAGGGACACCAAGTCTACCACTGAGCAACACTTAGGGATACCAGGCCTACCCTGGAGGGACAGGATGGGAGGCCGGGTCTAACACTGCGAACCCATAAAGACAGCAGCTGTACCCAGGAGTACCAATCGGGGGTAATGGTACTACCCTGGAGTACCGAAGAGGGTTATGGGTACTACCCTGAAGTTCCGGGTGGGGGTATCTGTACTAATCCGGAGTGTCAGAAAGGGACGCCAGCTCTAACCCAGACAATCAGTTACAGATACCAAACACTAAACTAACCCTAAAAGTAACCATCACCCTAACACTAAACCTAACCCTAACCTTAGCCCTAACCCTAACCCTAACTGTAACCCTAACCCTAACCACTAACCATAACCCTAAAACCTAACCCTAACCCTAGGCCTAAACCTAGCCCTAAGTCGTACCTTAACCCAAATCCTAACCCTATCCAAACGTTAACCATAAGCCTAACCTTAGTACTTAAAACTAACCTCATACAAATCCTAACCCTAACTACTAACCCTAATCCCTAACCCTAACCCTAAGCCTAACACAGAACCTAACCATAGACCTACCACTAAACCCAACCCCTAACCGTAACACTAACCGTAAGCCAAACCTATAACCCCTAACGCGAAACCCTAACCATAACCCTAACCCTAAACCCAAACCATAAACCTAGCCCTAAGCCGTACCCTAACCCTAATCCTAAACTAACCCAACCTTAACCCTAAGCCTAATCTTAATTAGTACTTAAATCTAAAATACTACAAACTTTAACCCTAACACTAACGCCTAACCCTAACCCTAAGACTAACGGCAACCCTAACACCTAAGCCTAACCCTAACACTAACAATAAGACTAAGCATAACCCTAACCCTAGCTCCAATCCTACCCCTAACCCTAATCCTAACCTTAGCCCTAACCCTAACCGTAACCCTAAACCTAAGCCTAACCACTAACCCTAAGCCTACCCCCTAACCCCTAATGACAACCCTAAATTCTAACCCTAACCCTACCCCTAACCGAAGCCCTAGCCCGAAGTCGAACCCTAACCCTAATCCTAACCCTAACCCAAGCTTAAAACTAAGCCTAATCTTAGCACTAAAAACAAACCTAATACAAACCTAGCCCTAACCCTAACCCTAACTCTTACCCTGATCCTAATCATAAAACTAAACCCTAACCCTAACCTAACCCAAAGCCTAACCCCTAACATTTAACCCCTAACCCTAACCATAACCCAAACCCTAACCCTAAACCTAACCCTAACCCTACCCCAAAGTCGTGCCCTAAACCTAATGCTAACCCTGACGCAACCTTAACCCTAAGCCTAACCTTAGCCCTTTAAACTAACCTACTACATACCCTAACCCTAACACCTAACCCTAAACTAACCCTAACCCTAAAACTAACTCTTACCCTAAACTTAGCCCTAACCCTAAACTTTGCCCTAACCCCTAACCCCTAACCGTAACCCTACCCTAACCCCTAACCCCTAACTCTAACCCTAACCCTAACACTCAACCTAAGCCTAAGCCTAAGCCTATCCCTAAACCTGACCGTAACCCTAACTCTTACACTATCCTTAGCCTTAAACCTAACCCTAACCTTAGCCCTAACCCTAACCCCTAACCGTAAACCTAACCCTAAACCTAACCCCTAGCCCCTAAACCCTAAACCTAACCATACCCCTAAAACCCTATCCTAACCCTATCCCTAAGCCTAACCCTAACCCTAAACGTAACCCTAAGCCTAAAACTAACGCTAAACCTAAGCCTAGCCCTAAACCAAACCCTAAAACCTAACCCTAACCGTAACCCTATCCCTAACCCTAACCCAAACCTTAAACCAAACCGTAACCGAAACCCTAAGCCTAACCCCTAACCCCTAACCATAACCCTAAAACCTAACCCTAACCCTAACCATAGGCCTAACCCTAGCTGTAAGTCGTACCTTGACCCAAATCCTAACTCTAACCCAAACTTAAACCTAAGCCTAACCTTAGCCCTTAAAACTAGACTAATACAAACCCTAACCCTAAATCCTAACCCTAACCCTAAGCCTAACATTAACCCTAAGCCTAACTCTTACCCTAACCCTAACCCTAACCCTAACCTTAGCCCTAACCCTAACACCTAACCCCTAACAGTAAACCGAACCCTAAGCCTAACCCCTAGACACTAACCCCTAACCCTAACCATAACCCTAAAAACTAACCATAAACCAAAACCTAACGCTACCCCTAAACCTAGCCCTAGGCCGTACCCTAACCCTAATCATAACCCTAACAAAAAGTTAACCCTAAGCCTAACCTTAGTCCTTAAAACTAACCTAATACAAACCCTAACTACTAACCCTAACACTAACACCTAACCCTAACACGAACACCAAACCTAACCCCTAAGCCTAACCCTAACTCCTAAAAGTAACACTAAGCCTAAGCCTAAGCATAACCCTAGCCCCAATCCTAACCCTAACCCTAACCCTAAACTTAGCCCTAACCCTAACCCCTAAGCGCTAACCGTAACCCTAAACCTAAGCCTAACCACTAACCCTAAGCCTACCCCCTACCCACTAACCTCTAACCCTAACGATAACCCTAACTTCTAACCCTAACCCTACCCCTAGCCGTACCCCTAGCCCGAAGTCGAACCCTAACTCTAATCCTAACTCTAACCCAACCTTAAACCTAAGCCTAATCTTAGCACTAAATACAAACCTAATACAAAACCTAGCCCTAACCCTAACTCTTACCCTAACCCTAAACCTAACCCCTAACATTTAACCTCTAACCATAACTCAAACCCTAACCCTAAACCTAACACTAAACCTAGCCTTAAGTCGTGCCCTAACCCTAATACTAACCATAACCCAAACCGTAACCCTAAGCCTAACCTTAGCCCTTAAAACTAACCTACTACATACCCTAACACTAACTCCTAACCCTAACCCTAAACTCAGCCTAAACCTAAACTTAACTCTTACCCTAAACGTAGCCCTAACCCTAACCTTTGCCCTAACCTTAACCCCTAACCCCTAACCGTAACACTAGCCCTAAACCTAACCCCTATCCCTAAACTTAACCCTAAACCCTAAACCTAAGCCTAAGACTGATACTCACACTAAGCCTAACCCTAAACCTAACCGTAACCCTATCTCTTACCCTCAACTTAGCCTTAACCCTAACCCTAACCTTAGCCCTAACCCTAACCCCTAACACCTAACCGTAAACCTAACCCTAAACATAACCCCTAGCCCCCGACCCCTAGCACTAACCATAACCCTAATCCCTAACACTAACCCTAAACCTAATCCTAACACTAACGCTAAACCTAAGCCTAACCCTAACCCTAAGCCTAGACCTAACCCGAACCCTAACCCAAAACTTAACCCTAACCCCTAACCGTAACCGAATCCCTAAGCCTAGCCCCTAACCCTAACCATAACCCTAAACAGTAGCCCTAACCCTAACCCTAGCCCTAAGTCGTACCCTAACTCTAATCCTAACCTAACCCATCCTTAACCCTATGCCTCACATGAGCCCTTAAAACTAACCTAATACAAACCCTAACCGTAAATCCTAACCCTAACCCTAACCCTCTTACCCTAACCCTAACTCTTACCCTAACCCTAACCCTAACCCTACACCTAACGCAAACCCTAACCTTAGACCTAACCCCAACCACTAACCCTAACCGTAACCCTAACACTAAGCCTAATCCCTAACCCTAAAACCTAACCCTAACCCTAACCCTAGGCCTAACCCTAGCACGAAGTCATACCTTAACCCTAATCCTAACCCTAACCCAAACTTAAACCTAAGCCTAACCTTAGCCGTTAAAACTAGACCAATACAAATGCTAACCCTGCATCCTAACACTAACCCTAACCTAATCCTAACCCTAACCCTAACTCTTACCCTAAGCCTAACATTAACCCTAACCCTAACTCTTACCCTAAACCTAATCCTAACCCTAACATTATCCCTAAACCTAACCCCTAACCCCTAACAGTAAACCTAACCCTAAGCCTAACCCCTAAACCCTAACCCTAACCATAACCCTAAACCCTAACCATAACCCTAACCATAACCATAACCATAGCCCTAAACCTAGCCCTAAGTCGTACCCTAACCCTAATCATAACCCTAACACAAAGTTAACCCTAAGCCTAACCTTAGTCCTTAAAACTAACCTAATACAAACCCTAACCCTAACCCTAAACCTAAGCCTAAAACGAACCCTAACCCTAACCCTTACCTTAGCCCTAAACCTAACCCTTAACCGTAACCCTAAACCTAAGCCTAACCACTACCCCTAAGCCTACCCCCTAACCCCTAACCCTAAAGATAACCCTAAATTCTAAGCCTAACCCTACCCCTAGCTGTAGCCCTAGCCCGAAGTCGAACCCTAACCCTAATCCTAACCCAAACCCAACCTTAACCCTAAACCTAATCTTAGCACTAAAACCAAACCTAATACAAACCCTAGCCCTAACCCTAACTCTTACCATAACCCTAACCCTAAACCTAACTCCTAACGCTAACCCTAACCCCTAACATTGAACCCCTAACCCTAACCATAACCCAAACCCTAACCCTAAACCTAACCCTAGCCCTAAGTCGTGCCCTAACCCTAATGCTAACCCTAACGCAAACTTAACCCTAAGCCTAACCTTAGCCCTTAAAACTAGACTAATACAAACCCTAACCCTAACTCCTAACCCTAACCCTAACCCTAACTCTTACGCTAAGCCTAACATTAACCCTAACCCTAACTCTTACCCTAACCCTAACCATAAACCTAAACCCTAACCCTAACCTTAAACCTAAGCCTAAGACTAAGACTAACCCTAAGCCTAACCCTAAACCTAACCGTAACCCTAAATCTTACCCTAACCTTAGCCTTAACCCTAACCCTAACCTTAGCAATAGCCCTAACCCCTAACAGTAAACCTAACCCTAAACCTAACCCCTAGCCCCTAACCCCTAACACTAACCATAACCCAAACCCTAACCCTAAACCTATCCATAACCCTAGCCCTAAGTGTGCCCTAATCCTCATGCTAACCCTAACGCAACCTTAAACCTAAGCCTAACCTTAGCCCTTAAAACTAACCTACTACATACCCTAACCCTAACTCCTAACCCTAACCCTAAACTAAGCCTAACCCTAAAACTAACTCTTACCGTAAACTTAGCCCTATCCCTAACACTAACCTTTGCCCTAACCCTAATCCCTAACCCCTAACCGTAAAACTAACCCTAAACCTAACCCCTAGACCATAACCCCTAACAGTAACCATAACCGTAAAACCTAACCCTAACCCTAACCCTAACCCTAACCCTAACCTTAACCCTAAGCCTAACAGTAACGCTAACCCTAAGCCTAAACCTAAACCTAAGCCTAACCCTAAACCTAACCCTAAAACCTAACCCTAACCTTAACCCTAACCCAAACCTTAACCCTAACCCTAATCCCTAACCCCTAACCCCTAACTGTAACCGAATCACTAAGCCTAACCCCTAACCCTAATCATAACCGTAAACAGTAGCCCTAACCCTAACCCTAGCCCTATATCGTACCCTAACCCTACTCCTAACATAACCCATCCTTAATGCTAGGAGTAACATGAGCCCTTAAAACTAACCTAATACAAACCCTAACTCTAACTCCTAACCCTAACCCTAACCTTAACACTTATCCTAACCCTAACTCTTACCCTAACCCTAACCCTAACCCTAGACCTAACGCTAATCCTAACCATAGCCCTAACCCCAAGCCCTAACCCTAACCCTAACCCTAAGCCTAAACCCTAACCCCTAAACCTAACCATAACCCGAAGAACTAAACCTAACCCTAACCCTAGGCCTAAACCTAGCCCTAAGTCGTACATTAACCCTAATCCTAACCCTAACCCAAACTTATACCTAAGCCTAACCTTAGCCTTTAAAACTGGACTAAAAACAAAACCTAACCCTAAATCCTAACCCTAACCCTAACCTAACCCTAACCCTAACCCTAACTCTTACCCTAAGCCTAACATTAAGCCTAAACCTAACTCTTACCCTAACCCTAAACCTAACCTTAGACCTAACCCTAACCCCTAACCCCTAACAGTAAACCGAACCCTAAGCCTAACCCCTAAACACTAACCCCTCAAACCTAACCATAACCCTAAACCCTAACCATAAACTTAACCCTAGTCCTAAACCTAGCCCTAGGTCGTACCCTAACCCTAATCATAACCCTAACGCAAAATTATACCTAAGCCTAACCTCTAGCCCTTAAAACTAGACTAATACAACCACTAAACCTAAATCCTAACCCTAACCCTAACCTAACCCTAACTCTTACCCTCACCCTAACCTTAGCCCTAACCCTAACCCCTAACCCCTGACAGTAAACCTAAACCTAACCCCTAAACACTAACCCCTAACCCTAACCATAATCCTAACCCTAACCCTAGACATAAACCAAGCCCTAAGTCGTACCCTAACCCTAATCATAACCCTAACCCAAAGTTAACACTAAGCCTAACCTTAGTCCTTAAAACTAACCTAATACAAACCCTAACCCTATCTCCTAACCCTAACACTAAAGCCTAACCCTAAACCTAAGACTAACACGAACCCTAAACCTAACCCCTAAGCCTAACCCGAACTGCTAACACTAACACTAAGCCGAAGCCTAAGCCTAATCCTAACCCTAACCCTAGCCACCATCATAACCCTAACCCTAACCCTAACCCTAACCCCTAACCCTAACCCTAGCCCTAAGTCGTGCCGTAACCCTAATGCTAACCCTAACGCAACCTTAACCCTAAGGCTAACCTTAGACCTTAAAACTAACCTGCTACATACCCTAAACCTAACCCTAAACTAACCCTAACCCTAAACCTAACTCTTACCCTAAACTTAGCCCTAACCCTAACATTTGCACTACCCCTAACCCCTAACCCCTAACCGTAACCCTAGCCCTAAACCTAACCCCTAATCCCTAACACCTAACCCTAACCATAAACCAAAAACCTAACCCTAAACCTAAACCTAAGCCTAAGCCTAAGACTAACCCTAAGCCTAACCCTAAACCTAACCGTAACCCTAACTCTTACCCTAAGCTTAGCCTCAACCCTAACCCTAACCTTAGCCCTAACCCTAACCCCTAACCCCTAACCCTAAACCTAACCCTAAACCTAACCCCTAGCCCCTAACCCCTAACACTAACCATAACCCTAAACCCTAACCCTAAGTCTAAACCTAACCCTAAGCCTAACCCTAAACCTAAGCCTAACGCTAAGCCTAACACTAATGCTAAAACTAAGCCTAACACTAACATTTAAGCCTAGCCCTAAACCTAACCCTAAACCCTAACCCTAACCCTAACCCTAGCCCTAACCCTAAACCTAACCCAAACCTTAACCCTAACCCTAACCCCTAACCCCTAACCGTAAAGGAAAACCTAAGCCTAACACTACAAACTAACCCTAACCCTAACCGTAGGCCTAACCCTAGACCTAAGTCGTACCTTAACCCTAATCCTAACCCTAACCCAAACTTAAACCTAAGCCTAACCTTAGCCGTTAAAACTAGACTAATACAAACGCTAACATTAAATCCTAACCCTAACTCTTACCCTAAGTCTAACATTAACGCTAACACTAACTCTTACCCTAACCCTAACCCTAACCTTAGCACTAACCCTAACCCCTAAACCCTAACATTTAACTGAACCCTAAGCCTAACCCCTAAACACTAACCCCTAACCCTAACCATAACCCTAAACCCTAACCATAACCCTAACCCTAACCCTACCCTAAACCTAGACCTAAGTCGTACCCTAACCCTAATCATAACCGTAAAACAAAGTTAACCCTAAGCCTAACCTTAGTCCTTAAAACTAACCTAATACAAACCTTAACCCTAACTCCTAACCCTAACACCTAACCCTAACCCTAAGCCTAACACTAACCCTAAACCCAAAGCCTAACAATAACGCCTAAGAGTATCACTAAGCCTAAGCCTAAGCCTAACCCTAAACCTAACCCTAGGCCCAACCCTAGCCCTAAGTCATACCCTAACCCTAATCATAACCCTATCCCAAAGTTAAGCCTAAGCCTAACCTTAGTCCTTAAAACTAACCTAATACAAACCCTAAACCTAACTCCTAACCCTAACACTAACGCCTAACCCTAACCCTAAGCCTAACACGGACCCTAACCCTAACCCCTAAGCCTAACCCTAACCCCTAACAGTAAGCCTAAGCCTAACCCTAACCCTAACCTTAGCCCTAACCCTAAAAACTAACCCCTAACCATAACCCTAAACCTAAGAATAACCACTAACCCTAAGCCTACCCCCTAACCCCTAACCCCTAACCCTAACGATAACCCTAAATTCTAACCCTAACCCTACCCGTAGCCGTAGCCCTAGCCTGAATTCGAACCCTAACCCTAATCCTAACCCTAAGCCAACCTTAACCCTAAGCCTAATCTTACCACTAACAAACCTAATACAACACCTAGCCCTAACCCTAACCCTAACACTTACCCTAACCCTAACCCTAAACCTAACCCATAACCATAACCCTAACCCTAAGCCTAACTCCTAACATTTAACCCCTAACCCTAACCATAACACAAACCCTAACCCTAACCCTAGCCCTAAATCTTGCCCTAACCCTCATGCTAACCCTAACGCAACCTTAACCCTAAGCCTAACCTTACCCCTTAAAACTAATCTACCACATAGCCTAATACTAAATCCTAACCCTAACCTTAAACTAACCCTAACCCTAAACCTAACTCTTACCATAAACTTAGCCCTAACCCTAAACATAACATTTGCCCTAACCCTAACCCCTAACCGTAACCTCAGCCCTAAACCTAACCCCTAACCCCTAACCACTAACCCTAATGATAAGCCTAAACACTAACCCTAACCCTAAACCTAAGCCTAAAACTAAGCCTAACCCTAAGCCTAACGCTAAATCTAACCATAACCCTAACTCTTACCCTAACCTTAGCCTTAACCCTAACCCTAACCTAGGCCCTAACCCTAACCCCTAACACCTAGCCGTAAACTAAAGCCTAAACATAACCCCTAGCCCCTAACCCCTAACACTACCCATAACCATAAACCCTAACCCTAACCCTAAGCCTAAGCCTAACACTAAGCCTAAAAGTAACCCTAACTTTAAGCCTAACCCTAAGCCTAAGCCTAACACTAAGCCTAACACTAATGCTAACCCTAAGCCTAACCTGAACCCTAAGCCTAGCCCTAAACCTAACACTAACCCTAACCCAAACCTTAACCCTAACCCTAACCCCTGACCCCTAACGGTAAACGAATCCCTAAGCCTAAACCCTAACCCTAACCATAACCCTAAACAGTAGCCCTAAACCTAACCCTAGCCCTTAGTCGTACCCTAACCCTACACCTAACCTAAACCATCCTTAACCCTATGCCTAACATGAGCCCTTAAAACTAACCTAATACAAACCCTAACATTAACTCCTAACCCTAACCCTAACTCTTACCCTAACCCTAACTCTTACCCTAACCCTAACCCTAACCTTAGACCTAACGATAACCCTAACCTTAGCCCTAACCCCAACCCCTAACCCTAACCGTAACCCTAACCCTAAGCCTAAACCCTAACCCCTAAACCTAACCATAACACTAAAACCTAACCCTAACACTAACCCTAGGCCTAAACCTAGCCCTAAGTCGTGCCCTAAACCTAATCCTAACCCTAACCCAAACGTAAACCTAAGCCTAACCTTAGCCCTTAAAACTAGACTAATACAAACCCTAACCATAAATCCTAACCCTAATCCTAACCTAACCCTAACACTAACCCTAATTCTTACCCTAAGCCTAACATTAAACCTAAGCCTAAGCCTAACCCTAACCCTAGGTCTAACCCTAGCCCTAAGTCGTACCCTAAGCCTAATCATGACCCTTACCCAAAGTTAACCCTAAGCCTAACCTTAGTCCTTAAAACTAACCTAATACAAACCCTAACCCTAACACTAATGCCTAACCCTGAGCCTAACATGAACCATAACCCTAACCCTAACCCCTAACACTAACACTAAGCCTAAGCCTAAGCATAACCCTAAGCCTACCCCTAGCCTCAATCCTAACCCTAACCCTAACCCTACCCTTTGCCCTTACCCTAACCCCTAACCCCTAACCGTAACCCTAGGCCTAAACCAAACCCCTAACCCCTAACCCCTAACCCTAAAGCCTAACCCTAACCCTAAGCATAAGCCTAAGACTAACGCTAAGCCTAACACTAAACCTAACCGTAACCCTAACTCTTACACTAACCTTAGCCTTAACCCTAACCCTAAACTTAACCCTAACCCTAACATTAGCCCTAACCCTAACCCCTAACCACTAACCGTAATCCTAACCATAAACCTAACCAAAAGCCCCTAACCCCTAACACTAACCCTAACCCTAAGCCTAAGCCAAACACTAACGCTAACACTAAGCATAGCCCTAAACCTAACACTAAAACCTAACCATAACCCTAACCCTAGACCTAACCCTAACCCAAACCTTAACCCTAACCCTAACCGTAACCGAATCCCTAAGCCTAACCGCCAACACTAACCATAACCCTAAACAGTAGCCCTAACCCTAACCCCAGCCCTAAGTCGTACCCTAACCCTAATCCTAACGTAACCCATCCTTAACCCTATGCCTAACATGAGCCCTTAAAACTAACCTAATACAAACCCTAACTCTAACTCCTAACCCTAACTCTAACCCTAACTCTAACACATAAACTAACCCTAACCCTAAACCTAGACCTAACGCTAAGCCTAACCTTAGCCCTAACCCCAACCCCTAACCCTAACCGTAACCCTAAACATAAGCCAAACCCCTAACCCCTGATCGCTAACCCTAACCCTAACCCTAACCCTAGGCCTAACCCTAGCCCTAAGTCGTACTTTAACCCTAATCCTAACCCTAACCCAAACTTAAACCTAAGCCTAAACTTAGCCCTTAAAACTAGACTAATACAAACCCTAACCCTAAATCCTAACCATAACCCTAAATTAACCCTAACCCTAACTCTTACCCTAAGCCTAACATTAACCCTAACCCTAAATCTTACCCTAACCCTAACCTTAGCCCTAAACCTAACTCCTAACCCCTAAGAGTAAACCTAACCATAACCCCTAAACACTAACTCCTAAACCTAACCATAACCCTAAACCCTAACCATAACCCTAACCCTAACTGTAAACCTAGCCGTAAGTCGTACCCTAACCCTAATCATAACCCTAAGACAAATTTAACCTTAAGCCTAACCTTAGTCCTTAAAACTAACCTAATACAAACCCTAACCCTAACGCCTAACCCTAACATGAACCCTAACCCTTATCCCTAAGCCTAACCCTAACCCCTAACACTAAGCCTAAACCTAAGCCTAAGCCTAAGCCTAACACTAACCCTAGCCCCAATCCTAACCCTAAACTTAACCCTAACCTTAGCCCTAACCCTAACCCCTAAACCCTAAGCCTAACCCTAATCCTAAGCCTAACCCTAGCACTAAATCGTGCCCTAACCCTACTGCTAACCCTAACGCAAACTTAACCCTAAGCCTAACCTTAGCCCTTTAAAACTAACCTGTTACATACCCTAACCCTAACTCCTAACCCTAACCCTAAACTAACCCTAACCCTAAACCTAACTCTTACCCTAAACTTAGCCCTAACCCTAACCTTTGCCCTAACCCTAACCCCTAACCGTAACCCTAGCCCTAAACCTAACAGCTAACCCCTAACCCCTAACCCTAACCTTAAAACAAAAACCTAACCCTAACCCTAAACCTAAGCCTAAGCCTAAGACTAAACCTAAGAGTAAACCTACACCTACCCGTAACCCTAACTCTTACCCTAACCTTAGCCTCAACAATAAGCCTAACCTTAGCCCTAACCCTAACCACTAGCACCTAACCGTAAACCTAACCCTAAACCTAACCCCTAGCCCCTAACCCCTAACACTAACCATAACCCTAAACCCTAACCATAAGCTTAATCCTAACCCTAAGCCTAACCCTAACCCTAAGCCTAACGCTAAGCCTAACACTGACGCTAACACTTAGCCTAATGCTAACCTTAAGCCTAGCCCTAAACCTAACCCTAAAACCTAACCCTAACCCTAAACCTAGCCCTAACCCTAAACCAAAAGCAAACCTTAACACTAACCCTAACCCTCAACCTAATCCTAACCCTAGCCCTAAGTCGTGCCCTAACCCTCATGCTAACCCTAACGCAACCTTAACCCTAAGCCTAACCTTAGCCCTTAAAACTAACCTACTACATACCCTAACCCTAACTCCTAGCCCTAACCCTAAACTAATCCTAACCCTAAACCTACCGCTTACCTAAATTTAGCCCTAACCCTAACCTTTGCCCTAACCCCTAACCCTTAACCGTAACCCTAGCCCTAAACCTAACCCCTAACCCCTAACGCCTAACCATAACCCTAAAACGTAACCCTAACCTAAAACCTAAGCCTAAGCCTAAGACTAACCCTAAGCCTAAATCAAAACCTAACCGTAACCCTAAATCTTACCCTAGCCTTAGCCTTAAACCTACCCTAACCTTAGCCCTAGCACTAACCCCTAGCCCCTAACCCCTAACACTAACCATAACCCTAAACCCTGACACTAACGCTAACCCTAAGACTAACCCTAACCCTAAGCCTAGCCCTAAACCTAAGCCTAAAACCTAACCCTAACCCTAACCCTAGCCCTAACCCTAACCCTAACCCTAACACAAACCTTAACCCTAACCCTAACCCCTAACCGTAACCGAATCCTTAAGCCTAACCCCTAACCCTAACCATAACTCTAGACAGTAGCCCAAACCCTAACCCTAGCCCTAATTCGTACCCTAACCCATCCTTAACCCTAGGCCTAACATGAGCCCTTAAAACTAACCTAATACAAACCCTAACCCTAACTCTTACCCTAACCCTAAACGTAACCCTAAGCTTAGCCCTAACCCTAACCCCTAACACCTAACAGTAAACCTAACCCTAAGCCTAACCCCTAAACACTAATCCCTAACCCTAACCATAACCCTAAAACCTAACCATAACCCTAACCCTAACCCTAGGCCTAAACCTAGCCCTAAGTAGTACCCTAACCCTAATCATAACCCTAACCCAAAGTTAAGATTAAGCCTAACCTTAGTACTTAAAACTAACCTAATACAAACCCTAATTCCTAACCCTAACACTAACGCCTAACCCTGACCCTAAGCCTAACACGAACACTAACCCTAAACCCTAAGCCTAACCCGAACCCCTAACACTAACACTAAGCCTAAGCCTAAGCATAACCCTAAGCCAAACCCTAGCCCCAATCCTAACCCTAACCCTAACCCTAACCTTATCCCTAACCCTAACCCCTAACCCCTAAACGTAACCCTAAACATAAGCCTAACCACTAACCCTAAGCCTACCACCTAACCCCTAACCGTAACCCTAACGTTAACCCTAAATTCTAACCATAACCCTTCCCCTAGCCGTAGCCCTAGCCCGAAGTCGAACCCTAACCCTAATCCTAAACCTAAACCAACCTCAACCCTAAGCCTAATCTTAGCACTGAAAACAAACCTAATACAAACCCTAGCCCTAAACCTAACCCTAACTCTTACCCTAACACTAACCGTAAACCTAACCCCTAACCATAACCCTAACCCTAAGCCTAACCCCTAACATTTAACCCCTAAACCTAACCATAACCCAAACCCTAACACTAAACCTAACCCTAAGCCTAACCCTAAGTTGTGCCTTAACCCTAATGCTAAACCAAATGCAACCTTAACCCTAAGCCTAAACTTAGCCCTTAAAACTAACCTACTACATACGCTAACCCTAACTCCTAACCGTAACACTAAACTAATCCTAACCCTAAACCTAACTCTTACCCTAAACTTAGACCTAACCGTAACTCTAACCTTTGCCTTAACCCTAAACCCTAACCACTACCCATAACCCTAGCCCTAAACCTAACCCCTAACACCTAACCCAAACCATAATCCTAAAACCTAACCCTAACCCTAAACATAAGCCTAAGCCTAAGACTAACCCTAAGCCTAACCCTAAACCAAACCGTAACCCTAACTCTTACCCTAACCTTAACCTTAAAACTAACCCTAACATTAGCCCTAACCCTAACCCCTAACCCCTAACCGTAAACCTAACCCTAAATCTAACCCGTAGCCCCTAACCCCTAACACTAACCATAACCCTAAAATCTAACCCTAACCCTAAGCCTAACCCTAACCCTAAGCCTAACCCTACGCCTAACACTAACGCTAACCCTAAGCCAAGCCATAAACCTAACCCTAAAACCTGACCCTAACCCTAACCCTAGCCCTAACCCTGACCCAAACCTTAACCCTAACCCTAACCCCTAACCCCTAACCGTATCCGAAACCCTTAGCCTAACCCCTAACCCTAAACATAACCCTAAACAGTAGCCCTAACCCTAACCCTAGCCCTAAGTCGTACCCTAACCGTAATCCTAACCTAACCCATCCTTAACCCTATGCCTAACATGAGCCCTTAAAACTAACCTAATACAAACCGTAACCCTAACTCCTAACCCTAAACCTAACCCTATGTCTTAATCCTAACCCTAAATCTTACCATAACCCTAACCCTAACCCTAGACCTAACGCTAACCCTAAACTTAGCCCTGACCCCAACCCCTAACCCTAACCATAACCCTAAAACCTAACCCTAACCCTAGGCCTAACCCTAGCCCTAAGTCGTACCTTAACCCTAATCCTAACCCTAACCCAAACTTAAACCTAAGCCTAACCTTAGCCCTTAAAACTAGACTAATACAAACCCTAACCCTAAATCCTAACCTAACCCTAACCCTAACCCTAACTCTTACCCTAAGCCTAACATTAACGCTAACCCTAACTCTTACCCTAACCCTAACCCTAACCTTAGCCCTAACCCTAAAACGAAACCCCTAACAGTAAACCTAACCCTAAGCCTAACCCCTAGACACTAACCCCTAACCCTAACCATAACCCTAAACACTAACCATAACCCTAACCCGAACCCTAGGCCTAACCCTAGACCTAAGTCGTACCCTAACCCTAATCATAACCCTAATCCAAAGTTAACCCTAAGTCTAACCTTAGTCCTTAAAACTAACCTAATACAAACCCTAACCCTAAATCCTAACCATAACCCTAATGCCTAACCCTAACCCTAATCATAACAGGAACCCTAACCCTAACTTCTAAGCCTAACCCTAACCCGTAACAGTAACAGTAAGCCTAAGACTAAGCATAACCCTAAGCCTAACCCTAGCCCCAATCCTAACCCTAAACCTAACCGTATCCCTAACCCTAACCCCTAACCCTTAACCCCTAACACTAACGATAAACCTAAATTCTAACCCTAACCCTACCCCTAGCCGTAGCCCTGGCCTGAAGTCGAAGCCTAACCCTAATCCTAACCCTAACCCAACCTTAACCCTAAGCCTAATCTTAGCACTAAAAACAAACCTAATACAACCCCTAGCCCTAACCCTAACCCTAACTCTTACCCTAACCCTAACCCTAAACGTAACCCCTAACCATAACCCTAACCCTAAGCCTAACCCCTAACATTGAACCCCTAACCCTAACCATAACACAAACCCTAACCCTAAACCTAAACCTAACCCTAGACCTAAGTCGTACCCTAACCCTAGTGCTAACCCTAACGCAACCTTAACCCTAAGCCTAACCTTAGCCCTTAAAACTAACCTACTACATACCTTAACCCTAACTCCTAACCCTAACCCTAAACTAACCCTAACCCTAAACCTAACTCTTACCCTAAACTTAGCCCTAAACCTAGCCCTAACATTTGCCCCAACCCTAACCATAACCCCTAACCCTAGTCATAACCCTAAAACCTAAGCCTAACCCTAAACCTAAGCCTAAGCCTAAGACTAAACCCAAGCCTAACCCTAAACCTAACCGTAAACCTCTTACCCTAACCTTAGCCTTAACCCTAACCCTAACCTTAGCCCTAACCCTAACCCCTATCCCCTAACCGTAAACCTAACCCTAAACCTAACCCCTAGCCCCTAACCCCTAACACTAACCATAACCCTGAACCCTAACCCTAACCCTAAACCTAAGCCTAACCCTAACCCTAAGCCTAAACCTAAGCCTAACACTAACGCTAACCGTAACCCTAAGCCTAACCCTAAGCCTAGCACTAAAGCTAACCCCAAAACCTAACCCTAACCCTAGCCCTAGCCCCAACCCTAACCCTAACCCCTAACCCCTAACCGTAACCGAATCCCTAAGCCTAACCCCTAACCCTAACCATAACCCTAAACAGTAGCCCTAACCCTAACCCTAGCCCTAAGTCGAAACCCTAACCCTACTCCTAACCTAAGCCATCCTTAAACCTATGCCTAACATGAGCCCTTAAAACGAACCTAATACAAACCCTAACACTAAATCCTAACCCTAACCCTAACCCTAACCCTAGACCTAACACTAACCCTAACCCCAACCCCTAACCTAACCATAACCCTAACCCTAAGCCTAAACCCTAACCCCAAACGCCTAACCCTAACCATAACCCTGAAACCTAACCCTAACCCTAACCCTAGGCCTAACCCTAGCCCTAAGTCGTACCTTAACCCTAATTCTAACCCAAACCCAAGCTTAAAACTAAGCCTAACCTTAGCCCTTAAAAGTAGACTAATACAAACCAAACCCTAACCCTAAGCCTAACATTAACCCTAACCCTAACTCTTAACCTAAACCTAAACCTAACCCTAAAATTAGCCCTAACCCTAACCCCTAACCCCTAACAGTAAAGCTAACCCTAAGCCTAACACCTAAACACTAACCCCTAACCCTAACCATAACCCTAAACCCTAACCCTAACCATAACCCTAACCCTAGTAGTAAACCTAGCCCTAGGTCGTACCCTAACCCTAATCATAACCCTAACACAAAGTTAACCCTAAGCCTAACCTTAGTCCTTAAAACTAACCTAATACAAACACTAACCCTAACTCCTAACCCTAACCCTAACGCCTAACCCTAACCCTAAGCCTAACACGAACCCTAACCCTAACCCCTAAGCCTAACCCTAACCCCTAACACTAACATTACGCCTAAGCCTAAGCATAACCCTAAGCCTAAACCTAGCCCCAATCCTAAACCTAACCCTAACCTTAGCCCTAACCCTAACCCCTAACCCATAACCGTAACCTTAACGATAACCCTAAATTCTAACCCTAACCCTACCCCTAGCCTTAGCCCTAGCCGGAAGTCGAATCCTAACCCTAATCCTAAACCAACCTTATATCTAAGACTAATCTTAGCACTAAAAACAAACCGAATACAAACCCTAGCCCTAACCCTAACCCTAACTCTTACCCTAACCCTAAACCTAAACCTAACCCCTAACCATAACCCTAACCCTAAGCCTAACGCCTAACATTTAACCCCTAACCCTAACCATAAAACTAAACCCTAACCATAACCCTAACCATAACCCTAGGCCTAAACCTAGCCCTAAGTCGTACCCTAACCCTAATCATAACCCTAATCCAAAGTTAACCCTAAGCCTAACCTTAGTCCTTAAAACTAACCTAATACAAACACTAACCCTAACTCCTAACACTAACCCTAACGCCTAACCCTAACCCTAAGCCTAACACGAACCCTAACCCTAACCCCAACCCCTAACACTAACACTACGCCTAAGCCTAAGCATAACCCTAAGCCTAAACCTAGCCCCAATCCTAAACCTAACCCTAACCTTAGCCCTAACCCTAACCCCTAACCCCTAACCGTAACCTTAACGATAACCCTAAATTCTAACCCTAACCCTACCCCTAGCCTTAGCCCTCGCCGGAAGTCGAATCCTAACCCTAATCCTAAACCAAACTTATATCTAAGACTAATCTTAGCACTAAAAACAAACTGAATACAAACCCTAGCCCTAACCCTAACTCTAACTCTTACCCTAACCCTAAACCTAAACCTAACGCCTAACCATAACCCTAACCCTAAGCCTAACCCCTAACATTTAACCCCTAACCCTAACCATAACCCAAACCCTAACCCTAAACCTAACTCTTACACTAAACTTAGCCCTAACCCTAACCCTAACCTTTGCCCTAACCCTAACCGTAACCCCTAACCCTAACCATAAGCCTAAAACCTAACCCTAACCCTAAACCTAAGCCTAAGCCTAAGACTAACCCTAAGCCTAACCCTAAACCTAACCGTAACCCTAACTCTTACCCTAACCTTAGACTTAACCCTAACCCTAAACTTAGACCTAACCCTAAAACCTAACCCCTAACCGTAAACCTAACCCTAAACCTAACCCCTAGCCCCTAACCCCTAACACTAACCATAACCCTGAACCCTAACCCTAAGCCTAACCCTAACCCTAAGCCTAACCCTAACCCTAAGCCTAACCCTAAGCCTAACACTAATGCTAACCCTAAGCCTAACCCTAACCCTAAGCCTAGCCCTAAACCTAACCCTAAAACCTAATCCTAACCTTAGCCCTAAACCTAACCCTAACCCAAACCTTAAACATAACCGTAACCCCTAACCCCTAACCCTAAACATAACCCTAAACAGTAGCACTAACCCTAACCCTAGCCCTAAGTCGTAACCTAACCCTAATCCTAACCTAACCCATCCTTAACCCTAGGCCTAACATGAGCCCTTAAAACTAAACTAATAAAAACACTAACATTAACTCCTAACCCTAACCCTAACCATAACTCTTAAATCTAACCCTAACTCTTACCCTAACCCAAACCCTAACCCTAGACATAACGCTAACCCTAACCTTAGCCCTAACCCCAACCCCTAACCCTAACCGTAACCCTAGCCCTAAGCCCAACCCCTAACCCCTAACCCCTAACTCTAACCATAACCCTAAAACCTAACCCTAACCCTAACCCTAGGCCTAACCCTAGCCCTAAGTCGTACCTTAACCCTAATCCTAACCCTAACCCAAGCTTAAACCTAAGCCTAACCTTAGCCCTTAAAACTAGACTAATACAAACCCTAACCCTAAATCCTAACCCTAACCCTAACCTAACCCTAAATCTAACTCTTACCCTAAGCCAAACATTAACCTTGACCCTAACTCTTACCCTAACCCTAACCTTAACCCTAATTCTAACCCCTAACCCCTAACAGTATACCTAACCCTAAGCCTAACCCCTAAACACTAACCACTAACCCTAACCCTAACCCTAAACCCTAACCGTAACCCTAACCCTAACCCTAGGCCTAACCCTAGCCCTAAGTCATACCCTAAACCTAATCATAACCCTAACCCAAAGTTAACCCTAAGCCTAAACTTAGTCCTTTAAATTAACCTAATACACACCCTAACCCTAACTCCTAACACTTACCCTAACGCCTAACCCTAACCCTAAGCCTAACCCTAACACCGAACACTAAGCCTAAGCCTAAGCATAACCCTAAGCCTAACTCTAGCCCCAATCCTAAACCTAAACCTAACCTTAGCCCTAACCGTCACCCCAACCCCTAACTGTAACCCTGAACCTAAGACTAACCAATAACCCTAAGCCTACCCCCTATCCCCTAACCCTAACGATAACCCTAAGTACTAACCCTAACCCTATGCCTCTACTTAGCCTTAGCCCGAAGTTGAATCCTAACCCTAATCCTAATCCTAACCCAACGTTATCCCTAAGACTAATCTTAGCACTAAAAACAAACCTAATACAAACCCTAGCCCTAACCCTAACTCTTACCCTAAACCTAAACCTAAACCTAACCCCTAACCATAACACTAACCCTAAGCCTAACCCCTAACATTGAACCCCTAACCCTAACCATAACCCAAACCCTTACCCTAAACCTAACCCTAACCCTACCCCTAAGTATTGCCCTAAACTGAACGCAACCTTAAACCTAAGCCTAACATTGGCCATTAAAACTAACCTACCACATTCCCTAACCCTAACTCCTAACCCTAACCCTAAACTAACCCTAACCCTAAACCGATTCTCTTACCCTAAACTTAGCCATAACCCTAAAACTAACCTTTGCCCTAACCCTAGCCCCTAACCTCTAACCCTAACCATAACCCTAAACCCTAAACCTAACCCTAAACCTAAGCCTCAGCCTAACCCTAACACTAAGCCTAACCCTAAGCCTAACACTAACGCTAACCCTAAGCCTAACCCTAACCCTAAGCCTAGCCCTAAACCTAACCCTAAAACCTAACCCTAACGATAGCCCTAGCCCTAAAACTAACCCTAACCCAAACCTTAATCCTAACCCTAACCCCTAACACCTAACCGTAACCGAATCCCTAAGCCTAACCCCTAACCCTAACCATAAGTCGTACCCTAACCCTACTCCTAACCTAACCCATCCTTAACCCTATGCCTAATATGAGCCCTTAAAACTAACCTAATACAAACCCTAACACTAAGTCCTAACCCTAACCCTAACCCTAACTATTACCCTAACCCTAACTCTTACCCTAACCCTAACTCTAACCCTAGACCTAACGCTAACCCTAACCTTAGCCCTAACCCCAAACCTAACGCTAACCCTAACCTTAGCACTAACCCCAAGCCCTAACCCTAACCGTAAGCCTAACCCTAAGCCTAACTGCCGTGATTGAGAGACGGAGACCCGGCTTGATGCAAGTCAGGATCTGCTTTATTGATTACAACAGTCATTTTTATATCTTTAGACAAACAATGAGCAGTATGTGTCTTAAGTTGATTGGTACAACAGCTAATCACCTAATACATATTACAAAAGCTGAGCTCATGATTGGTTAGCAGTTAAGCAACAAAATTCATTACAACTTCTCCTTTCTCTCGGCCCCTTCCGCGTATCCCTTGGCCACTGCATCCTGTTATTGTGCAACTGACAAGGGCTCGCTGGCCTTGTTCCTTATCAGTACAGAGCCTTTTACGCTGAGTTGTTCACATCTTGTGCAACTCTCGGCTCGCAAGGTCTAGCACATCCTTCCTTATCAGCTGAAACTCACTAGGAGTCTTTTTAAGAGAGATTGAGTCACCCCCGTCACCTAACCCCTAACCCCAAACCCCTAACCAAAACCATAACCCTAAAACCTAACCCTAACACTAACCCTAGGCCTAACCCTAGCCCTAAGTCGTGCCTTAACCCTAATCCTAACCCTAACCCAAATGTAAACCTAAGCGTAAACTTAGACGTTAAAACTAGACTAATACAATCCCTAACCCTAAATCCTAATCCTAATCCTAACCTATCCTAAGACGAACCCCTAAAGACTAACCCCTAACATAACCCTAAACCCTAACCATAACCCTAACCCTAACCCTAGTCGTAAACCTAGCCCTAGGTCGTAACCTAACCCTAATCATAACCCTAACCCAAAGTTAACCCTAAGCCTAACCTTAGTCCTTAAAACTAACCTAATACAAACCCTAACCCTAATTCCTAACCCTAAAGCCTAACCCTAACCCTAAGCCTAACACTAACGCTAACACTAACCCCTAAGCCTAACAATAACCCCTAAGAGTAACACTAAGCCTAAGCCTAAGCCTAAGCCTAAACCTAACCCTAGGCCTAACCCTAGCCCTAAGTCGTACACTAACCCTAAACCTAAACCTAATCCCTAACCATAACCCTAACCCTAAGCCTAACCCCTAACATTGAACCCCTAACCCTAACCATAACCCAAACCCTAACCCTAAACCTAACCCTAACCCTAGCCCTAAGTCGTGCCCTAACCCTCATGCTAACCCTGACACAACCTTAACCCTAAGCCTAACATTAGCCGTTAAAACTAACCCAAAACATACCCTAACCCTAACTCCTAACCCTAACCCTAAACTAACCCTAACCCTAAATCTAAGTCATACCCTAAACTTAGCCATAACCCTAACCCTAACCTTTGCCCTAACCCTAACCCCTAACCCTAACCCTAAACCTAACCCTAAGACGAAGACTAACCCTAAGCCTAACCCTAAACCTAACCGTAACCCTAACTCTTACCCTAACCTTAGCCTTAACCCTAACCCTAACCTTAGCAATAGCCCTAACACCTAACCGTAAACCTAACCCTAAACCTAACCCCTAGCCCCTAACCCCTAACACTAAGCATAACCCTAAACCCTAACCGTAACCCTAACCCTAAGCCTAACCCTAACCATAAGCCTAACGCTAAGCCTAACACTAACGCTAACCCTAAGCCTAACCCTAACCCTAACCCTAGCACTAAACCTAACCGTAAAACCTAACCCTAACCCCAACCCTAGCCCTAACCCAAACCTTAACCCTAACCCTAACCCCTAAGCCCTAACCGTAACCGAATCCCTAAGCCTAACCCCTAACCCTAACCATAACCCTAAACAGTAGCCCTAACCCTAACCCTAGCCCTAAGTCGTACCCTAACCCTACTCCTAACCTAATCCATCCTTAACCCTATGCCTAATATGAGCCCTTAAAAATAACCTAATACAAAACCTAACACTAAATCCTAACCCTAACCCTAACCCTAACTCTTACCCTAACCCTAACTCTTACCCCAACCCTAACTCTAACCCTAGAACTAACGCTAACCTTATCCTTAGACCTAACAACAAACCTAACGCTAACCCTAACCTTAGCACTAACCCCAAGCCCTAACCCTAACCGTAACCCTAACCCTAAGCCTAACCCCTAACCCCTAACCCCTAACCCTAACGATAACCCTAAAACCTAACCCTAACCCTAACCCTAGGCCTAACCCTAGCCCTAAGTCGTACCTTAACCCTAATCCTAACCTAACCCATCCTTAACCCTATGCCTATCATGAGCCCTTAAAACTAACCTAATACAAACCCTAACACTAAGTCCTAACCCTAACCCTAACTCTTACCCTAAACCTAACCCTAACCCAAGACCTAACGCTAACACTAATCTTAGCCCTAACCCCAACCCATAACGGTAACCGTAACCCTAACCCTAAGCCTAACCCCTAACCCCTAACCATAACCCTAAAACCTAACCCTAACCCTAACCCTAGGCCTAACCCTAGCCCTAAGTCGTACCTTAACCCTAATCCTAACCCTAACCCAAACTTAAACCTAAGCCTAACCTTAACCCTTAAAACTAGACTAATAAAAACCCTAACCCTAAATCCTAACCCTAACACTAACCTAACCCTAACCCTAACCCTAACTCTTACCCTAAGCCTAACATTAACCCTAACCCTAACTCTTACCCTAACCCTAACCCTAACCCTGACCTTAGCCCTAACCCTAACCCCTAACAGTAAAACTAACCCTAAGCCTAACCCCTAAACGCTAACCCCTAACATAACCCTAAAACCTAACTATAACCCTAACCCTAACAGTAGTCCTAAACCTAGCCCTAGGTCATACCCTAACCCTAATCATAACCCTAACCCAAAGTTAACACTAAGCCTAACCTTAGTCCTTAAAACTAACCTAATACAAAACCCAACCCTAACTCCTAACCCTAACCCTAACCCTAACGCCTAACCCTAACCCCTATGCCTAACAATAACCCCTAACACTAACACTAAGCCTAAGCCTAAGCCTAAACCTAAGCCTAACCCTAGGCCTAACCCTAGCCCTAAGTTGTACCTTAACCCTAATCCTAACATTAACCCAAACTTAAACAAAAGCCTAACCTTATCCCTTAAAACTAGACTAATACAAACCTCAACCATAAATCCTAACCCAAGCCCTAAACCTAGCCCTAGGTCGTACCCTAACCCTAATCATAACCCTTACACAAAGTTAACCCTAAGCCTAACCTATGTACTTAAAACTAACCCAATATAAACCCTAAAACTAACTCCTGACCCTAACCCTAACACCTAACCCTAACCCTAAGCCTAACACTAACCCTAACCCTTACCCCTAACCCTAAAAATAACCCCTAAGAGTAACACAAAGCCTAAGCCTAAGCCTAACCATAAACCTAGTCCTAGGCCTAACCCTACCCTAAGTCGTAACCTAAACCTAACCCTAAACCTAACCCCTAACCATAACCCTAACCCTAAGCCTAACCCCTAACATTGAACCCCTAACCCTAACCATAACCCAAACCCTAACCCTAAACCTAACCCTAAACCTAGCCCTAAGTCGTGCCCTAACCCTAATGCTAACCCTAAAGCATCCTTAACCCGAAGCCTAACCTTACTCCTTAAAACTAACCAACTACATACCCTAACCCTAACTCCTAACCTTAACCCTAAACTAACCCTAAACCTAAAACTAACTCTTACCCTAAACTTACCCCTTACCCTAACCCTAACCTATGCCCTAACCCCTAACCCCTAAACCCTAACAGTAACCCTAGCCCTAAACCTAACCCCTAGTCCCAAACCCCTAACTCTAACCATAACCATAAACCCTAACCCTAACCCTAAACCTAAGACTAAACCTAAGACTAACCCTAAGCCTAACCGTAACAATAACTCTTACCCAAACCTTAGCCTTAACCCTAACACTAACCTTAGCCCTAACCCTAACCCCCAAATACTAACCGTAAACCTAACCCTAAATCTAACCCCTAGTCCCTAAACCCTAACACTAACCATAACCCTGAACCCTAACCCTAACCCTAAAACTAACCCTAAGCCTAACCCTAACCCTAAGCCTAACACTAAGCCTAACACGAACGCTAACCCTAAGCCTAACACTAAGCCTAACACGAACGCTAACCCTAAGCCTAACCCTAACCCTAAGCCTAGCCCTAAACCTAACCCTAACCCTAAGCGTAGCCCTAACCCTAGCCCTAACCCAAACCTTAACCCTAACTCTAACCCCTAACCCCTAACCGTAACCGAATCCCTAAGCCTAACCCCTAACCCTAAACATAACCCTAATCAGTAGCCCTAACCCTAACCCTAGCCCTAAGTCGTACCCTATCCCTAATCCTAACCTAACCCATCCTTAACCCTAGCCCTAACATGAGCCCTTAAAACTAACCTAATACAAACCCTAACACTAACTCCTAACCCTAACCCTAACCCTAACTCTTACCCTAACCCTAACCCTAACCCTAACCCTAACCCTAACTCTTACCCTAAGCCTAACATTAACCCTAACCCTAAGCCTAACCCTAACCCTAACCCTAAACCTAAGCCTAAGCCTAAGACTAACCCTAAGCCTAACCCTAAACCTAACCGTAACCCTAATACTTACCCTAAGCTTAGCCTTAACCCTAAACATAACCTAGGCCCTAACCCTAAACCCTAACCCCTAGCCGTAAACCTAACCCTAAACCTAAACACTAGCCCCTAACCCCTAACACTAACCATAACCCTAAACCCTAATATTAACCCTAACCCTAAGCCTAAGCCTAACCCTAACCATAAGCCTAAACCTAAGCCTAACACTAACGCTAACCCTAAGCCTAACCCTAACCCTAACCCTAGCACTAACCCTAACCCCTAACCGTAACCGAATCCCTAAGCCTAACCCTAACCATAAACCTAAACGGTAGCCCTAACCCTAACCCTAGCCCTAAGTCGTACCCTAACCCTAATCCTAACCTAACCCATCCTTAACCCTATGCCTAACATGAGCCCTTAAAACTAACTTAATACAATCCCTAACACTAACTCCTAACCCTAACCCTAACTCTTACCCTAACCCTATCCTAACCCTAACTCTTACCCTAAGCCTAACATTAACCCTACCCCTATACTCTTACCCTAATCCTAACCCTAACCCTAACTTAGCCCTAACCCTAACCCCTAAACCCTAACAGTAAACCTAACCCTAAGCCTAACCCGTGAACACTGACCCCTAACCCTAACCATAACCCTAAAACCTAACCATAACCCTAAGCCTAACCATAGGCCTATCCCTAGCCCTAAGTCGTACCCTAACCCTAATCATAACCCTAACCCAAAGTTAACCCTAAGCCTAACCTTAGTCCTTAAAACTAACCTAATACAAACCCTAACCCTTACTCCTAACCCTAACACTAACGCCTAACCCTAACCCTAAGCCTAACACGAACCCTAACCCCTAAGCCTAACCCGAAGACCTAAAACTAACACTATGCCTAAGCCTAAGCATAACACTAACCCTAACCCTAGCCCCAATCCTAACCCTAACCCTAACCCTAACCTTAGCCCTAACCCCTAACTGTAATCCTAAACCTAAGCCTAACCACTAACCCTAAGCCTACCCCCTAACCCCTAATCCTATCTATAAGCCTAAATTCTAACCCTAACCCTACCCCTAGCCGTAACCCTAGCGCGAATTCGAACCCTAACCCTAATCCAACCTTAACCCTAAGCCTAATCTTAGCACTAAAAACAAACCTAATACAAACCCCAGCCCTAACCCTAACCCTAACTCTTACCCTAAACCTAATCCTAAACCTAACCCCTAACCATAACCCTAACCCTAAGCCTAACCCCTAACATTGAACCCCTAACCCTAACCATAACCCAAACCCTAACCCTAAATCTAACCCTAACCCAACCCTAAGTCGTGCCCTAACCCTGATGCTAACCCTAACGCAACCTTAACCCTAAGCCTAACCTTAGCGCTTAAAACTAACCTATTACATACCCTAACCCTAACTCCTAACCCTAACCGTAAACTAACCCTAAACCTAAACCTACCGCTTACACTAAACTTAGCCCTAACCCTATCCTTTGCCCTAACCCTAACCCCTAACCCCTAACCATAACCCTAGCCCTAAACCTAACCCCTAACCCCTAACGCCTAACCCTAACCATAACCCTGAACCCTAACCCTAACCCTAAACCTAAGCCTAACCCTAAACCTAACCGTAACCCTAACTCTTACCCTAAGCTTAGCCTTAACCCTAACCCTAACCTTAGCCCTAACGCTAACCCCTAACCCCTAACCGTAACCCTTAACCTTAGCCTACCCTCTAACCCTAAGCCTACCCCTAACCCCTAACCCCTAACCCTAACGATAATCCTAAATGCTAACCCTAACTCTAACCCTAGCCGTAGCCCTAGCCCGAAGTCGAACCCTAACCCTAATCCTCACGCTAACCCAACCTTAACCCTAAGCCTAATCTTAGCACTAAAAACAAACCTAATACAAACCCTAGTCCTAACCCTAACCCTAACTCTTACCGTAACCCTAACCCTAAAACTAACCCCTAACCCAAAGCCTAACCCCTAACATTTAACGCCTAACCCTAACCATAACCCAAACCCTAACCCTAAACCTAACCCTAACCCTAGCCCTGAGTCGTGCCCTAACCCTAATGCTAACCCTAACGCAACCTTAACCCTAAGCCTAAACTTAGCGCTTAAAACTAACCTACTACATACCCTAACCCTAATTCCTAACCCTAAACCTAAACTAACCCTAACCCTAAACCTAACTCTTACCCTAAACTTAGCCCTAACCCTAACCCTAACATTTGCCCTAACCCTAACCCCTAAACCCTAACCCTAGCCCTAAAACTAACCCCTAACCCCTAACCCCTAACCATAACCCTAAACCATAACCCTAAACCTAAACCTAACCTAAGACTAACCCTAAGCCTAACCCTAAGCCTAACCGTAACCCTAACTCTTACCCTAACCCTAACCCCTAACCCCTAACCGTAAACCTAACCCTAAACCTAACCCCTAGCCCCTAATCCCTAACACTAACCATAACCCTAAAACCTAAACCTAACCCTAACCCTAACCCTAAGCCTAACCCTAAACCTAAGCCTAACACCAAGCCTAACACTAACGCTAACCGTAACCATAACCCTAACCCTAAGCCTAGCACTAAACCTAACCCTAAAACCCAACCCTAACCCTAACCCAAGGCCTAACCCTAACCCTAACCCAAACCTTAACCCTAACCCTAACCCCTAACCCCTAAAAGTAACCGAATTCCTAAGCCTAACCCCTAACTCCTAACCCCTAACCCTAACCATAACCCTAAACCGTAAACCTAACCTTAAAACTAAGCCTAAGCCTAAGACTAACCCTTAGCCTAACCCTAAACCAAACCGTAACCCTAACTCTTACCCTAACCTTAGCCTTAAACCTAACCCTAACCTTAGGCTTAGCCCTAACACCTAACAGTAAACCTAACCCTAAACCTAACCCCTAGCCCCTAACCCTAACCCTAAGCCTAACCCCTAACATTGAACCCCTAACCCTAACCATAACCCAAACCCTAACCCTAAATCTAACCCTAACCCAACCCTAAGTCGTGCCCTAACCCTGATGCTAACCCTAACGCAACCTTAACCCTAAGCCTAACCTTAGCGCTTAAAACTAACCTATTACATACCCTAACCCTAACTCCTAACCCTAACCGTAAACTAACCCTAAACCTAAACCTACCGCTTACACTAAACTTAGCCCTAACCCTATCCTTTGCCCTAACCCTAACCCCTAACCCCTAACCATAACCCTAGCCCTAAACCTAACCCCTAACCCCTAACGCCTAACCCTAACCATAACCCTGAACCCTAACCCTAACCCTAAACCTAAGCCTAACCCTAAACCTAACCGTAACCCTAACTCTTACCCTAAGCTTAGCCTTAACCCTAACCCTAACCTTAGCCCTAACGCTAACCCCTAACCCCTAACCGTAACCCTTAACCTTAGCCTACCCTCTAACCCTAAGCCTACCCCTAACCCCTAACCCTAACGATAATCCTAAATGCTAACCCTAACTCTAACCCTAGCCGTAGCCCTAGCCCGAAGTCGAACCCTAACCCTAATCCTCACGCTAACCCAACCTTAACCCTAAGCCTAATCTTAGCACTAAAAACAAACCTAATACAAACCCTAGTCCTAACCCTAACCCTAACTCTTACCGTAACCCTAACCCTAAAACTAACCCCTAACCCAAAGCCTAACCCCTAACATTTAACGCCTAACCCTAACCATAACCCAAACCCTAACCCTAAACCTAACCCTAACCCTAGCCCTGAGTCGTGCCCTAACCCTAATGCTAACCCTAACGCAACCTTAACCCTAAGCCTAAACTTAGCGCTTAAAACTAACCTACTACATACCCTAACCCTAATTCCTAACCCTAAACCTAAACTAACCCTAACCCTAAACCTAACTCTTACCCTAAACTTAGCCCTAACCCTAACCCTAACATTTGCCCTAACCCTAACCCCTAAACCCTAACCCTAGCCCTAAAACTAACCCCTAACCCCTAACCCCTAACCATAACCCTAAACCATAACCCTAAACCTAAACCTAACCTAAGACTAACCCTAAGCCTAACCCTAAGCCTAACCGTAACCCTAACTCTTACCCTAACCCTAACCCCTAACCCCTAACCGTAAACCTAACCCTAAACCTAACCCCTAGCCCCTAATCCCTAACACTAACCATAACCCTAAAACCTAAACCTAACCCTAACCCTAACCCTAAGCCTAACCCTAAACCTAAGCCTAACACCAAGCCTAACACTAACGCTAACCGTAACCATAACCCTAACCCTAAGCCTAGCACTAAACCTAACCCTAAAACCCAACCCTAACCCTAACCCAAGGCCTAACCCTAACCCTAACCCAAACCTTAACCCTAACCCTAACCCCTAACCCCTAAAAGTAACCGAATTCCTAAGCCTAACCCCTAACTCCTAACCCCTAACCCTAACCATAACCCTAAACCGTAAACCTAACCTTAAAACTAAGCCTAAGCCTAAGACTAACCCTTAGCCTAACCCTAAACCAAACCGTAACCCTAACTCTTACCCTAACCTTAGCCTTAAACCTAACCCTAACCTTAGGCTTAGCCCTAACACCTAACAGTAAACCTAACCCTAAACCTAACCCCTAGCCCCTAACCCCTAACAGTAACCATAAGCCTAAACCCTAACCCTAAACCTAACCCTAACCCTAACCCTAACCCTAGCCTAACACTAACGCTAACCCTAAGCCTAACACTAACCCTAAGCCTAGCCCTAAACCTAACCCTAAAACCTAACCCTAACCCCAACCCTAGCCCTAACGCAAACCTTAACCCTAACCCTAACCCCTAAACCCTAACCGTAACCGAATCATTAAGCCTAACCCCTAACCCTAACCCTAACTCTTACCCTAACCCTAACCCTAAACCTAAACCCTAACCATAACCCTAACCCTAAGCCTAACCCCTAACATTTAAACCCTAACCCTAACCATAACCCAAACCCTAACGCTAAACCTAACCCTAAGTCGTGCCCTAAACTTAAAGCTAACCCTAACGCAACCTTAACCCTAAGCCTAACCTTAGCCCTTAAAACTAACCTACTACATACCCTAACCCTACCACCTAGCCCTAACACTAAACTAACCCTAACCCTAAACCTAACTCTTACTCTAAACTTAGCCCTAACCCTAAAACTGACCTTTGCCCTAACCCTAACCCCTAACCCCTCACCGTAACCCTAGCCCTAAAACTAACCCCTAACCCCTAAACCTACCCATAACCCTAAACCCTAACCCTAACCCTAAACCTAAGCCTAAGCCTAAGACTAACCCTAAGCCTAACCCTAAACCTAACCGTAACCCTAATACTTACCCTAAGCTTAGCCTTAACCCTAAACATAACCTAGGCCCTAACCCTAAACCCTAACCCCTAGCCGTAAACCTAACCCTAAACCTAAACACTAGCCCCTAACCCCTAACACTAACCATAACCCTAAACCCTAATATTAACCCTAACCCTAAGCCTAAGCCTAACCCTAACCATAAGCCTAAACCTAAGCCTAACACTAATGCTAACCCTAAGCCTAACCCTAACCCTAACCCTAGCACTAACCCTAACCCCTAACCGTAACCGAATCCCTAAGCCTAACCCTAACCATAAACCTAAACGGTAGCCCTAACCCTAACCCTAGCCCTAAGTCGTACCCTAACCCTAATCCTAACCTAACCCATCCTTAACCCTATGCCTAACATGAGCCCTTAAAACTAACTTAATACAATCCCTAACACTAACTCCTAACCCTAACCCTAACTCTTACCCTAACCCTATCCTAACCCTAACTCTTACCCTAAGCCTAACATTAACCCTACCCCTATACTCTTACCCTAATCCTAACCCTAACCCTAACTTAGCCCTAACCCTAACCCCTAAACCCTAACAGTAAACCTAACCCTAAGCCTAACCCGTGAACACTGACCCCTAACCCTAACCATAACCCTAAAACCTAACCATAACCCTAAGCCTAACCATAGGCCTATCCCTAGCCCTAAGTCGTACCCTAACCCTAATCATAACCCTAACCCAAAGTTAACCCTAAGCCTAACCTTAGTCCTTAAAACTAACCTAATACAAACCCTAACCCTTACTCCTAACCCTAACACTAACGCCTAACCCTAACCCTAAGCCTAACACGAACCCTAACCCTAACCCCTAAGCCTAACCCGAAGACCTAAAACTAACACTATGCCTAAGCCTAAGCATAACACTAACCCTAACCCTAGCCCCAATCCTAACCCTAACCCTAACCCTAACCTTAGCCCTAACCCCTAACTGTAATCCTAAACCTAAGCCTAACCACTAACCCTAAGCCTACCCCCTAACCCCTAATCCTATCTATAAGCCTAAATTCTAACCCTAACCCTACCCCTAGCCGTAACCCTAGCGCGAATTCGAACCCTAACCCTAATCCAACCTTAACCCTAAGCCTAATCTTAGCACTAAAAACAAACCTAATACAAACCCCAGCCCTAACCCTAAGCCTAACTCTTACCCTAAACCTAATCCTAAACCTAACCCCTAACCATAACCCTAACCCTAAGCCTAACCCCTAACATTGAACCCCTAACCCTAACCATAACCCAAACCCTAACCCTAAATCTAACCCTAACCCAACCCTAAGTCGTGCCCTAACCCTGATGCTAACCCTAACGCAACCTTAACCCTAAGCCTAACCTTAGCGCTTAAAACTAACCTATTACATACCCTAACCCTAACTCCTAACCCTAACCGTAAACTAACCCTAAACCTAAACCTACCGCTTACACTAAACTTAGCCCTAACCCTATCCTTTGCCCTAACCCTAACCCCTAACCCCTAACCATAACCCTAGCCCTAAACCTAACCCCTAACCCCTAACGCCTAACCCTAACCATAACCCTGAACCCTAACCCTAACCCTAAACCTAAGCCTAAGACTAAGACTAAACCTAAGCCTAACCCTAAACCTAACCGTAACCCTAACTCTTACCCTAAGCTTAGCCTTAACCCTAACCCTAACCTTAGCCCTAACACTAACCCCTAACCCCTAACCGTAACCCTTAACCTTAGCCTACCCTCTAACCCTAAGCCTACCCCTAACCCCTAACCCCTAACCCTAACGATAATCCTAAATGCTAACCCTAACTCTAACCCTAGCCGTAGCCCTAGCCCGAAGTCGAACCCTAACCCTAATCCTCACGCTAACCCAACCTTAACCCTAAGCCTAATCTTAGCACTAAAAACAAACCTAATACAAACCCTAGTCCTAACCCTAACCCTAACTCTTACCGTAACCCTAACCCTAAAACTAACCCCTAACCCAAAGCCTAACCCCTAACATTTAACGCCTAACCCTAACCATAACCCAAACCCTAACCCTAAACCTAACCCTAACCCTAGCCCTGAGTCGTGCCCTAACCCTAATGCTAACCCTAACGCAACCTTAACCCTAAGCCTAAACTTAGCGCTTAAAACTAACCTACTACATACCCTAACCCTAATTCCTAACCCTAAACCTAAACTAACCCTAACCCTAAACCTAACTCTTACCCTAAACTTAGCCCTAACCCTAACCCTAACATTTGCCCTAACCCTAACCCCTAAACCCTAACCCTAGCCCTAAAACTAACCCCTAACCCCTAACCATAACCCTAAACCATAACCCTAAACCTAAACCTAACCTAAGACTAACCCTAAGCCTAACCCTAAGCCTAACCGTAACCCTAACTCTTACCCTAACCCTAACCCCTAACCCCTAACCGTAAACCTAACCCTAAACCTAACCCCTAGCCCCTAATCCCTAACACTAACCATAACCCTAAAACCTAAACCTAACCCTAACCCTAACCCTAAGCCTAACCCTAAACCTAAGCCTAACACCAAGCCTAACACTAACGCTAACCGTAACCATAACCCTAACCCTAAGCCTAGCACTAAACCTAACCCTAAAACCCAACCCTAACCCTAACCCAAGGCCTAACCCTAACCCTAACCCAAACCTTAACCCTAACCCTAACCCCTAACCCCTAAAAGTAACCGAATTCCTAAGCCTAACCCCTAACTCCTAACCCCTAACCCTAACCATAACCCTAAACCGTAAACCTAACCTTAAAACTAAGCCTAAGCCTAAGACTAACCCTTAGCCTAACCCTAAACCAAACCGTAACCCTAACTCTTACCCTAACCTTAGCCTTAAACCTAACCCTAACCTTAGGCTTAGCCCTAACACCTAACAGTAAACCTAACCCTAAACCTAACCCCTAGCCCCTAACCCCTAACAGTAACCATAAGCCTAAACCCTAACCCTAAACCTAACCCTAACCCTAACCCTAACCCTAGCCTAACACTAACGCTAACCCTAAGCCTAACACTAACCCTAAGCCTAGCCCTAAACCTAACCCTAAAACCTAACCCTAACCCCAACCCTAGCCCTAACGTAAACCTTAACCGTAACCCTAACCCCTAAACCCTAACCGTAACCGAATCATTAAGCCTAACCCCTAACCCTAACCCTAACTCTTACCCTAACCCTAACCCTAAACCTAAACCCTAACCATAACCCTAACCCTAAGCCTAACCCCTAACATTTAACCCCTAACCCTAACCATAACCCAAACCCTAACGCTAAACCTAACCCTAAGTCGTGCCCTAAACTTAAAGCTAACCCTAACGCAACCTTAACCCTAAGCCTAACCTTAGCCCTTAAAACTAACCTACTACATACCCTAACCCTACCACCTAGCCCTAACACTAAACTAACCCTAACCCTAAACCTAACTCTTACTCTAAACTTAGCCCTAACCCTAAAACTGACCTTTGCCCTAACCCTAACCCCTAACCCCTCACCGTAACCCTAGCCCTAAAACTAACCCCTAACCCCTAAACCTACCCATAACCCTAAACCCTAACCCTAACCCTAAACCTAAGCCTAAGCCTAAGACTAACCCTAAGCCTAACCCTAAACCTAACCGTAACCCTAATACTTACCCTAAGCTTAGCCTTAACCCTAAACATAACCTAGGCCCTAACCCTAAACCCTAACCCCTAGCCGTAAACCTAACCCTAAACCTAAACACTAGCCCCTAACCCCTAACACTAACCATAACCCTAAACCCTAATATTAACCCTAACCCTAAGCCTAAGCCTAACCCTAACCATAAGCCTAAACCTAAGCCTAACACTAACGCTAACCCTAAGCCTAACCCTAACCCTAACCCTAGCACTAACCCTAACCCCTAACCGTAACCGAATCCCTAAGCCTAACCCTAACCATAAACCTAAACGGTAGCCCTAACCCTAACCCTAGCCCTAAGTCGTACCCTAACCCTAATCCTAACCTAACCCATCCTTAACCCTATGCCTAACATGAGCCCTTAAAACTAACTTAATACAATCCCTAACACTAACTCCTAACCCTAACCCTAACTCTTACCCTAACCCTATCCTAACCCTAACTCTTACCCTAAGCCTAACATTAACCCTACCCCTATACTCTTACCCTAATCCTAACCCTAACCCTAACTTAGCCCTAACCCTAACCCCTAAACCCTAACAGTAAACCTAACCCTAAGCCTAACCCGTGAACACTGACCCCTAACCCTAACCATAACCCTAAAACCTAACCATAACCCTAAGCCTAACCATAGGCCTATCCCTAGTCCTAAGTCGTACCCTAACCCTAATCATAACCCTAACCCAAAGTTAACCCTAAGCCTAACCTTAGTCCTTAAAACTAACCTAATACAAACCCTAACCCTTACTCCTAACCCTAACACTAACGCCTAACCCTAACCCTAAGCCTAACACGAACCCTAACCCTAACCCCTAAGCCTAACCCGAAGACCTAAAACTAACACTATGCCTAAGCCTAAGCATAACACTAACCCTAACCCTAGCCCCAATCCTAACCCTAACCCTAACCCTAACCTTAGCCCTAACCCCTAACTGTAATCCTAAACCTAAGCCAAACCACTAACCCTAAGCCTACCCCCTAACCCCTAATCCTATCTATAAGCCTAAATTCTAACCCTAACCCTACCCCTAGCCGTAACCCTAGCGCGAATTCGAACCCTAACCCTAATCCTAACCCTAACCCAACCTTAACCCTAAGCCTAATCTTAGCACTAAAAACAAACCTAATACAAACCACAGCCCTAACCCTAACCCTAACTCTTACCCTAAACCTAATCCTAAACCTAACCCCTAACCATAACCCTAACCCTAAGCCTAACCCCTAACATTGAACCCCTAACCCTAACCATAACCCAAACCCTAACCCTAAACCTAACCCTAACCCAACCCTAAGTCGTGCCCTAACCCTAATGCTAACCCTAATGCAACCTTAACCCTAAGCCTAAACTTAGCCCTTAAAACTAACCTACTACATACCCTAACCCTAACTCCTAACCCTAAGCCTAAACGAAACTCTTACACTAAACTTAGCCCTAACCCTAACCCTAAACTTTGTCCTAACCCTAAACCCTAAGCCTAACCCTAAACCTAAGCCTGAGCCTAAGAATAACCCTAAGCATAACCCTAAACCTGACCGTAACCCTAACTCTTACCCTAACCTTAGCCTTAACCCTAATCCTAACCACTAACCGTAAACCTAACCCTAAACCTAACCCCTAGCCCCTAACCCCTAACACAAAACGTAACCCTAAGCCCTAACCCTAACCCTAATCCTAAACCTAACCCTAACCCTAAGACTAAACCTAAGCCTAACACTAACGCTAACCGTAAGCCTAACCCTAACCCTAGGCCTAGCCCTAAACCTAACCCTAGACCTAACACTAACCCTAACCTTAGCACTAAACCCAACCCCTAACCCTAACCGTAACCATAACCCTAAGCCTAACCCCTAACACCTAACCCCTAACCCTAACCATAACCCTAAAACCTAACCCTAGCCCTAACCCTAGGCCTAACCCTAAGTCTTTCCTTAACCCTAATCCTAACCCTAAACCAAACGTAAACCTAAGCCTAACCTTAGCCCTTAAAACTAACCTAATAGAAACCCTAACCCTAAATCCTAACCCTAAGCCTAAACCTAACGCTAACCCTAGCCCTAACTCTTACTCTAAGCCTAACATTAACCCTAACCCTAACCTTAGCCCTAACCCTAACCCCTAACCCCAAACAGTAAATATAACCCTAAGCCTAACCCCTAGCCCCTAACACCTAACACTAACCATAACCCTAAACCCTAACCCTAACCCTAAGCCTAACCCTAACCCTAAGTCTAACCCTAAGCCTAACACTAACGCTAACCATAAGCCTAACCCTAACCCTAACCCTAGCCCTAAACCAAACCCTAAAACCTAACCCTAACCCTAGCCCTTACCCTAACCCTAACCCAAACCTTAACCCTAACCCTAACCACTAATCCCTAACCGTAACCGAATCCCTAAGCCTAACCCCTAACCCTATTCATAACCCTAAACAGTAGCCCTAACCCTAACCCTAGCCCTAAGTCGTACCCTAACCCTAATCCTAACCTAACCCATCCTTAACCCTAGGCCTAACATGAGCCCTTAAAACTAACCTAATACAAACCCTAACACTAAATCCTAACCCTAACTCTTAAAACTAACCCTAACTCTTACCCTAACCCTAACCCTAGACCTAACACTAACCCTAACCTTAGCCCTAACCCCAACCCCTAACCCTAACCCTAAGCCTAACCCCTAATCCCTAACCCCGAACACTAACCATAACCCTAAAACCAAACCCTAACCCTAACCCTAGCCTTAACCCTAGCCCTAAGTCGTACCTTAACCCTAATCCTAACCCTAACCCAAACTTAAACCTAAGCCTAATTTTAGCCCTTAAAACTAGACTAATACAACCCCTAACCCTAAATCATAACTCTAACCCTAACCTAACCCTAACCATAACCCTAACTCTTACCCTAAGCCTAACATTAACCCTAACCCTAACTCTTACCCTAACGCTAACCCTAACACTAACCTTAGCCCTAAACCTAACCCCTAACCCATAACAGTAAACCTAACCCTAAGCCTAACCCCTAAAAACTAACTCCTAACCCTAACCATAACCCTTAACCCTAAACATAACCCTAACCCTAACCCTAGGACTAACCGTAGCCCTAAGTCGTACCCTAACCCTAATCATAACCCTAACCCAAAGTTAACCCTAAGCCTAACCTTAGTCCTTAAAACTAACCTAATACAAACCCTAACCCTAACTCCTAACGCGTAACCCTAAGCCTAAGCCTAACACGAACCCTAACTACTAAGCCTAACAATAACCACTAACAGTAACAATAAGCCTAAGCCTAAACATAACCCTAAGCCTAACCCTAGCCCAAACCCTAAACCTAACCCTAACCTTAGCCCTAACCCTAACCCCTAACCCCTAACCGTAACAATAACGATAACCCTAAATTCTAACCCTAACCCTACCCCTAGCCGTAGCCCTAGCCCGAAGTCGAATCCTAACCCTAATCCAAAACCTAAGCCAACCTTAACCCTAAGCCTAATCTTAGCACTAAAAAAAAACCTAATACAAACCCTAGCCCTAACCCTAACCCTAACTCTTACGCTAACCCTAACCCTAAACCTAACCCCTAACCATAACCCTAACCCTAAGCCTAACCCCTAACATTGAACCCCTAACCCTAATCATAACCCAAACACTAACCCTAAACCTAACCCTAACCCTAGCCCTAAGTCGTGCCCTAAACCTAATGCTAATCCTAACGCAACCTTTAACCCTAAGCCTAACCTTAGCCCAAAAAATTAACCTACTACATATCCTAACCCTAAATCCTAACACTAACCCTAAACTAACCCTAACCCTAAACCTAACTCTTACACTAAACTTAGCCTTAGCCCTAACACTAACCTTTGCCCTAACCCTAACCCTAACCCCTAACCCTAACCATAACCCTAAACCCTAACCCTAACCCTAAACCTAAGACTAAGACTAAGACTAACCCTAAGCCTAACCCTAAACCTAACCGTAACCCACTTACACTAACCTTAGCCTTAGCCCTAACCCTAACCTTAACTCTAACCCTAACCCCTAACCCCTAACCGTAAACCTAACCCTAAACCTAACCTCTAGCCCTAACCCCTAACCCTAATCATAACCCTAAACAGTATCCCTAACCCTAGCCATAAGTCGTACCCTAACCCTAATCCTAACCTAACCCATCCTTAACCCTATGCCTATCATAAGCCCTTAAAACTAACCTAATACAAACCCTAACACTAACTCCTAACCCTAACCCTAACTCTTACCCTAACCCTAACTCTTACCCTAACCCTAACACTAACCCTAGACCTAACGTTAACCCTAACCTTAGCCCTAACACCAAACCCTAACCTTAGCCCTTAAAATTAGACTAATACAAACCATAACCCTAAATCCTAACCGTAACCCTAAACTAACCCTAACCCTAACCCTAAATCTTACCCTAAGCCTAACATTAACCCTAACCCTAACTCCTACCGTAACCCTAACCCTAACCCTAACCTTAGCCCTAACCCTAACCCCTAACCCCTAACAGTAAACCTAATCTAAGCCTAACCCCTAAACACTAACCCCTAACAATAAACATAACCCTAAACCCTAACCATAACCCTAACCCTAACCCTAGCCCTAAACCTAGCCCTAAGTCGTACCCTAACCCTAATCATAACCCTAACCCAAAGTAACCCTAAGCCTTTCTTAGTCCTTAAAACTAACCTAATACAAACCCTAACCCTAACTCCTAACCCTAACCCTAACGCCTAACCCTAAGCCTAAAACTAACCCTAACCCTAACCCCTAAGCCTAACAATAACCCCTAAGAGTAACACTAAGCCTAAGCCTAAGCATAAACCTAACCCTAACCCTAACCCTAGACCTAACGCTCACCCTAATCTTAGCCCTAACCCCAACCCCTAACCCAAACCGTAACCCTAAACCTAAGCCTAAACCCTAACCCCTAACCCAAACCATAACCCTAAAACTTAACCCTAACCCTAACCCTAGCCCTAAACCTAGCCCTAAGTCATACCCTAACCCTAATCATAACCCTAACCCAAAGTTAACCCTAAACCTAACCTTAGTCCTTAAAACTAACCTAATACAAACCCTAACCCTAACTCCTAACCCTAACGCCTAACCCTAACCCTAAGCCTAACACTAAACCTAACCCTAAACCCTAAGCCTAACAATAACCCCTAAGTGTAACACTAAGCCTAAGCCTAAGCCTAAGCCTAACCCTAGGCCTAACCCTAGCCCTAAGTCGTACCCTAACCCTAATCATAACCCTAACCCAAAGTTAACCCTAAGCCTAACCTTAGTCCTTAAAACTAACCTAATACAAACCCTAACCCTAACTCCTAACCCTAACACTAACGCCTAACCCTAAACCTAAGCCTAACACGAACCCTAACCCTAACCCCTAAGCCTAACCCGAACCCCTAACACTAACACTAAGCCTAAGCCTAAGACTAACCCTAAGCCTAAACCAAGCCCCAATCCTAACCCTAACCCTAACCTTAGCCCTAACCCTAACCCCTAACCCCTAACCGTAACCCTAAACCTAAGCCTAACCACTAACCCTAAGCCTACCCCCTAACCCCTAACCCTAACGACAACCCTAAATTCTAACCCTAACCCTACCCCTAGACGTAGCCCTAGCCCGAAGTCGAACCCTAACCCTAATGCTAACCCTAACCCAATCTTAACCCTAAACCTAATCTTAGCACTAAAAACAAACCTAATACAAACCCTAGCCCTAACCCTAACCCTAACTCTTACGCTAACCCTAACCCTAAACCTAACCCCTAACCATAACCCTAACCCTAAGCCTAACCCCTAACATTGAACCCCTAACCCTAATCATAACCCAAACACTAACCCTAAACCTAACCCTAACCCTAGCCCTAAGTCGTGCCCTAAACCTAATGCTAATCCTAACGCAACCTTTAACCCTAAGCCTAACCTTAGCCCAAAAAATTAACCTACTACATATCCTAACCCTAAATCCTAACACTAACCCTAAACTAACCCTAACCCTAAACCTAACTCTTACACTAAACTTAGCCTTAGCCCTAACACTAACCTTTGCCCTAACCCTAACCCTAACCCCTAACCCTAACCATAACCCTAAACCCTAACCCTAACCCTAAACCTAAGACTAAGACTAAGACTAACCCTAAGCCTAACCCTAAACCTAACCGTAACCCACTTACACTAACCTTAGCCTTAGCCCTAACCCTAACCTTAACTCTAACCCTAACCCCTAACCCCTAACCGTAAACCTAACCCTAAACCTAACCTCTAGCCCTAACCCCTAACCCTAATCATAACCCTAAACAGTATCCCTAACCCTAGCCATAAGTCGTACCCTAACCCTAATCCTAACCTAACCCATCCTTAACCCTATGCCTATCATAAGCCCTTAAAACTAACCTAATACAAACCCTAACACTAACTCCTAACCCTAACCCTAACTCTTACCCTAACCCTAACTCTTACCCTAACCCTAACACTAACCCTAGACCTAACGTTAACCCTAACCTTAGCCCTAACACCAAACCCTAACCTTAGCCCTTAAAATTAGACTAATACAAACCATAACCCTAAATCCTAACCGTAACCCTAAACTAACCCTAACCCTAACCCTAAATCTTACCCTAAGCCTAACATTAACCCTAACCCTAACTCCTACCGTAACCCTAACCCTAACCCTAACCTTAGCCCTAACCCTAACCCCTAACCCCTAACAGTAAACCTAATCTAAGCCTAACCCCTAAACACTAACCCCTAACAATAAACATAACCCTAAACCCTAACCATAACCCTAACCCTAACCCTAGCCCTAAACCTAGCCCTAAGTCGTACCCTAACCCTAATCATAACCCTAACCCAAAGTAACCCTAAGCCTTTCTTAGTCCTTAAAACTAACCTAATACAAACCCTAACCCTAACTCCTAACCCTAACCCTAACGCCTAACCCTAAGCCTAAAACTAACCCTAACCCTAACCCCTAAGCCTAACAATAACCCCTAAGAGTAACACTAAGCCTAAGCCTAAGCATAAACCTAACCCTAACCCTAACCCTAGACCTAACGCTCACCCTAATCTTAGCCCTAACCCCAACCCCTAACCCAAACCGTAACCCTAAACCTAAGCCTAAACCCTAACCCCTAACCCAAACCATAACCCTAAAACTTAACCCTAACCCTAACCCTAGCCCTAAACCTAGCCCTAAGTCATACCCTAACCCTAATCATAACCCTAACCCAAAGTTAACCCTAAACCTAACCTTAGTCCTTAAAACTAACCTAATACAAACCCTAACCCTAACTCCTAACCCTAACGCCTAACCCTAACCCTAAGCCTAACACTAAACCTAACCCTAAACCCTAAGCCTAACAATAACCCCTAAGTGTAACACTAAGCCTAAGCCTAAGCCTAAGCCTAACCCTAGGCCTAACCCTAGCCCTAAGTCGTACCCTAACCCTAATCATAACCCTAACCCAAAGTTAACCCTAAGCCTAACCTTAGTCCTTAAAACTAACCTAATACAAACCCTAACCCTAACTCCTAACCCTAACACTAACGCCTAACCCTAAACCTAAGCCTAACACGAACCCTAACCCTAACCCCTAAGCCTAACCCGAACCCCTAACACTAACACTAAGCCTAAGCCTAAGACTAACCCTAAGCCTAAACCAAGCCCCAATCCTAACCCTAACCCTAACCTTAGCCCTAACCCTAACCCCTAACCCCTAACCGTAACCCTAAACCTAAGCCTAACCACTAACCCTAAGCCTACCCCCTAACCCCTAACCCTAACGACAACCCTAAATTCTAACCCTAACCCTACCCCTAGACGTAGCCCTAGCCCGAAGTCGAACCCTAACCCTAATGCTAACCCTAACCCAATCTTAACCCTAAACCTAATCTTAGCACTAAAAACAAACCTAATACAAACCCTAGCCCTAACCCTAACCCTAACTCTTACGCTAACCCTAACCCTAAACCTAACCCTAAGCCTAACCCCTAACATTGAACCCCTAACCCTAATCATAACCCAAACACTAACCCTAAACCTAACCCTAACCCTAGCCCTAAGTCGTGCCCTAAACCTAATGCTAATCCTAACGCAACCTTTAACCCTAAGCCTAACCTTAGCCCAAAAAATTAACCTACTACATATCCTAACCCTAAATCCTAACACTAACCCTAAACTAACCCTAACCCTAAACCTAACTCTTACACTAAACTTAGCCTTAGCCCTAACACTAACCTTTGCCCTAACCCTAACCCTAACCCCTAACCCTAACCATAACCCTAAACCCTAACCCTAACCCTAAACCTAAGACTAAGACTAAGACTAACCCTAAGCCTAACCCTAAACCTAACCGTAACCCACTTACACTAACCTTAGCCTTAGCCCTAACCCTAACCTTAACTCTAACCCTAACCCCTAACCCCTAACCGTAAACCTAACCCTAAACCTAACCTCTAGCCCTAACCCCTAACCCTAATCATAACCCTAAACAGTATCCCTAACCCTAGCCATAAGTCGTACCCTAACCCTAATCCTAACCTAACCCATCCTTAACCCTATGCCTATCATAAGCCCTTAAAACTAACCTAATACAAACCCTAACACTAACTCCTAACCCTAACCCTAACTCTTACCCTAACCCTAACTCTTACCCTAACCCTAACACTAACCCTAGACCTAACGTTAACCCTAACCTTAGCCCTAACACCAAACCCTAACCTTAGCCCTTAAAATTAGACTAATACAAACCATAACCCTAAATCCTAACCGTAACCCTAAACTAACCCTAACCCTAACCCTAAATCTTACCCTAAGCCTAACATTAACCCTAACCCTAACTCCTACCGTAACCCTAACCCTAACCCTAACCTTAGCCCTAACCCTAACCCCTAACCCCTAACAGTAAACCTAATCTAAGCCTAACCCCTAAACACTAACCCCTAACAATAAACATAACCCTAAACCCTAACCATAACCCTAACCCTAACCCTAGCCCTAAACCTAGCCCTAAGTCGTACCCTAACCCTAATCATAACCCTAACCCAAAGTAACCCTAAGCCTTTCTTAGTCCTTAAAACTAACCTAATACAAACCCTAACCCTAACTCCTAACCCTAACCCTAACGCCTAACCCTAAGCCTAAAACTAACCCTAACCCTAACCCCTAAGCCTAACAATAACCCCTAAGAGTAACACTAAGCCTAAGCCTAAGCATAAACCTAACCCTAACCCTAACCCTAGACCTAACGCTCACCCTAATCTTAGCCCTAACCCCAACCCCTAACCCAAACCGTAACCCTAAACCTAAGCCTAAACCCTAACCCCTAACCCAAACCATAACCCTAAAACTTAACCCTAACCCTAACCCTAGCCCTAAACCTAGCCCTAAGTCATACCCTAACCCTAATCATAACCCTAACCCAAAGTTAACCCTAAACCTAACCTTAGTCCTTAAAACTAACCTAATACAAACCCTAACCCTAACTCCTAACCCTAACGCCTAACCCTAACCCTAAGCCTAACACTAAACCTAACCCTAAACCCTAAGCCTAACAATAACCCCTAAGTGTAACACTAAGCCTAAGCCTAAGCCTAAGCCTAACCCTAGGCCTAACCCTAGCCCTAAGTCGTACCCTAACCCTAATCATAACCCTAACCCAAAGTTAACCCTAAGCCTAACCTTAGTCCTTAAAACTAACCTAATACAAACCCTAACCCTAACTCCTAACCCTAACACTAACGCCTAACCCTAAACCTAAGCCTAACACGAACCCTAACCCTAACCCCTAAGCCTAACCCGAACCCCTAACACTAACACTAAGCCTAAGCCTAAGCATAACCCTAAGCCTAAACCAAGCCCCAATCCTAACCCTAACCCTAACCTTAGCCCTAACCCTAACCCCTAACCCCTAACCGTAACCCTAAACCTAAGCCTAACCACTAACCCTAAGCCTACCCCCTAACCCCTAACCCTAACGACAACCCTAAATTCTAACCCTAACCCTACCCCTAGACGTAGCCCTAGCCCGAAGTCGAACCCTAACCCTAATGCTAACCCTAACCCAATCTTAACCCTAAACCTAATCTTAGCACTAAAAACAAACCTAATACAAACCCTAGCCCTAACCCTAACCCTAACTTTTACCCTAACCCTAACCCTAAAACTAACCCCTAACCATAACCCTAACCCTAAGCCTAACCCCTAACATTTAACCCCTAACCCCTAACCGTAACCCTAGACCTAAACCTAACCCCTAACCCCTAACCCCTAACCCTAACCCTAACCCTAAACCCTAACCCTAACCCTAAACCTAAGACTAAGCCTCAGACTAACCCTATAGCGTAACCCTAAACTTAACCGTAACCCTAACTCTTACCCTAAACTTAGCCTTAACCCTAAACCTATCCTTAGCCCTAACACTAACCCCTAACCCCTAACCGTAAACCTAACCCTAAACCTAACCACTAGCCCCTAACTTCTAACACTAACCATAACCCTAAACCCTAACTCTAACCCTAACCCTAAGGCTAACCCTAAGCCTAACCCTAAGCCTAACACTAACGCTAACCCTAAGCCTAAGCCTAACCCTAAGCCTAGCCATAAACCTAACCCTAAAACCTAAACCTAACCCTAACCCTAGCCTTAACCCTAACCCTAACTCTTACCGTAACCCTAACCCTAACCCCTAACCGTAACCGAATCACTAAGCCTAACCCCTAACCTTAACCATAACCCTAAACAGTATCCCTAACCCTAAACCTAGCCCTAAGTCGTACCCTATCCCTAATCCTAACCTAACACATCCTTAACCCTATGCCTATCATGAGCCCTTAAAACTAACCAAATACAAATGCTAACACTAACTCCTAACCCTAACCCTAACTGTAACTCTTACCCTAACACTAACTCTTACCCTAACCCTAACCCTAACCCTAGACCTAACGCTAACCCTAACCTTAGCCCTAACCCCAAGCCCTAACCCTAACCGTAACCCTAACCCTAACCCTAACCCCTAACCCTAACCATAACCCTAAAACCTAACCCGAACCCTAACCCTAGCCCTAACCCTAGCCCTAAGTCGTACCTTAACCCTAATCCTAACCCTAACCCAAACTTAAACCTAAGCCTAACCTTAGCCCTTAAAACTAGACTAATACAAACCCTAACCCTAAATCCTAACCCTAACCCTAACCTAACCCTAACCCTAACTATTACCCTAAGCCTAACATTTACCCTAACCCTAACTCTTACCCTAACCCTAACCCTAACCCTGACCTTAGCCCTAACCCTAACCCTTAACCTTTAACAGTAAACCTAACCCTAAGCCTAACCCCTAAACACTAACCCCTAACACTAACCATAACCCTAAACCATAAGCCTAACCCTAACCCTAACTCTAGGCCTAACCCTAGCCCTAAGTCATACCCTAACCCTAATCATAACCCTAACCCAAAGTTAACCCTAAGTCTAACCTTAGTCCTTAAAAGTAACCTAATACAAATCCTAACCCTAACTCCTAACCCTAACACTAACGCCTAACCCTAACACGAACCCTAACCCTAAACCCTAAGCCTAACCCGAACCCTAACACTAAAACTAAGCCTAAGCCTAAGCATAACCCTAAGCCTAACCCTAGCCCCAATCCTAACCCTAACCCTAACCTTAGCACCAACCCTAACCCCTAACCCCTAACAGTAAACCCTAAGCCCAACCCCTAAAGACTAAACCCTAACATAACCCTAAACCCTAACCATAACCCTAACAGTAACCCTAGTGCTAAACCTAGCCCTAGGTCATACCCTAACCCTAATCATAACCCTAACACAAAGTTAACCCTAAGCCTAACTTTAGTCCTTAAAACTAACAAAAGACATACCCTAACCCTAACTCCTAACCATAAAGCCTAACCCTAACACTTAGCCTAACATTAACCCTAACCCCTAAGCCTAACAATATCCCCTAAGAGTAACACTAAGCCTAAGCCTAAGCCTAAGCCTAACCCTAACTCTAGGCCTAACCCTAGCCCTAAGTCGTACCCTAACCCTAACCCTAAACCTAACCCCTAAACCATAACCCTAACCCTAAGCCTAACCCCTAACATTGAACCCCTAACCCTAACCATAACCCAAACCCTAACCCTAACCCTAGCCCTAAGTCGTGCCCTAACCCTCATGCTAACCCTAACACAAACTTAACCCTAAGCCTAACCTTAGCCCTTAAAACTAACCTACTACATACCCTAACCCTAACTCCTAACCCTAACCCTAAACTAACCCTAACCCGAAACCTACCGCTTACCCTAAACTTAACCCTAACCCTAACCTTTGCCCTAACCCTAATCCCTAACCCCTAACCGTAACCCTAGCCCTAAACCTAACCCCTAACCCCTAACCCCTAACCCTAACCAAAACCCTAAAACGTAACCCTAACCTTAAACCTAAGCCTAAGCCTAAGACTAACCCTTAGCCTAACCCTAAACCAAACCGTAACCCTAACTCTTACCCTAACCTTAGCCTTAAACCAAACCCTAACCTTAGGCTTAGCCCTAACCCATAACAGTAAACCTATCGCTAAACCTAACCCCTACCCCTAACCCCTAACACTAACCATAACCCTAAACACTAACCCTAAGCCTAACCCCTAACCCTAACCATAACCCTAAACCCTAACCCTAACCCTAAACCTAAGCCTAAGACTAAGACTAAACCTAAGCCTAACCCTAAACCTAACCGTAACCCTAACTCTTCCCCTAAACTTAGCCTTAACCCTAACCCTAACCTTAGCCCTAAACCTAACCCCTAACCCCTAACCGTAACCCTTAACCTAAGCCTAACCTCTAACCCTAAGCCTACCCCCTAACCCCTAACCCTAACGATAATCCTAAATGCTAACTCTAACCCTAACCCTAGCCGTAGCCCTAGCCCGAAGTCGAACCCTAACCCTAATCCTCACGCTAACCCAACCTTAACCCTAAGCCTAATCTTAGCACCAAAAACAAACCTAATAAAACCCTAGTCCTAACCCTAACCCTAACTCTTACCGTAACCCTAACCCTAAAACTAACCCGTAACCCTAAGCCTAACCGATAACATTTAATCCCTAACCCTAACCATAACCCAAACCCTAACCCTAAACCTAACCTTAACCCTAGCCCTGAGTCGTGCCCTAACCCTAACGCTAACCCTAACGCAACCTTAACCCTAAGCCTAAACTTAGCCCTTAAAACTAACCTACTACATACCCTAACCCTACCTCCTAGCCCTAACACTAAACTAACCCTAACCCTAAACCTAACTCTTACCCTAAACTTAGCCCTAACGCTAACCCTAACCTTAGCCCTAACCCCAAGCCCTAACCCTTACCGTAACACTAAGCCTAAACCTAACCCCTAACCCCTAACCCCTACCCCTAACCATAACCCTAAAACCTAACCCGAACCCTAACCCTAGGCCTAACCCTAGCCCTAAGTCGTACCTTAACCCTAATCCTAACCCTAACCCAAACGTAAACCTAAGCCTAACCTTAGCCCTTAAAACTAGACTAATATAAACCCTAACCCTAAATCCTAACCCTAACCCTAACTCTTACCCTAAGCCTAACATTAACCCTAACCCTAACCCTTACCCTAACCCTAACCCTAACCCTAACCTTAGCCCTAAACCTAACCCCTAACCCCTAACAGTAAACCTAACCCTAAGCCTAACCCATAAAGACTAACCCCTAACATAACCCTAACCATAACCCTAACCCTAACCCTAGTCCTAAACCTAGCCCTAGGTCGTACCCTAACCCTGATCATAACCCTAACCCAAAGTTAACCCTAAGCCTAACCTTAGTCCTTAAAACTAACCTAATACAAACCCTAACCCTAACTTCTAACCCTAACCCTAACCCTAACCCTAACCCTAACCCCTAAGCCTAACAATAACCCCTAAGAGTAACACTAAGCCTAAGCCTAAACCTAAGCCTAACCCTAACCCTAGGCCTAAACCTAGCCCTAAGTCATACCCTAACCCTAACCCTAAACCTAACCCCTAACCATAACCCTAACCCTAAGCCTAACCCCTAACATTGAACCCCTAACCCTAACCATAACCCAAACCCTAACCCTAATTCTAACCCTAAACCTAGCCCTAAGTCGTGCCCTAACCCTGATGCTAACCCTAACACAACCTTAACCCTAAGCCTAACCTTAGCCCTTAAAACTAACCTATTACATACCCTAACCCTAACTCCTAATCCTAACCCTAAACTAACCCTAAACCTAAACCTACCGCTTACACTAAACTTAGCCCTAACCCTAACCTTTGCCCTAACCCTAAATCCTAACCACTAACCGTAACCCTAGCCCTAAACCTAACCCCTAACCCCTATCCCCTAACCCTAACCATAACCCTGAACCCTAACCCTAACCCTAAACCTAAGCCTAAGACTATGACTAAACCTAAGCCTAACCCTAAACCTAACCGTAACCCTAACTCTTACCCTAAACTTAGCCTTAACCCTAACCCTAACCTTAGCCCTAATGCTAACCCCTAACCCCTAACCGTAACCCTTAACCTAAGCCTAACCTCTAACCCTAAGCCTACCCCCTAACCCCTAACCCTAACGATAATCCTAAATGCTAACTCTAACCCTAACCCTAGCCGTAGCCCTAGCCCGAAGTCGAACCCTAACCCTAATCCTCACGCTAACCCAACCTTAACCCTAAGCCTAATCTTAGCACCAAAAACAAACCTAATAAAACCCTAGTCCTAACCCTAACCCTAACTCTTACCGTAACCCTAACCCTAAAACTAACCCGTAACCCTAAGCCTAACCGATAACATTTAATCCCTAACCCTAACCATAACCCAAACCCTAACCCTAAACCTAACCTTAACCCTAGCCCTGAGTCGTGCCCTAACCCTAACGCTAACCCTAACGCAACCTTAACCCTAAGCCTAAACTTAGCGCTTAAAACTAACCTACTACATACCCTAACCCTAATTCCTAACCCTAAACCTAAACTAACCCTAACCCTAAACCTAACTCTTACCCTAAACTTAGCCCTAACGCTAACCCTAACCTTAGCCCTAACCCCAAGCCCTAACCCTTACCGTAACCCTAAGCCTAAACCTAACCCCTAACCCCTAACCCCTACCCCTAACCATAACCCTAAAACCTAACCCGAACCCTAACCCTAGGCCTAACCCTAGCCCTAAGTCGTACCTTAACCCTAATCCTAACCCTAACCCAAACGTAAACCTAAGCCTAACCTTAGCCCTTAAAACTAGACTAATATAAACCCTAACCCTAACTCCTAACCCTAACCCTAACTCTTACCCTAAGCCTAACATTAACCCTAACCCTAACCATTACCCTAACCCTAACCCTAACCCTAACCTTAGCCCTAAACCTAACCCCTAACCCCTAACAGTAAACCTAGCCCTAAGCCTAACCCCTAAAGACTAACCCCTAACATAACCCTAACCATAACCCTAACCCTAACCCTAGTCCTAAACCTAGCCCTAGGTCGTACCCTAACCCTGATCATAACCCTAACCCAAAGTTAACCCTAAGCCTAACCCTAGTCCTTAAAACTAACCTAATACAAACCCTAACCCTAACTTCTAACCCTAACCCTAACGCCTAACCCTAACCCTAACCCTAACCCCTAAGCCTAACAATAACCCCTAAGAGTAACACTAAGCCTAAGCCTAAACCTAAGCCTAACCCTAACCCTAGGCCTAACCCTAGCCCTAAGTCATACCCTAACCCTAACCCTAAACCTAACCCCTAACCATAACCCTAACCCTAAGCCTAACCCCTAACATTGAACCCCTAACCCTAACCATAACCCAAACCCTAACCCTAATTCTAACCCTAAACCTAGCCCTAAGTCGTGCCCTAACCCTGATGCTAACCCTAACGCAAACTTAACCCTAAGCCTAACCTTAGCCCTTAAAACTAACCTATTACATACCCTAACCCTAACTCCTAACCCTAACCCTAAACTAACCCTAAACCTAAACCTACCGCTTACCCTAAACTTAGCCCTAACCCTAACCTTTGCCCTAACCCTAACTCCTAACCACTAACCGTAACCCTAGCCCTAAACCTAACCCCTAACCCCTATCCCCTAACCCTAACCATAACCCTAAACCCTAACCCTAACCCTAAACCTAAGCCTAAGACTATGACTAAACCTAAGCCTAACCCTAAACCTAACCGTAACCCTAACTCTTACCCTAAACTTAGCCTTAACCCTAACCCTAACCTTAGCCCTAAAGCTAACCCCTAACCCCTAACCGTAACCCTTAACCTAAGCCTAACCTCAAACCCTAAGCCTACCCCTTAACCCCTAACCCCTAACCCTAACGATAATCCTAAATGCTAACTCTAACCCTAACCCTAGCCGTAGCCCTAGCCCGAAGTCGAAACCCTAACCCTAATCCTCACCCTAACCCAACCTTAACCCTAAGCCTAATCTTAGCACTAAAAACAAACCTAATACAAACCCTAGCCCTAACCCTAACCCTAACTCTTACCGTAACCCTAACCCTAAAACTAACCCCTAACCCTAAGCCTAACCTCTAACATTGAAACCCTAACCCTAACCATAACCCAAACCCTAACCCTAAACCTAACCCTAACCCTAGCCCTAAGTCGTACCCTAACCCTAATCCTAACCTAACCCATCCTTAAACCTATGCCTAACATGAGCCCTTAAAACTAACCTAATACAAAACCTAACACTACCTCATAACCATAAAACTAACCCTAATTCTTACCCTAACCCTAACTCTTACCCTAAACCTAACCCTAACCCTAGACCTAACGCTAACCCTAACCTTAGCCCTAACCCCAACACCTAACCCTAACGGTAACCCTAAAAACTAACCCTAACCCTAACCCTTGGCCTAACCCTAGCCCTAAGTCATACCTTAACCCTAATCCTAACCCTAATCCAAAGTTATACCTAAGCCTAACCTTAGCCCTTAAAACTAAACTAATACAAACCCTAACCCTAAATCCTAACCCTAACCCTAACCAAACCCTAACCCTAAATCTTTCCCTAAGCCTAACATTAACCCAAACCCTAACTCTTACCCTAACCCTAACCCTAACCCTGACCTTAGCCCTAACCCTAACCCCTAACCCCTAACAGTAAACCTAACCCAAAGCCCAGCCCATAAAGACTAACCCCTAACCATAACCATAGCCCTAACCCTAACCATAACCCTAACCCTAAACCTAGGCCTAACCCTAGCCCTAAGTCGTACCCAAACCCTAATCATAACCCTAACCCAAAGTTAACCCTAAGCCTAACCTTAGTCCTTAAAACTAACCTAATACAAACCCTAACCATAACTCCTAACCCTAACCCTAGGCCTAACCCTAGCCCTAAGTCGTACCCTAAACATAATCATAACCCTAACCAAAAGTTAACCCTAAGCCTAACCTTAGTCCTTAAATCTAATCTAATACTAACCCTAACCCTAATTCCTAACCCTAACCCTAAGCCTAACAAGAACCCTAACACTAACCCCTAAGCCTAACCCGAACCCCTAACACTTTACATCAACCCTAAGCTTAAGCATAACCCTAACCCTTATCCTAACCCTAGCCCCAATCCTAACTCTAACCCTAACCCTAACCTTAGCCCTAACCCTAACCACTAACCCCTAACCCTAAACCTAAGTCTAACCACTAAGCCTAAGCCTACCCCCTAAGCCCTAACAATAACGATAACCCAAAATTCTAACCCTAACACTACCCCTAGCCGTAGCACTAGCCCGAAGTCGAACCCTAACCCTAATTCTAACCCTAACCCAACATTAACCGTAAGCCTAATCTTAGCACTAAAAACAAACCTAATACAAACCCTAGCCCTAACCCTAACCCTAACTCTTACCCTAACGCTAACCCTAAACCTAAACCCTAACCATAACCCTAACCCTAAGCCTAACCCCTAACATTTAACCCCTAACCCTAACCATAACCCAAACCCTAACGCTAAACCTAACCCTAAGTCGAGCCCTAAACTTAAAGCTAACCCTAACGCAACCTTAACCCTAAGCCTAACCTTAGCCCTTAAAACTAACCTACTACATACCCTAAACCTACCTCCTAGCCCTAACACTAAACTAACCCTAACCCTAAAACTAACTCTTACCCTAAACTTAGCCCTAACCCTAACCCTAACCCCTAACCGTAAACCTAACCCTAAACCTAACCCCTAGCCCCTAACCCCTAACACAAACCGTAACCCCAAGCCCTAACCCTAACCCTAATCCTAAACCTAACCCTAAGACTAAACCTAAGCCTAACACTAACGCTAACCGTAAGCCTAACCCTAACCCTAAGCCTAGCCCTAAGTCTTTCCTTAACCCTAATCCTAACCCTAAACCAAACGTAAACCTAAGCCTAACCTTAGCCCTTCAAACTAACCTAATAGAAACCCTAACCCTAAATCCTAACCCTAAACCTAACCTAACCCTAACTCTAACCCTAACTCTTACCCTAAACCTAAACCTAACCCTAACCTTAGCCCTAACCCTAACCCCTAACCCCAAACAGTAAATATAACCCTAAGCCTAACCCCTAGCCCCTAACCCCTAACACTAACCATAACCCTAAACCCTAACCCTAACCCTAAGCCTAACCCTAACCCTAAGTCTAACCCTAATCCGAACACTAACGCTAACCGTAAGCCTAACCCTAACCCTAAGCCTAGCCCTAAACCAAACCCTAAAACCTAACCCTAACCCTAACCCTAGCCCTTACCCTAACCCTAACCCAAACCTTAACCCTAACCCTAACCCCTAACCCCTAACCGTAACCGAATCCCTAAGCGTAACACCTAACCCTATTCATAACCCTAAACAGTAGCCCTAACCCTAACACTAGCCCTAAGTCGTACCCTAACCCTAATCCTAACCTAACCCATCCTTAACCCTAGGCCTAACATGAGCCCTTAAAACTAACCTAATATAAACCCTAACACTAAATCCTAACCCTAACCCTAACACTTAAACCTAACCCTAACTCTTACCCTAACCCTAACCCTAACCCTAGACCAAACGCTAACCCTAACCTTAGCCCTACCCCAACCCCTAACCCTAACCCTAAGCCTAACCCCTAATCCCTAACGCCGAACACTAACCATAACCCTAAAACCAAACCCTAAACCTAGGACTAGCTCTAACCCTAGCCCTAAGTCGTACCTTAACCCTAATCCTAACCCTAACCCAAACTTAAACCTAAGCCTAACCTTAGCCCTTAAAACTAGACTAATACAAACCCTAACCATAAATCATAACTCTAACCCTAACCTAAACCTAACCTTAACCCTAACTCTTACCCAAAGCCTAGCATTAACCCTAACCCTAACTCTTACCCTAACGCAAACCCTAACCCTAACCTTAGCCCTAAACCTAACCCCTAACCCCTAACAGTAAACCTAACCCTAAGCCTAACCCCTAAACACTAACCCCTAACACTAACCATAACCCTAAACCCTAACCATAACCCTAACCCTAACCCTAGGACTAACCGTAGCCCTAAGTCGTACCCTAACCCTAATCATAACCCTAACCCAAAGTTAACCCTAAGCCTAACCTTAGTCCTTAAAACTAACCTAATACAAACCCTAACCCTAACTCCTAACGCGTAACCCTAAGCCTAAGCCTAACACGAACCCTAACCCTAACTCCTAAGCCTAACACTAACCCCTAACAGTAACAATAAGCCTAACCCTAAGCATAACCCTAAGCCTAACCCTAGCCCAAATCCTAAACCTAACCCTAACCTTAGCCCTAACCCTAACCCCTAACCCCTAACCGTAACCATAACGATAACCCTAAATTCTAACCCTAACCCTACCCCTAGCCCGAAGTCGAATCCTAACCCTAATCCAAAACCTAAGCCAACCTTAACCCTAAGCCTAATCTTAGCACTAAAAACAAACCTAATACAAACCCTAGCCCTAACCCTAACCCTAACTCTTACCCTAACCCTAACCCTAAACCTAACCCCTAACCATAACCCTAACCCTAAGCCTAACCCCTAACATTGAACCCCTAACCCTAACCATAACCCAAACCCTAACCCTAAACCTAACCCTAAACCTAGCCCTAAGTCGTGCCCTAACCCTAATGCTAACCCTAACGCAACCTTAACCCTAAGCCTAACCTTAGCCCTTAAAAATAACCTACTACATACCCTAACCCTAACTCCTAACCCCAACCCTAAATAACCCTAACCCTAAACCTAACTCTTACACTAAACTTAGTCCTAACCCTAACCCTAACCTTTGCCCTAACCCTAACCCCTAACCCCTAACCCTAACCATAACCCTAAACCCTAACCCTAACCCTAAACCTAAGCCTAAGACTAAGACTAACCCTAAGCCTAACCATAAACGTAACCTTAACCCTATATCTTACCCTAACCTTAGCCTTAACCCTAACCCTAACCTAAGCCCAAACCCTAACCCCTAACCATAAACCTAACCCTAAACCTAACCTCTAGCCCCGAACCCCTAACACTAACCATAACCCTAAACCCTAACCATAACCCTAAAACTAACCCTAAGCCTAACCCTAAACCTAAGCCTAACCCTAAGTCTAACACTAACGCTAACCCTAAAACCAAACCCTAACCCTAAACCTAGCCCTAAACCTAACCCTAACCCAAACCTTAACCCTAACCCTAACCCCTAACCCCTAACCGTAACCGAATCCCTAAGCCTAACCCCTAACCCTAACCATAACCCTAAACAGTAGCCCTAACCCTAACCCTAGCCCTAAGTCGTACCCTATCCCTAATCCTAACCTAACCCATCCTTAACCCTAGGCCTAACATGAGCCCTTAAAACTAACCTAATACAAACCCTAACACTAACTCCTAACCCTAACCCTAACCCTAACTCTTAAACCGAACCCTAACCCTAACCCTAATGTAGGGGTCGGCGTTCGGAAGATCTCGCGTTGTCACGGAAAGTTAGAGGGTTAGTCGCAGCCTTGTGATGTACCTGTAACCCCACCTCCCCTTGTTAGTATAAAAGGAATTAACTGCGCAATAAAAGCGGGAAGTTGGCGCTCACACTGTGTGTGTTATCTGTCTCTTTCCCTGGTCCGGGCCGACCAGTGATCTAAGCGTGGCACCTTGATATGTAGCGAATGCTACATAGTGGTGACCCCGACGTGATCGGTTGCCATGGCGACGATGGAACTTGCGCAAGTGATTAAGGTGTTGAAAGGGTTGGCTAATGAGGTGGGTGCCCGAGGAACGATTAGGAGGCGCCCCATGGGCGAATGCATCCAATGGGTGCTGCGCCGGGGAGGGATGAGTTCTCCCACAGAAGTTTTTAGTCCCCCAAATTGGGGAGTGGTTCGGGAGATGTTGCTTCAGTCGGCGCTCGAGGGTGAGCACGGCGCTGCGGAACAATTACGAGCTTGGGACATGGTGGAGGGGGTAGTTAAGGTGGGACAAAAGGCTAGGGAGTGCAGGTCGGCGGCGCGAGCTATCCTGTTTGCGGATGAAGCGCCGGTTCGAAAACAATGGGGGATAGTGCCCCCAGAGACGGTGGGACAAGATCAGACGGAGTGGGTGGTTGTGGAGCGGGGCTCGCGGAGCGGCTCCTCTCTGAATGATAGCGTGGACTCAGAGGGTGCGGCGGAGATAGGGGTTTTTCCGGTGGAGACGGTACCTCCGAGACTGGATGGGCCCTCTCTGCGGCGGGCATGGGAGGTGTTACAGCAGGATCTTCTGAAGGAGTTGCGGGAATGCCTCCTGGACTGGGTTCCCGGCGGGGATGTTAAGGGGGATTTGTACCGTCAGGTGAAGGAATGGGAGGAAAGAACGCCCCCGGAGGGGGAGCTCAAGAAGCTGAGAGAGTTAAAAACTGTAGCAGCGGGGGAACCACCCCCTGGCGAGGGAAACCAGGCGCCCTTGCTGGGAGAGCAGGCGGAGTTTCTGCCTGCCGAGCCTATGCAGGTTGACTCTGTGCCTGCTGAGCCTTTGCCTGTGCAGGCTGAGCCGTTGCCTGTGCGGGCCGAGCCTTTGCCTGCGGCGGCCGAGCCTTTGCCTGTGGCGGCCGAGCCTCTGCCTGTGGCGGCCGAGCCTTTGCCTGTGGCGGCCGCGCCAGTGCCTGTGGCGGCTGCGCCAGTGCCTGTGGCGGCTGCGCCTTTGCCTGCGCAGGCTGCGCCAGTGCCTGTGGCGGCTGAGCCTATGCCTGCGGCGGTCGGGCCCGTGCCTGTGCGGGCCGGGCCGTTGCCTGTGCGGGCCGAGCCGTTGCCTGTGCGGGCCGGGCCTACTGAGCCTGTGCTGGCTGTTCCTTTGCCTGCGGGGCCTGGCCCTGTTGTGCCTATTCTTGCTTCGCCATCAACTGCGCCATCTGCCGCTCCTGGGCCGGAACGGGTTAATCCTTCGGCTGGGCCCTTCCGAAACTGGCGCGCGGTACCAGCAGCTATAGACTCCCGTTATTCCGATGAGGAGAGGATGGATGGCGTGATATGGCAGCCATCGAGAAGTGCACCACAGAGACAGGCAAGGGAGGGACAGGATGCCTTACAGAGGCTGAGGGGTTTGTTACAGAGGTATTGGAGGGGAGTTAAAAAAAAAAAAAAAAAAAAAAAAAAAAAAAAAAAGAGAGAGAGTGAGGCGTTTCACTGGAAAGTCCTTGAGAACTTAAAGAATGCTGTGAGTCAGTGTGGAATCCACTTACTGATAAAGCCAGTAAGTGTATGTAGAACTTGCTTTAGGTAAAAAGTGTGTTAAGCATCCTTTGATTAAACATAGAATGAGCGAGGGTATGCCTGTGTACAAACACGTGAATGGCTCCTGAAATGGGTTCCTAGTCATATGATTCGTCCTGCCTTAACCTCGTAGTGTTTGAGTTTTCTTACAGATTGCTGTTTTCCTGTCCTGGCTTATGACACCTTGGGTATCCAGATGACATCCCTCTCAGAGTCCATCAATACGTGCCTTTATGGGATCCAACTGTCGGAACTCGCGGCCAGGAATCTAGGTGCCTCGGACATTAAGCCTTAACATCAGCACACCAACGATAAGCCTTATAGAGTAATAGAAGTAACTCTTTCCAAGTCTTAACTTTCAATCTACCTCTTGTGTGAATTTCTATAAAGGAGCTTTTTGCTCTGCAGGGTAAATGGGATATTTACGGGTGTTTAAGATAGAGTGTTTTAAAGTAGTTGTAGAGATATGTTTCTACTCAAGGCACTTTATATAGTTATTTCTTTGTGTGGAATTGTTCATAACAATAGAAGCCAACTCGTCATGGGGAGGGGAGAGATGTAGGGGTCGGTGTTTGGAAGATCTCGCGTTGTCACGGAAAGTTAGAGGGTTAGTCGCAGCCTTGTGATGTACCTGTAACCCCACCTCCCCTTGTTAGTATAAAAGGAATTAACTGCGCAATAAAAAGCGGAAGTTGGCGCTCACACTGCGTGTGTTATCTGTCTCTTTCCCTGGTCCGGGCCGACCACTGATCAAAGCGTGGCACTTTGATATGTAGCGAATGCTACACTCCGGCACATCACAAAGGGTTCTGCCACGCGCCCATAGTACTGGTGTGGGAACGGGTTCTATCCCGGAACGTCGCCTATGGACACCAGGCCTACCGCCGAGAGTCAGGTAGGAAGGCTGGTTCTCAACCCGCGTGCCCGTAGGGACAGCAGGTGTACCCCGGAGTACCGACGGGGGTATACGGGTACTACACCGGAGTACCAACGGGGGTACCGGTACTACTCCGGAGTACTGACGGGGGTATACGGGTACTACCTCGGAGCACCGGGCGGGGTTACCGGTACTACACCAGAGCGTCGGGAAGGGACGCCAGGCCTAGCCCGGAGCATCAGGTAGGGATACTGGGCCTACCCTGGAGGGTCAGGATGGGGGACCGGGATCTAACACAACGCGCCCGTAGAGACAGCAGGTAGGACTCCGGCGCATCAGAAAGGTTTCCGCCACAGCCCCAGAGTACTGGTGGGGGAACGAGTTCTATCCCGGAACGTCGCCTAGGGACACCGGGTCTAACGCGGAGGGTCAGGTAGGAAGGGTGGGTCTAAACCCGCGCGCAGGTGGGGACAGCAGGTGTTCCCCGGAGCAGCAGGTGGGGGTTCCGGTACTACCCCGGAGTACCGGGCGAGAATACCGGTACTACCCCGGAGTACCGACAGAGGTGTACGGGTACTACCCTGGAGCACCGGGCGGGGTTACCGGTACTACACCAGAGCGTCGGGAAGGGACGCCAGGCCTATCCCGGAGCATCAGGTAGGGATACCGGGCCTACCCTGGAGGGTCAGGATGGTAGGCTGAGATCTAACACCGCGCGGCCGTTGGGAGAACAGTTAGAACTCTGGCGCATCACAAAGGTTTCTGCCACGGGCCCATAGTACTGGTGTGGGAACGGGTTCTATCCCAGAACGTCGCCTAGGGACACCGGGCCTAACGCGATTGGTCAGGTAGGAAGGCTGTTTCTCAACCCGCGTGCCCGTAGGGACAGCAGGTGTACCCCGGAGTACCAACGGGGGTATACGGGTACTACACCGGAGTACCAATGGGGGTACCGGTACTACACCAGAGTGTCGGGAAGGGACGCCAGGCCTACCCCGGAACATCAGGTAGGGATACCGGGCCTACCCTGGAGGGTCAGGATGGGAGGCTGAGATCTAACACCGCGTGCCGTTTGGGACAACAGTTAGAACTCTGGCGCATCACAAAGCTTTCTGCCACTGGCCCATAGTACTGGTGTGGGAGCGGGTTCTATCCCAGAATGTCACCTACGGACACCGGGCCTAACGCGGAGGGTCAGTTAGGAAGGGTGGGTCTAAACCTGCGCGCCCATAGGGACAGCAGGTGTACCCCGGAGTACCGACGGGGGTATACAGGTACTACACCGGAGTACCAACGGGGGTACGGGTACTACTCCGGAGTACTGACGGGGCTATACGGGTACTACCCCGGATCACCGGGCGGGGATACCGGTACTACACCATGTTGTCGGGAAGGTATGCTAGGCCTACGCCAGAGCATCAGGTAGGGATACAGGGCCCATCCTGGAGGGTCAGGAATGGAGGCCGGCATCTACCTTCGTGCGCCTGTTGGGAGAACAGGCAGAACTCCAGTGCATCACAAAGCTTTCCGCCACGGGCCCAGAGTACTGGTGGGGGAACGAGTTCTATCCCAGAACGTCGCCTAGGTGCACCGGGCCTAACGCGGAGGGTCAGGTAAGAAGGTGGGTCTAAACCCGCGCGCCCGTAGGGACAGCAGGTGTACCGTGGAGTACCGGGTGGGGGTACCGGTACTACCCCAGAGTACCGGGTGGGAATACCGGTACTTCCCCTGAGTACTGATGGGGGTATACGGGTACTACCCCGGATCACTGGGCGGGGATACCGGTACTACCCCGGAGCGTCGGGAAGGGACGCCAGGTCTACCCAAGACAATCAGTTAGGGATACCAGGCCTACCCTGGATTGTCTGGATGGGAGGCTGGGTGTAACACCGCGCACCCGTAGGGACAACTGGTGAACTCCAGCGCATCACAAAGGTTTCCGGTACAACCCCAGAGTACTGGTGTGGGAAAAGGTTTTATCACGGAACGTCGGTTAGGCACACCGGGCCTAACGCATTGTGTGAGGAGTGAAGGGCGGGTCTAACCCCGCGCACCCATAAAGTCGGCAGTTGTACCCCGGAGTACCGGGCGGGGGTAATGGTACTACCCCGGAGTACCAATGAGGATACGTGTAATACCCGGAGTACCGGGTGTGGGTATCGGTACTACCCCGGAGCGTCAGGAAGGGACGCCAGGTCTACCACTGAGCAACACTTAGGGATACCAGGCCTACCCTGGATGGTCAGGATGGGAGGCCGGGTCTAAAACCGTGCACCCGTAGTGACAACTGGTGAACTCCGGCGCATCACAAAGGTTTCCGGTACAATCCCAGAGTACTGGTGGGGGAACCTGTTCTATCCTGGAAAGTTGGGTAGGCACCTTAGGCCTAATGCGTAGTGTGAGGTAGGAAGGGCGGGTCTAACCCCGCGCGCCCGTAGGGACAGCAGCTGTACCCCGGAGTACAGGGTGGGGGTACTGAAAATACCCCAGAGCACCGATGAGGGTTATGGCTAATACCCCGGAGTACTGTGTGGGGGTACCGGTACTACCCTGGAGCGTCGGGAAGGGACACCAGTTATACCCAGGAGCATCACTTAGGAATATCCAGGCCTAGCATGGAAGGTCATTGGGAGGCCGAGTCTAACACCACAAACCCATAAAGTCAGCAGCTGTACCCCGAGTAACAGGTGGGGGTACTGGTACTACCTGGGCATACCGATGCGGGTTATGGGTAATACCCCAGAGTACCGGGTGGGGGGACCAGTGCTACCCCGGAGCGTCGGGAAGGGATACCAGGTCTACCTCGGATCATCACTTAGGGATACCAGGCCTACCCTGGAGGATTAGTATGGGAGGCCGGGTCTAACACAGCGATCCTTTAAAGACAGCAGCTGTACCCCAGAGTACAGGATGGGGGCAATGGTACTAACCCAGAGTACCGGTGTGCATTACAGTTAATAACCCGGAGTACCGGGTGGGGGTACCGGTACTAGCCCGGAGCGTCAGGAAGGGACGCCAGGTCTACCACGAAGCATCACTTAGGGATACCAGGCCTATGCTGGAGGGTCAGGATGGGAGGCTGGGTCTAATACAGCAAACCCTTAAAGACAGAAGCTGTACACCGGTGTACTGGGCGGGGGTAATGGTACTACCTGGGCATACCGATGAGGCTTATGGGTAATACCCCTGAGTACCGGGTGAGTGTACCGGTGCTACCCCAGAGCGTCGGGAAGGGAGGCCAGGTCTACCCCAGAGCATCACTTAGGGATACCAGGCCTACCCTGGACGGTCAGGATGGGAGGCCGGGTCTAAAACAGCGAACCCTTAAAGAGAGACGCTGTACCCCGGAGTACCGGGCGGGGGTCATGGTACTAGCTGGGCATACCGATTAGGCTTATGGGTAATACACCGCAGTACCGGGTGGGGGTACCGGTACTAGCCCGGAGCGTCGGGAAGGGAAACCAGGTCTACCCCAGAGCATCACTTAGGAATACCAGGCCTACCCTGGATGGTCAGGATGGGAGGCCAGGTCTAACACCGCACACCCGTAGGGACAACTGGTGAACTCCGGCGCATCACAAAGCTTTCCGCTACAACCCCTGAGTACTGGTGGAGGAACCGGTTCTATCCCGCAACGTCGGGTAGGCACACCAGGCCTAACGCGTAATGTGAGGTACGAAGGGCTGGTCTATACCCCGCGCGCAAGTAAGGACAGCAGCTGTACCCCGGAGTACAGGGCGGGAATACTGGAAATACCCCGTAGGACCGATGAGGGTTACGGATAATACCCCGGAGTACTGGGTGGGGGGACCGGTACTACCCCGGAGCGTCGGGAAGGGACGCCAGGTCTACCCTGGAGCATCAAGTCGGGATACCAGGCTTATCCTGGACGGTCAGGATGGGAGGCCGGGTCTAACACCGCGTGCCCATAGGGACAACTGGTGAACTCCGGCGCATCACAACGCTTTCCGGTACAACCCCAGAGTACTGTTGGGGGAACCAATTCTATCCCGGAACGTTGGGTAGGCACAGCGGGAATAACATGAAGTGTGAGGTAGGAAGGGTGGGTCAAACCCCGCGCGCAAGTAGGGACAGCAGCTGTACCCCGGAGTACAGGGCGGGAATACTGGAAATACCCCGGAGGACTGATGAGGGTTACGGATAATACCCCGGAGTACCGGGTGGGGGGACCGGTACTAGCCCGGAGCATCAAGAAGGGACACCAAGTCTACCACTGAGCAACACTTAGGGATACCAGGCCTACCCTGGAGGGACAGGATGGGAGGCCGGGTCTAACACTGCGAACCCATAAAGACAGCAGCTGTACCCAGGAGTACCAATCGGGGGTAATGGTACTACCCTGGAGTACCGAAGAGGGTTATGGGTACTACTCTGAAGTTCCGGGTGGGGGTATATGTACTAAATCGGAGTGTCAGAAAGGGACGCCAGCTCTAACCCAGACAATCAGTTACAGATACCAAACACTAAACTAACCCTAAAAGTAACCATCACCCTAACACTAAACCTAACCCTAGCCCTAAACCTAACCCTAACCTTAGCCCTAACCCTAACCCCTAACCCTAACCACTAACCATAACGCTAAAACCTAACCCTAACCCTAGGCCTAACCCTAGCCCTAAGTCGTACCTTAACCCAAATCCTAACCCTATCCAAACGTTAACCATAAGCCTAACCTTAGTACTTAAAACTAACCTCATACAAATCCTAACCCTAACTACTAACCCTAATCCCTAACCCTAAGCCTAACACAGAACCTAACCGTAGACCTACCCCTAAACCCAACCCCTAACCGTAACCCTAACCGTAAGCCAAACCTATAACCCCTAACGCGAAACCCTAACCATAACCCTAACCCTAAACACAAACCATAAACCTAGCCCTAAGTCGTACCCTAACCCTAATCCTAAACTAACCCAACCTTAACCCTAAGCCTAAGATTAGTCCTTAAATCTAAAATAATACAAACTCTAACCCTAACACTAACGCCTAACCCTAACCCTAAACCTAACAGCAACCCTAACACCTAAGCCTAACCCTAACACTAACAAAAAGACTAAGCATAACCCTAACCCTAGCTCCAATCCTACCCCTAACCCTAATCTAACCTTAGCCCTAACCCTAACCGTAACCCTAAACCTAAGCCTAACCACTAACCCTAAGCCTACCCCCTAACCCCTAACCCCTAATGACAACCCTAAATTCTAACCCTAACCCTACCCCTAGCTGTAGCCCTAGCCCAAAGTCGAACCCTAACCCTAATCCTAACCCTAACCCAACCTTAACCCTAAACCTAATATTAGCACTAAAAACAAACCTAATACAAACCCTAGCCCTAACCCTAACAATAATTCTTACCCTAACCCTAACCCTAAACCTAATCCCTAACCATAACCCTAACCCTAAGCATAACCCCTAACATTGAACCCCTAACCCTAACCATAACCCAAACCCTAACCCTAAACCTTACCCTAACCCAAGTCCTAAGTCCTGCCCTAACCCTCATGCTAACCCTAAAGCAATCTTAATCCCAAGCCTAACCTTAGCCCTTAAAACTAACCTACTACATACCCTAAACCTAACTCCTAACCCTAACCCTAAACTAAGCCTAACCCTAAACCTAACTCTCACCCTAACTTAGCCCTAACCCTAAACCTAACCTTTGCCCTAACCCTAAGCCCTAACCCCTAACTGTAACCCCAGCCCTAAGCAAACACCTAACCCCTAAACCTAAACCTTACCCTAACCGTAACCCTAAACCTAAGCCTAAGCCTAAGACTAACCATAAGCATAACCCTAAACCTAACCGTAACCCTCTTACCCTAACCTTAACCTTAACCATAACCCTAAACTTAGCCCTAACCCTAACCGTAAACCTAAACCTAAACCTAACCCCTAACCCCTAACCCTTAACATTAACCATAAACCTAACCCTAAGCCTAACCCTAAACCTAAGCCTAACCCTAATCCTAACACTACCGCTAACACTCAGCCTAACCCTAACCCTAAGCCTAGCCATAAACCTAACCCTAAAACCTAACACTAACCCTAGGCCTAGCCCTAACCCTAACCTTAACCCAAACCTTAACCCTAACCCCTAACCGTAACCGAATCCCTAAAACTAACCCCTAACCCTAACCATAACCCTAAACAGTAGCCCTAAACCTAACCCTAGCCCTAAGTCGTAACCTAACCCGAATCCTAACCTAACCCATCCTTAAACCTATGCCTAACATGAGCCCTTAAAACTGACCTAATGCAAACCCTAACACTAACTCCTAACCCTAAGCCTAACCCTAAAACTTACCCTAACCATAACTCTTACCCTAACCCTAACCTTAGCCCTAACCCTAACCCCTAACCCCTAACAGTAAACCGAACACTAAGCCTATCCCCTAAACACTAACCCCTAACCCTAACCATAACCCTAAACCCTAACCATAACCCTAACCCTATCCCTAGGCCTAAACCTGGCCCTAAGTCGTACCCTAACCCTAATCATAACCCTAAGCCAAAGTTAACGCTAAGCCTAACCTTAGTCCTTAAAACTAACCTAATACAAACCCTAACCCTAACACTAACGACTAACCCTAACCCTAACCCTAAGACGAACACCAACCCTAACACCTAAGCCTAACCCCAAACCCTAACAGTAACACTAAGCCTAAGCCTAAGCATAACCCTAACCATAACCCTAGCCCCAATCCTAACCCTAACCCTAACCCTAACCTTAGCCCTATCCTTTACTGCTAACCCCTAACCGTAACCCTAAACCTAAGCCTAACCACTAACCCTAAGCCTACCCCCTAAGCCCTAAACCTAACCCTAACGATAACCCTAAATTCTAACCCTAACCCTACCCCTAGCTGTAGCACTAGCCCGAACTCGAATCCTAACCCTAATCCTAAACCTAACCCAACCTTAACCCTAAGCCTAATCTTAGCACTAAAAACGAACTTAAAACCAAAAACGAAGCCCTAACCCTAACAGTAACTATTACCCTAACCCTAAACATAACCCCTAACCCTAACCCTAAGCCTAACCCCTAACATTTAACACCTAACCCTAACCATAACCCAAACCCTAACCCTAAACCTAGCCCTAAATCATGCCATAACCCTCAGGCTAACCCTAACGCAACCTTAACCCTAAACCTAACCTTAGCCCTTCAAACTAACCTACTACATACCCTAACCCTAACTCCTAACCCTAACCCTAAACTAACCCTAAACCTAAACCTAACTCTTACCCTAAACTTAGCCCTAACCCTAACCCTAACCTTTACCCTAACCCTAACCCCTAACCCCTAACCGTAACCCTAGCCGTAAACCTAACCCCTAACCCCTAAAACCTAAACCTAACCAGAACCCTAAACCCTAACCCTAACCCTATACCTAAGCCTAAGCCTAAGACTACCCCTAAGCCTAACCCTAAACCTAATCGTAACTCTAACTCTTACCCTAACCTTAGCCTTAAACCTAACCCTAACCTTAGCCCTAACCATAACCCCTAACCCCTAACAGTACACCTAACCCTAAACTTAACCCTAGCCCCTAACCCCTAACACTACCCATAACCCTAAACCCTAAACCCTAAACCTAACCCTAACCCTAACCCTAACCCTAGCCCTAAACCTAACCCTAACCCTAGCCCTAGCCCTAACCCTAACCCTAACCCCTAACCGTAACCGAATCCCTAAGCCTAAACCCTAACCCTAATCATAACCCTAAACAGTAGCCCTAACCCTAACCCTAGCCCTAAGTCGTACCCTAACAATAAACCTAACCTAACCCATCCTTAACCCTATGCCTAACATGACCCCTTAAAACTAACCTAATACAAACCCTAACACTAACTCCTAACCCTAACCCTAACACTTACTCTAACCCTAACTCTTACCCTAACCCTAACCCTAAACCTAACGCTAACCCTAACCTTAACCCTAACCCCAACGTCTAACCCTAACCATAACCGAATCACTAAGCCTAACCCCTAACCCCTAACCCCTAACCCTAACCATAAAACTAAAACCTAACCCTAACCCTAGCCCTAAGTCGTACCTTAACCCTAATCCTAACCCTAACATAAAATTAAACCTAAGCCTAACCTTAGCCCTTAAAACTAGACTAATACAAACCCTAAACCTAAATCCTAACCCTAACCTAAACCTAACCCTAACCCTAAGCCTAACTCTTACCCTAAACCTAACATTAACCCTAACCCTAACTCTTACGCTAACCCTAACCCTAACCTTAGCCCTAATCCTAACCCCTAACGCCTAACAGTAAACCTAATCTCAGCCTAACCCCTAAACACTAACCCCTAACAATAAACATAACCCTAAACCTAACCATAACCCTAACCCTAACCCTAGACCTAAACCTAGCCCTAAGTCGTACCCTAACCCTAATCATAACCCTAACCCAAAGTAACCCTAAGCCTGTCTTAGTCCTTAAAACTAACCTAATACAAACCCTAACCCTAACTCCTAACCCCAACCCTAAATAACCGAAACCCTAAACCTAACTCTTACACTAAACTTAGTCCTAACCCTAACCCTAACCTTTGCCCTAACCCTAACCCCTAACCCCTAACCCTAACCATAACCCTAAACCCTAACCCTAACCCTAAACCTAAGGCTAAGACTAAGACTAAACCTAAGCATAACCCTAAACGTAACCTTAACCCTAAATCTTACCCTAACCTTAGCCTTAACCCTAAACCTAACCTAAGCCCTAAACCTAAACCCTAACCATAAACCTAACCCTAAACCTAACATCTAGCCCCGAACCCCTGACACTAAACATAATCCTAAACCCTAACCATAACCCTAAAACTAACCCTAAGCCTAACCCTAAACCTAAGCCTAACCCTAAGCCTAAAACTAATGCTAACCCTCAGCCTAACCCTAACCCTAACCCTAGCCCTAAACCTAACCCTAACCCAAAAATTAACCCTAACCCTAACCCCCAACCCCTAACCGAAACCGAATCCCTAAGTCTAAACCCTAACCCTAACCATAACCCTAAACTGTAGCCCTAACCCTAACCCTAGCCCTAAGTCGTACCCTAACCCTAATCCTAACCTAACCCATCCTTAACCCTATGCCTATCATGAGCCCTTAAATCTAACCTAATACAAACCCTAACACTAACTCCTAACCCTAACCCTAACCCTAACTCTTACCCTAACCCTAACTCTTACCCTAACCCTAACCCTAACCCTAGACCTAACGCTAACCCTCACATTAGCCCTAACCCTAACCCCTAACTCTAACCGTAACCCTAACCCTAAGCGTAACCCCTAACCCCTAACCCCTAACCCTAACCGTAACCCTAAATCCTAACCCTAACCCTAACCCTAGGCCTAACCCTAGCCCTAAGTCGTACCTTAACCCTAAACCTAACCCTAACCCAAACTTGAACCTAAGCCTAACCTTAGCCCTTAAAACTAGACTAATACAAACCCTAACCCTAAATCCTAACCCTAACCCTAACCTAACCCTAACCCTAACCCTAACTCTTACCCTAAGACTAACATTAACCCTAACCTTAACTCTTACCCTAACCCTAACCCTAACTTGACCTTAGCCCTAACCCTAACCCCTAACCCCTATACAGTAAACCTAACCCTAAGCCTAACCCCTAAACACTAACCCCTACCCCTAACCATAACCCTAAACCCTAAGCATAACCCTAACCCTAACCCTAGCCCTAAACCTAGCCCTAGGTCGTACCCTAACCCTAATCATAACCCTAACACAAAGTTAACCCTAAGTCTAACCTTAGTACTTAAAACTAACCTAATGCAAACCCTAACCCTAACTCCTAACCCTAACACTAACGCCTAACCCTAAACCTAAGCCTAACACGAACGCTAACCCTAACCCCTAAGGCTAACCCGAACCCCTAACACTAACACTAAGCCTAAGCCTAAGCATAACCCTAAGCCTAAACCTAGCTCCAATCCTAACCCTAACCCTAACCTTAGCCCTAACCCTAACCCCTAACCCCTAACCGTAATCCTAAAACTAAGACTAACCACTAACCCTAAGCCTACCCCCTAACCCCTAACCCTAACGACAACCCTAAATTCTAACCCTAACCCTACCCCTAGCCGTAGCCCTAGCCCGAAGTCGAACCCTAACCCTAATGCTAACCCTAACCCAATCTTAAGCCTAAGCCTAATCTTAGCACTAAAAACAAACCCAATAAAAACCCTAGCCCTAACCGTAACCCTAATTCTTACCCTAACCCTAACCCTAACACTAACCCCTAACCATAACCCTAACCCTAAGCCTAAGCCCTAACATTGAACCCCTAACCCTAACCATAAGCCAAACCCTAACCCTAACCCTAACCCTAGCCCTAAGTCGTGCCCTAACCCTCATGCTAACCCTGATGCAACCTTAACCCTAAGCCTAAACTTAGCCCTTAAAACTAACCTACTACATACCCTAACCCTAACTCCTAATCCTAACCCTAAACTAACCCTAACCCTAAACCTAACTCTTACCCTAAACTTAGCCCTAACCCTAACCCTAAACTTTGCCCTAACCCTAACCACTAACCGCAACCCTAGCCCTAAACCTAACCCTTAACCCCTAACCCTAACCATAACCCTAAACCCTAACCCTAACCCTAAACCTAAGCCTAAGCCTAAGCCTAACCCTAAGCCTAATCCTAAACCTAACCATAACCCTAACTCTTACCCTAAACTTAGCCTTAACCCTAACCCTAACCTTAGCTCTAACCCTAACCCCTAACCACTAACCGTAAACCTAACCCTAAACCTAACCCCTAGCCCCTAGCCCCTATCACTAACCATAACACTAAACCCTAAACCTAACCCTAACCCTAAGCCTAACCCTAAGCGTAAGACTAGCCCTAAAACTAACCCTAAAACCTAACCCTAACCCTAACCCTAGCCCTAACCCTAAACCTAACCCAAACCTTAACCCCAACCCTAACCCCTAACCGTAACCGAATCCCTAAGCCTAACCCCTAACCATAACCCTAAAGAGTAGCCCTAACCCTAACCCTAGCCCTAAGTCGTACCCTAACCCTAATCCTAACCTAACCCATCCTTAACCCTATGCCTAACATGAGCCCTTAAAACTAACCTAACACAAACCCTAACACTAAGTCCTAACCCTAACCCTAGACCTAACGCTAACCCTCACATTAGCCCTAACCCTAACCCCTAACCCTAACCGTAACCCCAACCCTAAGCCTAACCCCTAACCCCTAACCCCTAACCCTAACGATAACCCTAAACCCTAACCCTAACCCTAACCCTAGGCCTAACCCTAGCCCTAAGTCATACCTTAACCCTAATCCTAACCCTAACCCAAACTTAAACCTAAGCCTAATATTAGCCCTTATAACTAGACTAATACAAACCCTAAGCCTAAATCCTAACCCTAACCCTAACTCTAACCCTAACTCTTACCCTAAGCCTAACATTAACCCTAACTCTTACCCTAACCCTAACCCTAACCCTAACCTTAGCCCTAACCCTAACCCTAACCCCTAACAGTAAACCTAACCCTAAGCCTAACCCCTAAATACTAACCCCTAACCCTAACCATAAGCCTAAACCCTAAACATAACCCTAACCCTAACCCTAGCCCTAAACCTAGCCCTAAGTCGTACCCTAACCATAATCATAACCCTAACCCAAAGTTAACCCTAAGCCTAACCTTAGTACTTAAAACTAACCTAATACAAAACCTAACCCTAACTCCTAACCCTAACACTAAGGCCTAACCCTAACCCTAAGCCTAACACGAACCCGAACCCTAACCCCTAAGCCTAACCCGAACCCCTAACAATAACACTAAGCCTAAGCCTAAGCATAACCCTAAGCCTAAACCTAGCCCCAATCCTAACCCTAACCCTAACCTTAGCCCTAACCCTAACCCCTAACCCATAACCGTAACCCTAAACCTAAACCTAACCACTAACCCTAAGCCTACCCCCTAACCCCTAACCCCTAACCCTAATGACAACCCTAAATTCTAACCCTAACCCTAGCCCTAGCCGTAGCCCTAGCCCGAAGTCGAACCCTAACCCTAATGCTAACCCTAATAAAATCTTAACCCTAAACCTAATCTTAGCACTAAAAACAAACCTAATACAAACCCTAGCCCTAACCCTAACCCTAATTCTTACCCTAAACCTAACCCCTAACCATAACCCTAACCCTAAGCCTAACCCCTAACATTTAACCCCTAACCCTAAGCATAACCCTAAACCTAATACTAAATCTAATCCCTAACCATAACCCTAACCCTAAGCCTAACCCCTAACATTTAACCCCTAACCCTAACCGTAACCCCAGCCCTAAACCTAACCCTTAAACCCTAACCCCTAACCCTAACCATAACCCTAAACCCTAACCCTAACCCTAAACCTAAGCCTAAGCGTAAGACTAACCCTAAGCCTAACCCTAAACCTAACCGTAACCCTAACTCTTCCCCTAAACTTAGCCTTAACCCTAACCCTAACCTTAGCCCTAACCCTAACCCCTAACCCCTAACCGTAAACCTAACCCTAAACCTAACCCCTAGCCCGTAACGCCTAACACTAACCATACCCTAAACCCTAACCCTAACCCTAACCCTAAGCTTAACCCTAAGCCTAACCCTAAGCCTACAAGTAACGTAAACCCTAAGCCTAATCCTAACCCTAAGCCTAGCCCTAAACCTAACCCTAAAACCTAACTCTAACCCTAACCCTAGCCCTAACCCTAACCCTAACCCAAACCTTAACCCTAACCCTAACCCCTAACCGTAACCGAATCCCTAAGCCTAACCCCTAACCTTAACCATAACCCTAAACAGTAGCCCTAACCCTAACCCTAGCCCTAAGTCGTACCCTAACCCTAGCCCTAAGTCGTACCCTAACCCTAATCCTAACCTAACCCATCCTTAACCCTATGCCTATCATGAGCCCTTAAAACTAACCAAATACAAACCCTAACACTAACTCCTAACCCTAACCCTAACCCTAACTCTTACCCTAAACCTAACTCTAACCCTAACCCTAGACCTAACGCTAACCCTAACTTTAGCCCTAACCCTAACCGTAACCCTAACCCTAAGCCTAACCCCTAACCCTTAACCCCTAACCTAACCATAACCCTAAATCCTAACCCTAACCCTACCCCTAGGCCTAACCCTAGCCCTAAGTCGTACCTTAACCCTAATCCTTGCCCTAACCCAAACTTAAACCTAAGCCTAACCTTAGCCCTTAAAACTAGACTAATACAAACCCTAACCCTAAATCCTAACCCTAACCCTTACCTAAACCTAACCCTAACCCTAAGTCTTACCCTAAGCCTAACATTAACCCTAAGCCTAACTCTTACCCTAACCCTAACCCTAACCCTGACCTTAGCCCTAACCCTAACCCCTAACCCCTAACATTAAACCTAACCCTAATCCTAACCCCTAAATACTACCCCCTAACCCTAACCATAACCCTAAACCCTAACCATAACCCTAACCCTAACCCTAGCCCTAAACCTAGCCCTAAGTTGTACCCTAACCCTAATCATAACCCTAACCCAAAGTTAACCCTAAGCCTAACCTTTGTCCTTAAAACTAACCTAATACAAACCCTTACCCTAACTCCTAACCCTAATGCCTAACCCTAACCCTAAACCTAATAACGGGGGTGACTTAATCTCTCTTAAAAGGACTACTAGTGAGTTTCAACTGATAAGGAAGGATGTGCTAGACCTTGCAAGCCGAGAGTTGCACAAGATATGAACAACTCAGCGTGAAAGGCTCTGTACTGATAAGGAGCAAGGCCAGCGAGCCCTTGTCAGTCGCACAATAGCAGGATGCAGTGGCCAAGGGATACGCGGAGGCGGCCAGGAGAAAGGAGAAGTAATAATGAATTTTGTTGCTTAATTGCTAACCAATCATGAGCTCAGCTTTTGTAATATGTATTAGGTGATTAGCTGTTGTACCAATCAACTTAAGACACATACTGCTCATTGTTTGTCTAAAGATATAAAAATGACTGTTGTAATCAATAAAGTAGATCCTGACTTGCATCAAGCCGGGTCTCCATCTCTCAATCGCGGCAAATTGGTGACCCCAACGTGATGCGGGATTAAGAACCACCTATCTGCGTGGCATGCTGCGAGTCCCACAGGACGTTGAATGAGCTGCTGAAAGGAAGCAGGAGCCGGCCGGCCTGAAATCCCTCCGGAGTAGAGAGGTGAGCTGTGGGAAACATGGGGAATCAAACGTCTTCCCCTGAGAGAGACGTATATGAGCTTATGAAAGCTCTTCTTCAAAAGCATGGAAAGAATATTTCTGGACATGATCTTAAAGCAATGCTTAAATGGGTACAAGTAAAAATACCCACCGTAACTGCATCTACTATTTTTACGCGGGAACTTTGGGATGATGTGGGGGTGAAACTATGGGATGCGGCAACTACGGGGAATGCCGAGGCACAGCGCATGCTTCCATGGTGGAGGGCTATTTTTGAGACTTTAAAAACCCAGGAAAAAAGTCACAAAGACAAAGCAGAGAGAGAGGAAGACTCTTCTGCGATACCTCCGTTATCATCGGAGGGTCAAAAATCCATTGCGCCGCTAGAGGTGTGTGCCACGGGGTACCCCCCAGAGGATGATCCTTTTGATCCAGGACCAGTGGACCCAGAGGAGGAGCCGCAGCTTTATCCTCCCGATCCTCATGATTTGTGGGCAAATATTAGATGACAAGCTCTGAAAGAGGGAGACTTACAAATTGCAAAGAAAATAGTTGCTCCTGTTATTTATCAAGGGAGGGGGGCTCAATGGGAGGCACTATCCTTCCCTGTGGTGAAGGAACTGCGCCGCACTGTCCCCGAGCATGGCCTCTCTTCCCCATATTTTGCAAGTTTGTTGTCCTCTGTCTTAGATACTTATGTAATGACTCCGCACGATCTCAAATCTCTTGCACAGTTGTTGTTAACCCCCACACAGTATTCGCTGTGGGAATCGCAATGGAGAGGGGGACTCCAGGCGCTTCTATTAACCTATGTGGGCCACAATAATCCCGTTATCGCTGCGTTAACTATTGAGCATCTCACGGGTACTGGCCAACACACGGACCCGGTGGCTCAGGCGAGGGATATCCCACGGGAAGCGCTTGAGGCGACACGGGAGGAAGCGAAAAAGGCTCTGTTTAAGGTCCCTGACTCACAGAAGCCGCAAAAGGCTTTTACTACTATTACTCAGGAACCTCGAGAGTCTTACATGCAGTTTATTGACAGACTAAAGCAGGCCTTAGAGCGCCAGATAGATAATGCGGAGGCGCGGGAGATCCTGTTATTGAAGTTAGCTGTGGAAAATGCCAATGTGGATTGTAAGAAATTATTGAAATCTCTTCCGAACCCCAATCCCTCTCTCATGGAAATGGTGGAAGCTTGTAATAGAATTGGCACTGTAGATCATAAATTTGAAGCAATGGCCGCTGCCTTTGCTGCCATGCGTGGCCCTGCGGGCCCTGGGGTCTGTTATGGTTGTGGCAAACCTGGCCATTTAAAAAAGAACTGTGTGGCTACTAACATCGGAACCAAGCCCCAAGCACCGGGGATTTGCCCTAGGTGCCGAAAAGGGCGCCACTATGCTAACCAATGTCGTTCTAAGTATGACTCCCAAGGACAACTGATACAGGGAAACCGGTCACGGAGCGCGGGACAGCGGCGCGCGCAGACACAAGTTCCGCAGCCAACCCCCCCGCTGCCGCAGAGGGATACAGCAGTGCCTCAAATCTTCGCCCAGTCACAGCCGGGAGCGCCGGGTTGGACTTGGCAACCAGCCACACAGTAACGGTACTTGACTCCTCGGTTCATCTATTGTCAACAAATGTTTTGGGGCCTCTACCCCCAAATACGCAAGCGTTATTACTGGGAAGGTCGTCTACGACCCTGTCGGGACTCTTTGTGTTACCAGGGGTTATTGATTCTGATAGTACCTATGAAATTAAAATTATGGCATGGACCCCGTTCCCTCCCTGTACCATACCTAAAGGTAGCCGTATAGCCCAGTTAATTTTGATACCTAAAGGGACGGGCTCCCCCATTTTTACCCAATCTCAACAAAGACAAGGGAGCTTTGGGTCGACAGGGGACCCACAAATTTTATGGGTGCAGTCTATCTCCCAGAAGAGACCCGTGTGTCAATGTACCCTTACCCGTGGGGGACAGCAAGTGATACTAAATGGGATCATTGACACAGGGGCCGATGTCACGGTGATTTCCCAGGCTAAATGGCCTCCACAATGGCCTTTGGCCAATGTTTCTCAAACCTTAGCAGGAATTGGAGGTGCTGGAAGTAGTCACCAGAGCCTAGAGCTCATTCAGATACAGGGCCCGGAGGGACATGTGGCCTCTGTTAAGCCCTTTGTACTACCTGTGCCTATGATCTTATGGGGACGTGATGTGCTGTCGCAATGGGGAATGTCTATTCAAACACATTTTTAGGAGGGGCCATTGAGGTGTGCGACACCCTGAAATTAACCTGGAAAACTAATACCCCTGTTTGGGTGGATCAATGGCCCCTGCCGCTGGAAAAGCTTCGCGCCCTGGAAGAATTAGTTAATGAACAGTTATCCAAGGGACATGTTGTGCCCTCTGTAAGCCCCTGGAATTCACCTGTTTTTGTGATTAAAAAACAAACTGGCAAGTGGCGCTTGCTCCATGACCTCAGAAAAATTAATGACGCTATGGAAGACATGGGGGCCCTACAACCAGGACTCCCTTCTCCTACAATGATCCCCCGGGAATGGTCTCTGACAGTCATTGACCTCAAGGATTGCTTTTTTAATATTCCCTTGCATCCAGACGATGCTCCTAAATTTGCCTTTTCAGTTCCAAGCGTCAACATGCAAGCCCCGTTGCAAAGATACCAGTGGGTTGTGCTGCCACAAGGAATGAAAAATAGCCCCACAATATGCCAATGGTATGTAGCCAAGGTCCTTAGCCCTGTTAGAACAAAAATGCCCTGCGTTTTGCTGTACCACTATATGGATGATATTCTGGTGGCAGCGCAACGTCACGAGGTCATGGAGGAAGCTGTGGCCCTTGTCATAACTGCTGTTAACTCAGCAGGTCTTTGTATTGCGCCGGAAAAGGTTCAGAAAATACCACCATGGAAATATTTAGGCTGGCGCATACGAGCTCAAACTATAGTTCCACAGCCTTTACAAATTCAAGCGGACATAAAGAATTTGCATGATGTACAAAAGCTGTTGGGAACAATTAACTGGGTCCGACCTCTATTAGGAATTTCCAATACAGATTTAAGTCCCTTATTTGACCTGCTTAAGGGGAGCACGGATTTATGTTCTCCCCGCGCTCTCAATTCTACAGCTGTTGATTCTCTACAAAAGGTTGCTACAGCTATTACCCTAAGACAGGCACACCGATGTGCCACCGAGTTGCCTTTCTTTTTGATCATTTTGAATCCTGCTCGACAGCCTCACGCTCTGATATTTCAATGGGACTTACAGGAGTCTGATCCGTTGCTTATCATTGAATGGGTATTTTTACCGAATCAACCCACGAAAACCATCTTAACACAGCATGAAATGTTTGCATCCTTGATCGTCCGTGCCAGACGGCGCTTGTTAATGTTGTCTGGGATGGACTTGTATTTACTTGCCTGTGGTCAGTGATTATTTACAGTGGCTTCACCAACAATCGGAAGCCTTCAGCATAGCGATAACTGGTTATACAGGTCAACTCACTTCTCACCCACCTTCTCATAAATTGTTCAATGCTAATTTCCGGCTCGTACCCAGACCAAAAAGAAATGACCAGCCTTTGCAAGCTCTTACTGTCTTTACAGATGGGTCTAGTAAGTCTCATAAATCTGTTATCCTTTGGTGGGACGACAGACGCAAGCAATGGGAATCAGATATAGAGACAGTGCCGGGTTGCCCCCAAATTGTCGAACTGACTGCCGTCGTTCGAGCTTTTCGAAAATGGTCTACACCTCTTAATATTATTACTGATTCAGCTTATGTTGCAGGAATTGTTGAATGAGCTGAGACGTCTGTGTTACGAGATGTTTCACATTTTGCATTGTTTGCTTTATTACAGGAGCTTATTTTCCTTTTGGATTCACGCCTTCACTCTTACTTTATTATGCACGTTAGATCTCACACTTCTCTACCCGGCTTCATCGCAGAAGGAAACCGGCAAGCCGACATGCTTACATTACCAGTACAGGTGCTGCCAGACCGCATAGCACAAGCCAAACTCAGCCACGCTTTCTTTCACCAAAATGCTGGTGGGCTTAAGTGACAATTTGGCCTTACTACCCAACAGGCAACCAATATCATTGCTGTGTGTCCCGATTGTCAAAGACACTCATTCCTGACAGTAGCAGGGGGAGTTAATCCCAGAGGATTGCAGAGTTTGCAACTCTGGCAGACTGATGTCACTCATTTTTCGGAATTTGGCCACTTAAAATATATTCACTCCTCTATTGACACCTTTTCTGGGGCGTTATTCGCCTCTTGTCATACTGGAGAAAAAGCACACGATGTTCAACGACATCTGCTGCACGCTTTTGCCACTTTAGGCATACCTTCTCAAATTAAAACAGACAATGGACCTGCATATATCTCAACTGCAATTAAAAAGTTTTTGAATTCTTGGGGGATCAGTCACATTACTGGTATCCCTCATTCCCCTACAGGTCAGTCCTTAATTGAACGCTCTCATCAATCTCTAAAGCGATTGTTACAACAACAAAAAGGGGGAGTAGGGACTGTTACTCCCAAGGAACGCCTACAGAAAGCTTTATATGTTTTTAACTTTTTGAATTGCTCTTTGATAGACAGTAATCCTCCCATAGTCCGCCATTTTAATACAAACGCTTCGCTTGAACTGCGAATCAAACCACCAGTATTGATCCGAGATCCAGAAACAGGTAAAGTCATGGGACCTTATCCCCTTATTACATGGGGCAGAGGTTATGCTTGTGTCTCCACAGAGAAAGGGCCTAGATGGATTCCTGCGAAGAGTGTGCGACCTTTTCGTGAATCCCTGCCACAACCAGCTGGAGAGGGACCGGAGTGCTCCGACCAGACTTCTGGACAGCAAACAGAAGAATTACCCGGAGAAAAAACAACGCTGGAGGAACCAAATGCCACCATCGAAGGAGAAATTACATGAATAAGTATCGAGAACTGTCCATTGCAGAAATTGCCTGTGGTTTATGCAAAAATTGTGACCCTTGGGTTTTGTGTGAATGTTATACTTGTGTGAAAAAATGGTGGCGTCGGGCTACACTTGCTGGACGCTGGTGTGAGTTTTGCTTAGAAAAAGAAGTTAGCATTGCCAGGCTTTTGACCGTTACTGGGCACGAGGCACTAGGTAGTGACCGCTATTTTTATTGCTGCAACGATTGGGCGCAGATAGTGACTGAACAAGCAAAGAGTATCTTGGTCTGTGACCTGGAGTGCAGCAGAACTAATTTGGTACCCGCCATCTGGTCAGTCCTCAAAGAGGACTGGGGCAAAACTAAGAAAAGATGCCAGAAGCGATTTGCCTGGAAATTAGGAAAGGTCCGATGATTATGGCTCTCTGGATCGTAAATCTAGTCGTTATAACGGCGAGGAACACATTGGGCAACCCTTTTCCACCGGCATTACCCAAGGTCAATGTATGGGTAACGCTGGCAAATCTCACGGGACAGGACACTTTGTGTCTGGCCATCGCTTCCCCTAGTAACCCCTTTTCTACCTGCCTTATGGGATTGCCATTGGAGCAATGGCCGATACCTGGGAGCCTCCAGGCACTGTTCCCACCTAGAAATGTATCTAAAAATATAACAGAATGCTGGGACATATGGACTTCCCAGCTTCCGCTTGCTGCTTTGGAACCTCAAGAAATTGAACTTTTAGGGTCAATAAGGATGGACTTTTGTGTGAAATTCAATTATATAGGCAAAAACCAGTCCAAAGTATGGGATGTCTCTCCTATTCATCCCATTTTCCGAAATGCTAGTGCTTGGTGCAATTATACAGCATCAAATTTGTCTAAATCTGCTAATGCCCCCCTTTTGTTACCCCCAGGCATATTTTTTATCTGTGGGGATAGAGCTTGGCCTGTTATTCCTTCTCACATAAGAGGCGGCCCCTGCAGTCTTGGACGCCTCTCAGTATTAACTCCCAACACCTCCTCGATTTTACAGCATCGCCTTTCTCACAGAGCAAGACGCAGTGTCCATGCCTATACTCCTGACTGCGATGATAATGTGGACTTTTGGTCTTTTAGTCAGCGTTTTGCGATTTCACTTTTATTGCCCGGAGCTGCTGCTGGCAAAGCTTTGGCAACTCTAGATAAGTTAGGCTGCTGGCTTGCAAAACAAACTAATGCTACTAGTCAGGCGTTGTCTGGTCTTTTGTTAGATGTAGATAGTGTTCGCCATGCTACCTTGCAAAATAGAGCTGCTATAGATTTTTTGCTTTTGGCACAAGGACATGGCTGTGAGGATTTTGATGGTATGTGTTGTATGAACCTCTCGGATCATTCTGAATCGATTCACGCTAGTATACAGCAACTCAAGGATGGGGTTTCTAAACTCCACCAAGACGATAGCTGGGATTGGCTGGACAAACTTTTTGGAGGTTGGGGCCTATTGGGATGGTTAAGAAGCCTTGTAAAAATGGTTGTGTATGCTTTGGTTGTTTTCATCCTTTTGTTACTCTGTTTACCCTGTTTCCTGCAGTGTGTGCAGAACCTAATAGCCAATTCAGTGAAAACGGTCCTTATTGTGCAACAAGAAGGGGGAGATGACAGGGGTGACTTAATCTCTCTTAAAAGGACTCCTAGTGAGTTTCAACTGATAAGGAAGGATGTGCTAGACCTTGCAAGCCGAGAGTTGCACAAGATATGAACAACTCAGCGTGAAAGGCTCTGTACTGATAAGGAGCAAGGCCAGCGAGCCCTTGTCAGTCGCACAATAGCAGGATGCAGTGGCCAAGGGATACGTGGAGGGGGCCAGGAGAAAGGAGAAGTAATAATGAATTTTGTTGCTTAAATGCTAACCAATCATGAGCTCAGCTTTTGTAATATGTATTAGGTGATTAGCTGTTGTACCAATCAACTTAAGACACATACTGCTCATTGTTTGTCTAAAGATATAAAAATGACTGTTGTAATCAATAAAGTAGATCCTGACTTGCATCAAGCCGGGTCTCCGTCTCTCAATCGCGGCAGCCTAACACTAACCCTAACTCTAACCCCTAAGCCTAACAATAACCCTAAGAGTAACACTAAGCCTAAGCCTAAGCCTAAGCCAAACCCTAGGCCTAAACCTAGCCCTAAGTCAGACCCTAACTCTAATCATAACCCTAACCCAAAGTTAACCCTAAGCCTAACCTTAGTCCTTAAAACTAACCTAATACAAACCCTAACCCTAACTCCTAAGCCTAACACTAACGCCTAACCCTAACCCTAAGCCTAACATGAACCCTAACCCTAACCCCTAAGGATAACCCGAACCCCTAACACTAACACTAAGCCTAAGGCTAAGCATAACCCTAAGCCTAAACCTAGCCCCAATCCTAACCCTAACCCTAAACTTAGCCCTAACCCTAAACCCTAACCCCTAACCGTAACCCTAAACCTAAGCCTAACCACTAACCCTAAGACTACCCCCTAACCCCTAACCCTAACGACAACCCTAAATTCTAACCCTAACCCTACCCCTAGCCGTAGCCCTAGCCCGAAGTCAAACCCTAACCCTAATGCTAACCCTAACCCAATCTTAACCATAAGCCTAATCTTAGCACTAAAAACAAGCCTAATACAAAACCTAGCCCTAACCCTAACCCTAACTCTTACCCTAACCCTAACCCTAAACCTAACCCCTAACCATAACCCTAACCCTAAGCCTAACCCCTAACATTTAACCCCTAACCGTAACCCTAGCCCTAACCCTAAACCCTAACCCCTAACCCCTAACCCTAAACCTAAGCCTAAGCGTAAGACTAACCCTAAGCCTAACACTAAACCTAACCGTAACCCTAACTCTTACCCTAAACTTAGCCTTAACACTAACCCTAACCTTAGCCCTAACCCTAACCCCTAACCCCTAAACGTAAACCTAACCCTAAACCTAACCCCTAGCCCCTAACCCCTAACACTAACCATACCCTAAACCCTAAACCTAACCCTAACCCTAAGCCTAACCCTAACGTTAACCCTAAGCCTAACCCTAACCCTAAGCCTAGCCCTAAACCTAACCATAAAACCTAACCCTAACCCTAACCCTAACCCTAAACCACACCTTAACCCTAAGCCTAACCCCTAACCGTAACCGAATATCTAAGCCTAACCCCTAACCCTAACCATAACCCTAAACAGTATCCCTAACCCTAACCCTAGCCCTAAGTCGTACCCTAACCCTAATCCTAACCTAACCCATCATTAACCCTATGCCTATCATGAGCCCTTAAAACTAACCTAATACAAACCCTAACACTAACTCCTAACCCTAAACCTAACACTAACTCTTACCCTAACCCTAACCCTAACCCTAACCCTAGACCTAACGCTAACCCTAACCTTAGCCCTAACCCCAACCCCTAACCCTAACCGTAACCCTAACCCTAAGCCTAACCCCTAACCCCTAACCCCAACCCTAAAACCTAACCCTAACCCTAGGCCTAAACATAGCACTAAGTCGTACCTTAACCCTAATCTTAAACCTAACCCATACTTAAACCTAAGCCTAACCTTAGCCCTTAAAACTAGACTAATACAAACCCTAACCCTAAATCCTAACCCTAACCTAAACCTAACCGTAACCCTAACTCTCACCCTAAGCCTAACATTAACCCTAACCCTAACTCTTACCCTAATCCTAACTCTAACCCTAACCTTAGCCCTAACCCTAACCCCTAACCCCTAACAGTAAACCTAACCACAAGCCTAACCCCTAAAGACTAACACCTAACATAACCCTAAACCCTAACCATAACCCTTACCCAAACCGTAAACCTAGCCGTAAGTCGTACCCTAACCCTAATCATAACCCTAAGACAAATTTAACCCTAAGCCTAACCTTAGTCCTTAAAACTAACCTAATACAAACCCTAACCCTAACGCCTAACCCTAACATGAACCCTAACCCTTATCCCTAAGCCTAACCCTAACCCCTAACACTAAGCCTAAACCTAAGCCTAAGCCTAAGCCTAACACTAACCCTAGCCCCAATCCTAACCCTAAACTTAACCCTAACCTTAGCCCTAACCCTAACCCCTAACCCCTAACCCTAACCCTAATCCTAAGCCTAACCCTAGCACTAAATCGTGCCCTAACCCTAATGCTAACCCTAACGCAACCTTAACCCTAAGCCTAACCTTAGCCCTTTAAAACTAACCTGTTACATACCCTAACCCTAACTCCTAACCCTAACCCTACACTAACCCTAACCCTAAACCTAACACTTACCCTAAACTTAGCCCTAACCCTAACCTTTGCCCTAACCCTAACCCCTAACCCCTATACCGTAACCCTAGCCCTAAACCTAACCGCTAACGCCTAACCCCTAACCCTAACCTTAAAACAAAAACCTAACCCTAACCCTAAACCTAAGCCTAAGCCTAAGACTAATCATAAGAGTAACCCTACACCTAACCGTAACCCTAACTCTTACCCTAACCTTAACCTCAACAATAAGCCTAACCTTAGCCCTAACCCTAACCCCTAACACCTAACCGTAAACCTAACCCTAAACCTAACCCCTAGCCCCTAACCCCTAACACTAACCATAACCCTAAACCCTAACCATAAGCCTAATCCTAACCCTAAGCCTAACCCTAACCCTAACCCTAATGCTAAGCCTAACACTGACGCTAACACTTAGCCTAATGCTAACCTTGACCCTAGCCATAAACCTAACCCTAAAACCTAACCCTAACCCTAAACCTAGCCCTAACCCTAAACCTAAACCAAACCTTAACACTAACCCTAACCCTCAACCTAACCCTAAACCTAGCCCTAAGTCGTGCCCTAACCCTCATGCTAACCCTAACGCAACCTTAACCCTAAGCCTAACCTTAGCCCTTAAAACTAACCTACTACATACCCTAACCCTAACTCCTAGACCTAACCCTAAACTAATCCTAACCCTAAACCTACCGCTTACCCTAAACTTAGCCCTAACCCTAACCCTAACCTTTGCCCTAACCCTAACCCCTAACCCCTAACCGTAACCCTAGCATTAAACCTAACCCCGAACCCCTAACCCGTAACCCTAACCATAATCCTAAAACGTAACCCTAACCTTAAACCTAAGCCTAAGCCTAAGACTAACCCTAAGCCTAACCCTAAACCTAACCATAACCCTAAATCTTACCCTAGCCTTAGCCTTAAACCTACCCTAACCTTAGCCCTAGCCCTAACCCCTAACAGTAAACATAACCCTAAACCTAACCCCTAGCCCCTAACCCCTAACACTAACCATAACCCTAAACCTAACCCTAACGCTAACCTAAGACTAACCCTAAACCTAAGCCTAGCCCTAAACCTAAGCCTAAAACCTAACCCTAACCCTAACCCTAGCCCTAACCCAAACCTTAACCCTAACCCTAACCGTAACCGAATCATTAAGCCTAACCCCTAACCCTAACCATAACCCTAAACAGTAGCCCAAACCCTAACCCTAGCCCTAAGTCGTACCCTAACCCTAATCCTAACCTAACCCATCCTTAACCCTAGGCCTAACATGAGCCCTTAAAACTAACCTAATACAAACCCTAACACTAACTCCTAACCCTAACCCTAACTCTTACCCTAACCCTAACTCCTACCCTAACCCTAACCCTAACCCTAGACCTAACGCTACCCTAACATTAGCCCTAACTCCAACCCCTAACCCTAACTGTAACCCTAACCGTAAGCCTAACCCCTAACCCCTAACCCTAACCATAACCCTAAAACCTAACCCTAACGCTAACCCTAGGCCTAACCCTAGCCCTAAGTTGTACGTTAACCCTAATCCTAACCCTAACCCAAACTTAAACCTAAGCCTAACCTTAGCCCTTAAAACAAGACTAATACAAACCCTAACCCAAAATCCTAACCCTAACCCTAACTTTACCCTAAGCCTAACATTAACCCTAACCCTAACTCTTACCCTAACCCTAACCCTAACCCTAACCTTAGCCCTAACACTAACCCCAAACCCCTAACAGTAAACCTAACCCTAAGCCTAACCCCTAAACACTAACCCCTAACATAACCCTAAACCCTAACCATAACCCTAACCCTAACCCTAGGTCGTACCCTAACCCTAATCATAACCCTAACCCAAAGTTAACCCTAAGCCTAACCTTAGTCCTTAAAACTAACCTAATACAAACCCTAACCCTAACCCTAAATCCGAACACTAACCCTAAGCCTAACACTAACCCTAACCCTAATCCCTAAGCCTAACAATAACATCTAAGAGTAATACTAAGCCTACGACTAAGCCTAACCCTAACCCCAAACCTAGGCCTAAACCAAGCTCTAATCATATCTTAACCCTAATCCTAACCCTAACCCAAACTTAAACCTAAGCCTAACCTTAGCCGTTAAAACTAGACTAATACAAACCCTAACCCTAAATCCTAACCCTAACATTAATGCCTAACCCTAAGCCTAACACTAACACTAACCCTAATCTCTAAGCCTAACAATAACATCTAAGAGTAATACTAAGCCTAAACCTAAGCCTAAGCCTAACCCTAACCCTAGGCCTAAACCTAGACCAAGTCGTACCCTAACCCTAATCACAACCCTAACCCAAAGTTAACCCTAAGCCTAACCTTAGTCGTTAAAACTAAACTAATACAAACCCTAACCCTAAAGCCTAACCCTAAACCTAAGCCTAACACGAACCCTAAACCTAACCCCTCATCCTAACCCTAACCCCTAAAACTAACACTAAGTCTAAGCCTAAGCCTAAGCCTAACCCTAACCCTAGCCCCAATCCTAACCCAAACCCTAACCCCTAACCCCTAACTGTAACCCTAAACCTAAGCCTAACCACAAACCCTAAGCCTACCCCTAACCCCTAACCCTAACGATAACCCTAAATTCTAACCCTAACCCTACCCCTAGACATAGCCCTAGCCGGAAGTCGAACCCTAACCCTAACCCTAACCATAACCCTAACCCTAAGCCTAACCCCTAACATTCAACCCCTAACCCTAACCATAACCCAAACCCTAACCCTAAAACTAACAATAACCCTAGCCCTAAGTCGTGCCCTAACCCTCATGCTAACCCTAACGCAACCTTAACCCTAAGCCTAACCTTAGCCCTTTAAACTAACCTACTACATACCCTAACCCTAACTCCTAAACCTAACCCTAAACTAACCCTAACCCTAAACCTAAAGCTTACCCTAAACTTAGCCCTAACCCTATCCTTTGCCCTAACCCTAACCCCTAACCCCTAACCGTAACCCTAAACCTAAGCCTAACCACTAACCCTAAGCCTACCCCCTAACCCCTAACCCTAACGATAACCCTAAATTCTAACCCTAACCCTACCCCTAGCCGTAGCCCTAGCCCGAAGTCGAACCCTAACCCTAATCCTAACCCTAACCCAACCTTAACCCTAAGCCTAATCTTAGCACTAAAAACAAACCTAATACAAACCCTAGCCCTAACCCTAAACCTGACTCTTACCCTAACCCTGACCCTAAACCTAACCCCTAACCATAACCCTAACCCTAAGCCTAACTCCTAACATTTAACCCCTAACCCTAACCCTAGCCCTAAATCGTGCCCTAACCCTCATGCTAACCCTAACGTAACCTTAACCCTAAGCCTAACCTTACCCCTTAAAACTAATCTACCACATAGCCTAATACTACATCCTAACCCTAACCCTAAACTAACCCTAACCCTAAACCTAACTCTTACCATAAACTTAGCCCTAACACTAAACATAACATTTGCCCTAACCCTAACCCCTAACCGTAACTCCAGCCCTAAACCTAACCCCTAACCCCTAACCCTAACGATAACCCTAAACCCTAACCCTAACCCTAAACCTAAGCCTAAGACTAAGACTAACCCTAAGCCTAACCCTAAATCTAACCATAACCCTAACTCTTACCCTAACCTTAGCCTTAACCCTAACCCTAACCTAGGCCCTAACCCTAACCCCTAACACCTAGCCGTAAACTAAAGCCTAAACCTAAGCCCTAGCCCCTAACCCCTAACACTACCCATAACCCTAAACCCTAACCCTAAGCCTAACCCTAAGCCTAACACTAAGCCTAACACTAACTCTAACTTTAAGCCTAACCCTAACCCTAAGCCTAACCCTAAGCCTAACACTAATGCTAACCCTAAGACTAACCTGAACCCTAAGCCTAGCCCTAAACCTAACACTAACCCTAACCCAAACCTTAACCCTAACCCTAACCCCTGACCCCTAACCGTAAACGAATCCCTAAGCCTTACCCCTAACCCTAAACATAACCCTAAAGAGTAGCCCTAAACCTAACCCTAGCCCTAAGTCGTACCCTAACCCTACTCCTAACCTAAACCATCCTTAACCCTATGCCTAACATGAGCCCTTAAAACTAACCTAATACAAACCCTAACACTAACTCCTAACCATAACCCTAACCCTAACTCTTACCCTACCCCTAACCCTAACCTTAGACCTAACGCTAACCCTAACCTTAGTGCTAACCCCAAACCCTAACCCTAACCGTAACCCTAACCCTAACCCTAGGCCTAACCCTAGCCCTAACTCGTACCCTAACCCTAATCATAACCCTAACCCAAAGTTAACCCTAAGCCTAACCTTAGTCCTTAAAACAAACCTAATACAAACCCTAACCCTAACACTAATGCCTAACCCTAAGCCTAACACTAACCATAACCCTAACCCCTAAGCCTAACCCTAACCCCTAACACTAACACTAAGCCTAAGCCCAAGCATAACCCTAAGCCTACCCCTAGCCTCAATCCTAACCCTAACCCCTAACCCCTAACCGTAACCCTAAACCTAAGCCTAAACACAAACCCTAAGCCTACCCCTAACCGCTAACCCCTAACGCTAACGATAACCCTAAATTCTAACCCTAACCCTACCCCTAGCCATAGCCCTAGCCCGAAGTCGAACCCTAACCCTAATCATAACCCTAATCCAACCTTAACCCTAAACCTAATCTTAGCACTAAACACAAACCTAATACAAATCCTAGCCCTAACCCTAACCCTAACTCTTACCCTAACCCTAAAACTAAAACTAACCCCTAACCCTAACCCTAAGCCTAACCCCTAACTTTCAACCCCTAACCCTAACCATATCCCAAACCCTAACCCTAAAACTAACAATAACCCTAGCCCTAAGTCGTGCCCTAACCCTCATGCTAACCCTAACGCAACCTTAACCCTAAGCCTAACCTTAGCCCTTAAAACTAACCTACTACATACCCTAACCCTAACTCCTAAACCTAACCCTAAACTAACCCTAACCCTAAACCTAACTCTTACCCTAAACTTAGCCCTAAACCTAACCCTAACCTTCGCCATAACCCTCACCCCTAACCCCTAACCGTAACCCTAGCCCTAAACCTAACCCCTAAACCCTAAACCCTAACCAAAACCATAACCCTAAACCCTAATCCTAACCTTAAACCTAAGCCTAAGCCTAAGACTAACCCTAAGCCTAAACCTAAACCTAACCGTAAACCTAACTCTTACCCTAAACTTAGCCTTAACCCGAACCCTAACCTTAGCCCTAACCCTAACCACTAACCCTAACCGTAAACCTAACTCCTAGCCCCTAACACCTAACACTAATCATAACCCTAAACCCTTAACCTAACCGTAACTCTAAGCCTAACCCTAAGCCTAATACTAAGGCGAAACCTAAGCCTAACCCTAACCCTAAGCCTAGCCCTAAACCTAAGCCTAAAACCTAACCTTAGCCCTAACCCTAACCCTAACCCAAACCTTAACCCTAACCCTAACCCCTATCCCCTAACCGTAACCGAATCCCTAAGCCTAACCCCTAACCCTAATCATAACCCTAAACAGTAGCCCTAACCCTAGCCCTAAGTCGTACCCTAACCCTAATCCTAACCTAACCCATCCTTAACCCTATGCCTAACATGAGCCATTAAAACTAACCTAAAACAAACCCAAACACTAAATCCTAACCCTAACCCTAACTCTTACCCTAACCCTAACCATAACCCTAGACCTAACACTAACAATAACCTTAGCCATAACCCCAACCCCTAACCCTAACCCTAACCCTAACCCCTAAGCCTAACCCTAACCCCTAACACTAAGCCTAAGCATAAACCTAACCCTAAACTTAGCCCTAACCCTAACCCCTAACCCCTAACCGTAACCCTAAACCTAAGCCTAACCACTAACCCTAAGCCTATCCCCTAACCCCTAACCCCTAACCCTAACGATAACCCTAAATTCTAACCCTAACCCTACCCCTAGCCGTAGCCCTAGCCTGAAGTCAAACCCTAACCCTAATCCTAACCCTAACCCATCCTTAACCCTAAGCCTAATCTTAGCACTAAAAACAAACCTAATACAAACCCTAGCCCTAACGCTAAACCTAACTCTTACACTAACCCTGACCCTAGACCTAACCCCTAACCATAACCCTAACCCTAAGCCTAACTCCTAACATTTAACCCCTAACCCTAACAATAACACAAGCCCTAACCATAAACCTAGCCCTAAATCGTGCCCTAACCCTCATGCTAACCCTAACGTAACCTTAACCCTAAGCCTAACCTTACCCCTTAAAACTAATCTACCACATAGCCTAATACTACATCCTAACCCTAACCCTAACCCTAAACCTAACTCTTACCATAAACTTAGCCCTAACACTAAACATAACATTTGCCCTAACCCTAACCCCTAACCGTAACCCCAGCCCTAAACCTAACCCCTAACCCCTAACCCTAACGATAACCCTAAACCCTAACCCTAACCCTAAACCTAAGCCTAAGACTAAGACTAACCCTAAGCCTAACCCTAAATCTAACCATAACCCTAACTCTTACCCTAACCTTAGCCTTAACCCTAACCCTAACCTAGGCCCTAACCCTAACCCCTAACACCTAGCCGTAAACTAAAGCCTAAACCTAAGCCCTAGCCCCTAACCCCTAACACTACCCATAACCCTAAACCCTAACCCTAAGCCTAACCCTAAGCCTAACACTAAGCCTAACACTAACTCTAACTTTAAGCCTAACCCTAACCCTAAGCCTAACCCTAAGCCTAACACTAATGCTAACCCTAAGACTAACCTGAACCCTAAGCCTAGCCCTAAACCTAACACTAACCCTAACCCAAACCTTAACCCTAACCCTAACCCCTGACCCCTAACCGTAAACGAATCCCTAAGCCTTACCCCTAACCCTAAACATAACCCTAAAGAGTAGCCCTAAACCTAACCCTAGCCCTAAGTCGTACCCTAACCCTACTCCTAACCTAAACCATCCTTAACCCTATGCCTAACATGAGCCCTTAAAACTAACCTAATACAAACCCTAACACTAACTCCTAACCATAACCCTAACCCTAACTCTTACCCTACCCCTAACCCTAACCTTAGACCTAACGCTAACCCTAACCTTAGTGCTAACCCCAAACCCTAACCCTAACCGTAACCCTAACCCTAACCCTAGGCCTAACCCTAGCCCTAACTCGTACCCTAACCCTAATCATAACCCTAACCCAAAGTTAACCCTAAGCCTAACCTTAGTCCTTAAAACAAACCTAATACAAACCCTAACCCTAACACTAATGCCTAACCCTAAGCCTAACACTAACCATAACCCTAACCCCTAAGCCTAACCCTAACCCCTAACACTAACACTAAGCCTAAGCCCAAGCATAACCCTAAGCCTACCCCTAGCCTCAATCCTAACCCTAACCCCTAACCCCTAACCGTAACCCTAAACCTAAGCCTAAACACAAACCCTAAGCCTACCCCTAACCGCTAACCCCTAACGCTAACGATAACCCTAAATTCTAACCCTAACCCTACCCCTAGCCATAGCCCTAGCCCGAAGTCGAACCCTAACCCTAATCATAACCCTAATCCAACCTTAACCCTAAACCTAATCTTAGCACTAAACACAAACCTAATACAAATCCTAGCCCTAACCCTAACCCTAACTCTTACCCTAACCCTAAACCTAAAACTAACCCCTAACCCTAACCCTAAGCCTAACCCCTAACTTTCAACCCCTAACCCTAACCATATCCCAAACCCTAACCCTAAAACTAACAATAACCCTAGCCCTAAGTCGTGCCCTAACCCTCATGCTAACCCTAACGCAACCTTAACCCTAAGCCTAACCTTAGCCCTTAAAACTAACCTACTACATACCCTAACCCTAACTCCTAAACCTAACCCTAAACTAACCCTAACCCTAAACCTAACTCTTACCCTAAACTTAGCCCTAAACCTAACCCTAACCTTCGCCATAACCCTCACCCCTAACCCCTAACCGTAACCCTAGCCCTAAACCTAACCCCTAAACCCTAAACCCTAACCAAAACCATAACCCTAAACCCTAATCCTAACCTTAAACCTAAGCCTAAGCCTAAGACTAACCCTAAGCCTAAACCTAAACCTAACCGTAAACCTAACTCTTACCCTAAACTTAGCCTTAACCCGAACCCTAACCTTAGCCCTAACCATAACCGTAAACCTAACTCCTAGCCCCTAACACCTAACACTAATCATAACCCTAAACCCTTAACCTAACCGTAACTCTAAGCCTAACCCTAAGCCTAATACTAAGGCGAAACCTAAGCCTAACCCTAACCCTAAGCCTAGACCTAAACCTAAGCCTAAAACCTAACCTTAACCCTAACCCTAGCCCTAACCCTAACCCTAACCCAAACCTTAACCCTAACCCTAACCCCTATCCCCTAACCGTAACCGAATCCCTAAGCCTAACCCCTAACCCTAATCATAACCCTAAACAGTAGCCCTAACCCTAGCCCTAAGACGTACCCTAACCCTAATCCTAACCTAACCCATCCTTAACCCTATGCCTAACATGAGCCATTAAAACTAACCTAAAACAAACCCAAACACTAAATCCTAACCCTAACCCTAACTCTTACCCTAACCCTAACCATAACCCTAGACCTAACACTAACAATAACCTTAGCCATAACCCCAACCCCTAACCCTAACCCTAACCCTAACCCCTAAGCCTAACCCTAACCCCTAACACTAAGCCTAAGCATAAACCTAACCCTAAACTTAGCCCTAACCCTAACCCCTAACCCCTAACCGTAACCCTAAACCTAAGCCTAACCACTAACCCTAAGCCTATCCCCTAACCCCTAACCCCTAACCCTAACGATAACCCTAAATTCTAACCCTAACCCTACCCCTAGCCGTAGCCCTAGCCTGAAGTCAAACCCTAACCCTAATCCTAACCCTAACCCATCCTTAACCCTAAGCCTAATCTTAGCACTAAAAACAAACCTAATACAAACCCTAGCCCTAACGCTAAACCTAACTCTTACACTAACCCTGACCCTAGACCTAACCCCTAACCATAACCCTAACCCTAAGCCTAACTCCTAACATTTAACCCCTAACCCTAACAATAACACAAGCCCTAACCATAAACCTAGCCCTAAATCGTGCCCTAACCCTCATGCTAACCCTAACGTAACCTTAACCCTAAGCCTAACCTTACCCCTTAAAACTAATCTACCACATAGCCTAATACTACATCCTAACCCTAACCCTAACCCTAAACCTAACTCTTACCATAAACTTAGCCCTAACACTAAACATAACATTTGCCCTAACCCTAACCCCTAACCGTAACCCCAGCCCTAAACCTAACCCCTAACCCCTAACCCTAACGATAACCCTAAACCCTAACCCTAACCCTAAACCTAAGCCTAAGACTAAGACTAACCCTAAGCCTAACCCTAAATCTAACCATAACCCTAACTCTTACCCTAACCTTAGCCTTAACCCTAACCCTAACCTAGGCCCTAACCCTAACCCCTAACACCTAGCCGTAAACTAAAGCCTAAACCTAAGCCCTAGCCCCTAACCCCTAACACTACCCATAACCCTAAACCCTAACCCTAAGCCTAACCCTAAGCCTAACACTAAGCCTAACACTAACTCTAACTTTAAGCCTAACCCTAACCCTAAGCCTAACCCTAAGCCTAACACTAATGCTAACCCTAAGACTAACCTGAACCCTAAGCCTAGCCCTAAACCTAACACTAACCCTAACCCAAACCTTAACCCTAACCCTAACCCCTGACCCCTAACCGTAAACGAATCCCTAAGCCTTACCCCTAACCCTAAACATAACCCTAAAGAGTAGCCCTAAACCTAACCCTAGCCCTAAGTCGTACCCTAACCCTACTCCTAACCTAAACCATCCTTAACCCTATGCCTAACATGAGCCCTTAAAACTAACCTAATACAAACCCTAACACTAACTCCTAACCATAACCCTAACCCTAACTCTTACCCTACCCCTAACCCTAACCTTAGACCTAACGCTAACCCTAACCTTAGTGCTAACCCCAAACCCTAACCCTAACCGTAACCCTAACCCTAACCCTAGGCCTAACCCTAGCCCTAACTCGTACCCTAACCCTAATCATAACCCTAACCCAAAGTTAACCCTAAGCCTAACCTTAGTCCTTAAAACAAACCTAATACAAACCCTAACCCTAACACTAATGCCTAACCCTAAGCCTAACACTAACCATAACCCTAACCCCTAAGCCTAACCCTAACCCCTAACACTAACACTAAGCCTAAGCCCAAGCATAACCCTAAGCCTACCCCTAGCCTCAATCCTAACCCTAACCCCTAACCCCTAACCGTAACCCTAAACCTAAGCCTAAACACAAACCCTAAGCCTACCCCTAACCGCTAACCCCTAACGCTAACGATAACCCTAAATTCTAACCCTAACCCTACCCCTAGCCATAGCCCTAGCCCGAAGTCGAACCCTAACCCTAATCATAACCCTAATCCAACCTTAACCCTAAACCTAATCTTAGCACTAAACACAAACCTAATACAAATCCTAGCCCTAACCCTAACCCTAACTCTTACCCTAACCCTAAACCTAAAACTAACCCCTAACCCTAACCCTAAGCCTAACCCCTAACTTTCAACCCCTAACCCTAACCATATCCCAAACCCTAACCCTAAAACTAACAATAACCCTAGCCCTAAGTCGTGCCCTAACCCTCATGCTAACCCTAACGCAACCTTAACCCTAAGCCTAACCTTAGCCCTTAAAACTAACCTACTACATACCCTAACCCTAACTCCTAAACCTAACCCTAAACTAACCCTAACCCTAAACCTAACTCTTACCCTAAACTTAGCCCTAAACCTAACCCTAACCTTCGCCATAACCCTCACCCCTAACCCCTAACCGTAACCCTAGCCCTAAACCTAACCCCTAAACCCTAAACCCTAACCAAAACCATAACCCTAAACCCTAATCCTAACCTTAAACCTAAGCCTAAGCCTAAGACTAACCCTAAGCCTAAACCTAAACCTAACCGTAAACCTAACTCTTACCCTAAACTTAGCCTTAACCCGAACCCTAACCTTAGCCCTAACCCTAACCACTAACCCTAACCGTAAACCTAACTCCTAGCCCCTAACACCTAACACTAATCATAACCCTAAACCCTTAACCTAACCGTAACTCTAAGCCTAACCCTAAGCCTAATACTAAGGCGAAACCTAAGCCTAACCCTAACCCTAAGCCTAGCCCTAAACCTAAGCCTAAAACCTAACCTTAACCCTAACCCTAGCCCTAACCCTAACCCTAACCCAAACCTTAACCCTAACCCTAACCCCTATCCCCTAACCGTAACCGAATCCCTAAGCCTAACCCCTAACCCTAATCATAACCCTAAACAGTAGCCCTAACCCTAGCCCTAAGTCGTACCCTAACCCTAATCCTAACCTAACCCATCCTTAACCCTATGCCTAACATGAGCCATTAAAACTAACCTAAAACAAACCCAAACACTAAATCCTAACCCTAACCCTAACTCTTACCCTAACCCTAACCATAACCCTAGACCTAACACTAACAATAACCTTAGCCATAACCCCAACCCCTAACCCTAACCCTAACCCTAACCCCTAAGCCTAACCCTAACCCCTAACACTAAGCCTAAGCATAAACCTAACCCTAAACTTAGCCCTAACCCTAACCCCTAACCCCTAACCGTAACCCTAAACCTAAGCCTAACCACTAACCCTAAGCCTATCCCCTAACCCCTAACCCCTAACCCTAACGATAACCCTAAATTCTAACCCTAACCCTACCCCTAGCCGTAGCCCTAGCCTGAAGTCAAACCCTAACCCTAATCCTAACCCTAACCCATCCTTAACCCTAAGCCTAATCTTAGCACTAAAAACAAACCTAATACAAACCCTAGCCCTAACGCTAAACCTAACTCTTACACTAACCCTGACCCTAGACCTAACCCCTAACCATAACCCTAACCCTAAGCCTAACTCCTAACATTTAACCCCTAACCCTAACAATAACACAAGCCCTAACCATAAACCTAGCCCTAAATCGTGCCCTAACCCTCATGCTAACCCTAACGTAACCTTAACCCTAAGCCTAACCTTACCCCTTAAAACTAATCTACCACATAGCCTAATACTACATCCTAACCCTAACCCTAACCCTAAACCTAACTCTTACCATAAACTTAGCCCTAACACTAAACATAACATTTGCCCTAACCCTAACCCCTAACCGTAACCCCAGCCCTAAACCTAACCCCTAACCCCTAACCCTAACGATAACCCTAAACCCTAACCCTAACCCTAAACCTAAGCCTAAGACTAAGACTAACCCTAAGCCTAACCCTAAATCTAACCATAACCCTAACTCTTACCCTAACCTTAGCCTTAACCCTAACCCTAACCTAGGCCCTAACCCTAACCCCTAACACCTAGCCGTAAACTAAAGCCTAAACCTAAGCCCTAGCCCCTAACCCCTAACACTACCCATAACCCTAAACCCTAACCCTAAGCCTAACCCTAAGCCTAACACTAAGCCTAACACTAACTCTAACTTTAAGCCTAACCCTAACCCTAAGCCTAACCCTAAGCCTAACACTAATGCTAACCCTAAGACTAACCTGAACCCTAAGCCTAGCCCTAAACCTAACACTAACCCTAACCCAAACCTTAACCCTAACCCTAACCCCTGACCCCTAACCGTAAACGAATCCCTAAGCCTTACCCCTAACCCTAAACATAACCCTAAAGAGTAGCCCTAAACCTAACCCTAGCCCTAAGTCGTACCCTAACCCTACTCCTAACCTAAACCATCCTTAACCCTATGCCTAACATGAGCCCTTAAAACTAACCTAATACAAACCCTAACACTAACTCCTAACCATAACCCTAACCCTAACTCTTACCCTACCCCTAACCCTAACCTTAGACCTAACGCTAACCCTAACCTTAGTGCTAACCCCAAACCCTAACCCTAACCGTAACCCTAACCCTAACCCTAGGCCTAACCCTAGCCCTAACTCGTACCCTAACCCTAATCATAACCCTAACCCAAAGTTAACCCTAAGCCTAACCTTAGTCCTTAAAACAAACCTAATACAAACCCTAACCCTAACACTAATGCCTAACCCTAAGCCTAACACTAACCATAACCCTAACCCCTAAGCCTAACCCTAACCCCTAACACTAACACTAAGCCTAAGCCCAAGCATAACCCTAAGCCTACCCCTAGCCTCAATCCTAACCCTAACCCCTAACCCCTAACCGTAACCCTAAACCTAAGCCTAAACACAAACCCTAAGCCTACCCCTAACCGCTAACCCCTAACGCTAACGATAACCCTAAATTCTAACCCTAACCCTACCCCTAGCCATAGCCCTAGCCCGAAGTCGAACCCTAACCCTAATCATAACCCTAATCCAACCTTAACCCTAAACCTAATCTTAGCACTAAACACAAACCTAATACAAATCCTAGCCCTAACCCTAACCCTAACTCTTACCCTAACCCTAAAACTAAAACTAACCCCTAACCCTAACCCTAAGCCTAACCCCTAACTTTCAACCCCTAACCCTAACCATATCCCAAACCCTAACCCTAAAACTAACAATAACCCTAGCCCTAAGTCGTGCCCTAACCCTCATGCTAACCCTAACGCAACCTTAACCCTAAGCCTAACCTTAGCCCTTAAAACTAACCTACTACATACCCTAACCCTAACTCCTAAACCTAACCCTAAACTAACCCTAACCCTAAACCTAACTCTTACCCTAAACTTAGCCCTAAACCTAACCCTAACCTTCGCCATAACCCTCACCCCTAACCCCTAACCGTAACCCTAGCCCTAAACCTAACCCCTAAACCCTAAACCCTAACCAAAACCATAACCCTAAACCCTAATCCTAACCTTAAACCTAAGCCTAAGCCTAAGACTAACCCTAAGCCTAAACCTAAACCTAACCGTAAACCTAACTCTTACCCTAAACTTAGCCTTAACCCGAACCCTAACCTTAGCCCTAACCCTAACCACTAACCCTAACCGTAAACCTAACTCCTAGCCCCTAACATCTAACACTAATCATAACCCTAAACCCTTAACCTAACCGTAACTCTAAGCCTAACCCTAAGCCTAATACTAAGGCGAAACCTAAGCCTAACCCTAACCCTAAGCCTAGCCCTAAACCTAAGCCTAAAACCTAACCTTAACCCTAACCCTAGCCCTAACCCTAACCCTAACCCAAACCTTAACCCTAACCCTAACCCCTATCCCCTAACCGTAACCGAATCCCTAAGCCTAACCCCTAACCCTAATCATAACCCTAAACAGTAGCCCTAACCCTAGCCCTAAGTCGTACCCTAACCCTAATCCTAACCTAACCCATCCTTAACCCTATGCCTAACATGAGCCATTAAAACTAACCTAAAACAAACCCAAACACTAAATCCTAACCCTAACCCTAACTCTTACCCTAACCCTAACCATAACCCTAGACCTAACACTAACAATAACCTTAGCCATAACCCCAACCCCTAACCCTAACCCTAACCCTAACCCCTAAGCCTAACCCTAACCCCTAACACTAAGCCTAAGCATAAACCTAACCCTAAACTTAGCCCTAACCCTAACCCCTAACCCCTAACCGTAACCCTAAACCTAAGCCTAACCACTAACCCTAAGCCTATCCCCTAACCCCTAACCCCTAACCCTAACGATAACCCTAAATTCTAACCCTAACCCTACCCCTAGCCGTAGCCCTAGCCTGAAGTCAAACCCTAACCCTAATCCTAACCCTAACCCATCCTTAACCCTAAGCCTAATCTTAGCACTAAAAACAAACCTAATACAAACCCTAGCCCTAACGCTAAACCTAACTCTTACACTAACCCTGACCCTAGACCTAACCCCTAACCATAACCCTAACCCTAAGCCTAACTCCTAACATTTAACCCCTAACCCTAACAATAACACAAGCCCTAACCATAAACCTAGCCCTAAATCGTGCCCTAACCCTCATGCTAACCCTAACGTAACCTTAACCCTAAGCCTAACCTTACCCCTTAAAACTAATCTACCACATAGCCTAATACTACATCCTAACCCTAACCCTAACCCTAAACCTAACTCTTACCATAAACTTAGCCCTAACACTAAACATAACATTTGCCCTAACCCTAACCCCTAACCGTAACCCCAGCCCTAAACCTAACCCCTAACCCCTAACCCTAACGATAACCCTAAACCCTAACCCTAACCCTAAACCTAAGCCTAAGACTAAGACTAACCCTAAGCCTAACCCTAAATCTAACCATAACCCTAACTCTTACCCTAACCTTAGCCTTAACCCTAACCCTAACCTAGGCCCTAACCCTAACCCCTAACACCTAGCCGTAAACTAAAGCCTAAACCTAAGCCCTAGCCCCTAACCCCTAACACTACCCATAACCCTAAACCCTAACCCTAAGCCTAACCCTAAGCCTAACACTAAGCCTAACACTAACTCTAACTTTAAGCCTAACCCTAACCCTAAGCCTAACACTAATGCTAACCCTAAGACTAACCTGAACCCTAAGCCTAGCCCTAAACCTAACACTAACCCTAACCCAAACCTTAACCCTAACCCCTAACCCCTAACCGTAAACGAATCCCTAAGCCTAACCCCTAACCCTAAACATAACCCTAAAGAGTAGCCCTAAACCTAACCCTAGCCCTAAGTCGTACCCTAACCCTACTCCTAACCTAAACCATCCTTAACCCTATGCCTAACATGAGCCCTTAAAACTAACCTAATACAAACCCTAACACTAACTCCTAACCATAACCCTAACCCTAACTCTTACCCTACCCCTAACCCTAACCTTAGACCTAACGCTAACCCTAACCTTAGTGCTAACCCCAAACCCTAACCCTAACCGTAACCCTAACCCTAAACTTAGCCACAACCCTAACCCCTAACCCCTAACCGTAACCCTAAACCTAAGCCTAACCACTAACCCTAAGCCTACCCCCTAACCCCTAACACTAACGATAACCCTAAATTCTAACCCTAACCCTACCCCTAGCCGTAGCCCTAGCCCAAAGTCGAACCCTAACCCTAATCCTAACCCTAACCCAACCTTAAACCTAAGCCTAATCTCAGCTCTAAAAACAAACCTAATACAAACCCCAGCCCTAACCCTAACCCTAAACCTAACCCCTAACCATATCACTAACCCTAAGCCTAACCCCTGACATTTAACCCCTAACCCTAACCATAACCAAAACCCTAACCCTAAACCTAACCCTAGCCCTAAGTCGTGTCCTAACCCTCATGCTAACCCTAACGCAACCTTAACCCTAAGCCTCACCTTAGCCCTTAAAACTAACCTACTACATACTCTAACCCTAAGCCTAAACTAACCCTAAACTAACCCTAACGCTAAACCTAACTCTTACCCTAAACTTAGCCCTAACCCTAACCCTACCCTTTGCCCTTACCCTAACCCCTAACCGTAACCGTAGCCCTAAACCAAACCCCTAACCCCTAACCCCTAACCCTAAAGCCTAACCCTAAACCTAAGCCTAAGCCTAAGACTAACCCTAAGCCTAACCCTAAACCTAACCATAACCCTAACCTTAGCCTTAACCCTAACCCTAAACTTAACCCTAACCCTAACATTAGCCCTAACCCTAACGCCTAACCACTAACGGTAATCCTAACCATAAACCTAACCCCTAGCCCCTAACCCCTAACACTAACCTAACCCTAAGCCTAACCCTAACCCTAAGCATAGCCCTACACCTAACACTAAAACGTAACCATAACCCTAACCCTAGACCTAACCCTAACACAAACCTTAACCCTAACCCTAACCCCTAACCCCTAACCGTAACCGAATCCCTAAGCCTAACCCCTAACACTAACCATAACCCTAAACATTAGCCCTAACTCTAACCCCAGCATTAAGCCGTACCCTAACCCTAATCCTAACCTAACCCATCCTTAACCCTATGCCTAACATGAGCCCTTAAAACTAACCTAATACAAACCCTAACTCTAACTTCTAACCCTAACTCTAACCCTAACTCTAACACATAAACTAAACCTAACCCTAACCCTACACCTAACGCTAAGCCTAACATTAGCCCTAACCCCAACCCCTAACCCTAACCGTAACTCTAAACCTAAGCCAAACCCCTAACCCCTAACCGCTAACCCTAACCCTAACCCTCGGCCTAACCCTAGCCCTAAGTCGTACCTTAACCCTAATCCTAACCCTAACCCAAACTTAAACCTAAGCCTAACCTTAGCCCTTAAAACTAGACTAATACAAACCCTAACCCTAAATCCTAACCCTAACCCTAAACTAACCCTAACCCTAACTCTTACCCTAAGCCTAACATTAACCCTAACCCTAACTCTTACCCTAACCCTAACCCCAACCTTAGCCCTAACCCTAACCCCTAACCCCTAAGAGTAAACCTAACCCTAAGCCTAACCCCTAAAGACTAACCCCTAACATAACCCTAAACCCTAACCATAACCCTTACCCTAACCGTAAACCTAGCCGTAAGTCGTACCCTAACCCTAATCATAACCCTAAGACAAATTTAACCCTAAGCCTAACCTTAGTCCTTAAAACTAACCTAATACAAAACCTAACCCTAACGCCTAACCCTAACATGAACCCTAACCCTTATCCCTAAGCCTAACCCTAACCCCTAACACTAAGCCTAAACCTAAGCCTAAGCCTAAGCCTAAGCCTAACACTAACCCTAGCCCCAATCCTAACCCTAAACTTAACCCTAACCTTAGCCCTAACCCTAACCCCTAAACCCTAACCCTAACCCTAACCCTAGCACTAAATCGTGCCCTAACCCTAATGCTAACCCTAACGCAACCTTAACCCTAAGCCTAACCTTAGCCCTTTAAAACTAACCTGTTACATACCCTAACCCTAACTCCTAACCCTAACCCTACACTAACCCTAACCCTAAACCTAACACTTACCCTAAACTTAGCCCTAACCCTAACCTTTGCCCTAACCCTAACCCCTAACCCCTATACCGTAACCCTAGCCCTAAACCTAACCGCTAATGCCTAACCCCTAACACTTACCTTAAAACAAAAACCTAACCCTAACCCTAAACCTAAGCCTAAGCCTAAGACTAATCATAAGAGTAACCCTACACCTAACCGTAACCCTAACTCTTACCCTAACCTTAACCTCAACAATAAGCCTAACCTTAGCCCTAACCCTAACCCTAACACCTAACCGTAAACCTAACCCTAAACCTAACCCCTAGCCCCTAACCCCTAACACTAACCATAACCCTAAACCCTAACCATAAGCCTAATCCTAACCCTAAGCCTAACCCTAACCCTAAGCCTAATGCTAAGCCTAACACTGACGCTAACACTTAGCCTAATGCTAACCTTAACCCTAGCCCTAAACCTAACCCTAAAACCTAACCCTAACCCTAAACCTAGCCCTAACCCTAAACCTAAACCAAACCTTAACACTAACCCTAACCCTCAACCTAACCCTAACCCTAGCCCTAAGTCGTGCCCTAACCCTCATGCTAATCCTAAAGCAACCTTAACCCTAAGCCTAACCTTAGCCCTTAAAACTAACCTACTACATACCCTAACCCTAACTCCTAGACCTAACCCTAAACTAATCCTAACCCTAAACCTACCGCTTACCCTAAACTTAGCCCTAACCCTAACCCTAACCTTTGCCCTAACCCTAACCCCTAACCCCTAACCGTAACCCTAGCCCTAAACCTAACCCCTAACCCCTAACCCGTAACCCTAACCATAATCCTAAAACGTAAACCTAACCTTAAACCTAAGCCTAAGCCTAAGACTAACCCTAAGCCTAACCCTAAAACTAACCGTAACCCTAAATCTTACCCTAGCCTTAGCCTTAAACCTACCCTAACCTTAGCCCTAGCCCTAATCCCTAACAGTAAACCTAACCCTAAACCTAACCCCTAGCCCCTAACCCCTAACACTAACCATAACCCTAAACCCTAACCCTAACGCTAACCCTAAGACTAACCCTAACCCTAAGCCTATCCCTAAACCTAAGCCTAAAAACTAACCCTAACCCTAACCCTAGCCCTAACCCTAACCCTAACCCAAACCTTAACCCTAACCCTAACCGTAACCGAATCACTAAGCCTAACCCCTAACCCCTAACCCCTAACACTAACCATAAACCTAAAACCTAACGCTAACCCCAGCCCTAAGTCGTACCTTAATCCTAATCCTAACCCTAGACCAAACTTAAACCTAAGCCTAACCTTAGCCCTTAAAACTAGACTAATACAAACCCTAACCCTAAATCCTAACCCTAACCTAACCCTAAACCTAACGCAAACTCTTACCCTAAGCCTAAAATTAACCCTAACCCTAACTCTTACACTAAGCCTAACCCTAAACCTAACCTTAACCCTAGGCCTTTCCCTAACCCTAGCCCTAAGCCTAACCTTAACCCTAACCCTAACCCCTAACCCTAACCGTAACCGAATCCCTAAGCCTAACCCCTAACCCTAACCATAACCCTAAACAGTAGCCCTAACCCTAACCCTAGCCCTAAGTCGTACCCTAACCCTACTCCTAACTTCACCCATTCTTAACCCTATGCCTATCATGAGCCCTTAAAACTAACCTAATACAAAACTTAACACTAAATCCTAACACTAACCCTAACCCTAACTCTTACCCTAACCATAACTCTTACCCTAACCCTAACCCTAACGCTAACCCTAAACTTAGCCCCAACCCCAAACCCTAACCCTAACCGTAACCCTAATTCTAAGCCTAACCCCTAAACCCTAACCCCTAAACCTAACCATAACCCTAAAACCTAACCCTAACCCTAACCCTAGGCCTAACCCTAGCCCTAAGTCGTACCATAACCCTAATCCTAACCCTAACCCAAACGTAAACCTAAGCCTAACCTTAGCACTTAAAACTAGACTAATACAAACCCTAAGCCTAAATCCTAATCCTAACCTAACCCTAACCCTAACCCTAACCCTAACATTAACCCTAACCATAACTCTAACCCTAAACCTAACCCTAGCCCTAAACCTAACCCCTAACCCTAACCCTAACCCTAACCCTAACCCTAACCCCTAACCCTAACCCTAACCCTAACCCTAACCCTAACCCTAACCCCTAACCCTAACCCTAACCCTAACCCTAACCCCTAACCCTAACCCTAACCCTAACCCTAACCCTAACCCTAAGCCCTAACCCTAACCCTAACCCTAACCCTAACCCTAAACCTAAGCCCTAACCATAACCCTAACCCTAAGCCTAACCCCTAACTTTCAACCACTAACCCTAACCATAACACAAACCCTAACTCTAAACCTAACCCTAAAACTAGCCCTAAGTCGTGCCCTAACCCTAATGCTAACCCTAAGGCAAACTTAACCCTAAGCCTAAACTTAGCCCTTAAAACTAACCTACTACATACCTTAACCCTAACTCCTAAACCTAACCCTAAACTAACCCGAACCCTAAATCTAACTCTTACCCTAAACTTAGCCCTAACCCTAAACATAACCTTTGCCCTATCCCTAACACCTAACTGTAACCCTAGCCCTAAACCTAACCCCTAACCCCTAACCCTAACCATAACCCTAAAACGTAACCCTAACCTTAAACCTAAGCCTAAGCCTAAGACTAATCCTAAGCCTAAACCTAAACCTAACCATAACCCTAACTCTTACCCTAACCTTAGCCTTAACCCTAACCCTAACCTTAGCCCTAACCCTAACCACTAACCCCTAACCGTAAACCAACCTCCTAGCACCTAACACCTAACCCTAACCATAACTCTAAGCCTAACCCTAAGCATAATACTAAGGCGAAACCTAAGACTAACCCTAACCCTAAGCCTAGCCCTAAACCTAACCCTAAAACCTAACCTTAACCAAAACCCTAGCCCTAACCCTAACCCTAGCCCTAAGTCGTACCCTAAACCTAATCCTAACCTAACCCATTCTTAACCCTATGCCTAACATGAGCCCTTAAAACTAACCTAAGACAAACCCAAACAATAACTCCTAACCCTAACCCTAACTCTTAAACCTAACCTTAACTCTTACCCTAACCCTAACCCTAACTCTGGACCTAACGCTAACCCTAACCTTAGCCCTAACCCCAACCCCTAACCCTAACCATAACCCTAACCCCTAACCCCTAACCCCTAACCCTAAACATAACACTAAAACCTAACCCTAACCCTAACACTAGGCCTAACCCTAGCCCTAAGTCATACCTTAACCCTAATCCTAACCCTAACCCAAACTTAAACCAAAGACTAACCTTAGCCGTTAAAACTAGACTAATACAAACCCTAACACTAAATCCTAACCCTAACCCTAACCTAACCGTAAGCCTAACATTAACCCTAACCCTAACTCTTACCCTAACCCTAACCTTAGCCCTAACCATAACTCCTAACCCCTAAAAGTAAACGTAACCCCTAAACCTAACCAATAAACACTAACCCCTAACCCTAACCATAACCCTAAACCCTAACCATAACCCTAACCCTAACCCTAGTCCTAAACCTAGCCCAAGGTCGTACCCTAACCCTAATCATAACCCTAACCCAAAGTTAACCCTAAACCTAAACTTAGTCCTTAAAATTAACCTAATACAAACCCTAACCCTAAATCCTAACACTAACATTAATGCCTAACCCTAACCCTAACACTAACCCCAACCCTAATCTCTAAGCCTAACAATAACATCTAAGAGTAATACTAAACCTAAGCCTAAGCCTAAGCCTAACCTTAACCCTAGGCCTAAACCTAGACCAAGTCATACCCTAACCCTAATCACAACCCTAACCCAAAGTTAACCCTAAGCCTAACCTTAGTCTTTAAAACTAACCTAATACAAACCCTAACCCTAACACTAATGCCTAACCCTAAGCCTAACACGAACCATAACACTAACCCATCAGCCTAACCCTAACCCCTAACACTAACACTAAGCCTAAGCCTAAGCATAACCCTAAGCCTACCCCTAGCCTCAATCCTAACCCTAACCCTAACCCTAACCCTAACCCTAACCCCTAAGCCTTAACCCCTAACCGTAACCCTAAACCTAAGCCTAACCACAAACCCTAAGCCGACCCCCTAAGCCCTAACCCCTAACCCTAACGATAACCCTAAATTCTAACCCTAACCCTACCCCTAGCCATAGCCCTAGCCCGAAGTCGAACCCTAACCCTAATCCTAACCCTAACCCAACCTTAACTCTAAACATAATCTTAGCTCTAAAAACAAAACTAATACAAACCCTAGCCCTAACCCTAACCCTAAACCTAACACCTAACCATATCACTAACCCTAAGCCTAACCCCTAACATTTAACCCCTAACCCTAACCAAAACCCTAACCCTAAACCTATCCCTAAACCTAGACCTAAGTCGTGCCCTAACCCTCATGCTAACCCTAAAGCAACCTTAACCCTAAGCCTAACCTTAGCCCTTAAACCTAAACTACAACATACCCTAACCCTAACCCTAAACTAACCCTAACCCTAAACCTACCGCTTACCCTAAACTGAGCCTTAACCCTAACCTTTGCCCTAACCCTAACCCCTAACCCCTAACCGTAACCCTAGCCCTAAACCTAACCCCTAAACCGTAACCCTAACCATAACCCTAAAACGTAACCCTAACCTTAAACCTAAGCCTAAGACTAAGACTAACCCTAAGCCTAACTCTAAACCTAACCGCAACCCTAACTCTTACCGTAAACCGTAGCCTTAAACCTACCCTAAACTTAGCCCTAGCCCTAAACCCTAACCGTAAAACTAACCCTAAACCTAAGCCCTAGCGCCTAACCCCTAACAGTAACCATAACCCTAAACCCTAACCCTAAGCCTAACCCTAACCCTAAGCCTAACCCTAACCCTAAGCCTAGCCCTAAACCTAACCCTAAAACCTAAACCTAACCCCAACCCTAGCCCTAACCCAAACCTTAACCCTAACCCTAACCCCTAACCCTAACCGTAACCGAATCCCTAAGCCTAACCCCTAACCCTAACCATAACCCTAAACAGTAGCCCTAACCCTAACCCTAGCCCTAAGTCGTACCCTAACCCTACTCCTAACCTAACCCATACTTAACCCTATGCCTAACATGATCCCTTAAAACTAACCTAATACAAACACTAACACTAACTCCTAACCCTAACCCTAAACCTAACTCTTACCCTAACCCTAACTCTTACCCTAACCCTAACCCTAAGACAAGACCTAACGCTAACACTAACCTTAGCCCTAACCCCAAGCCCTAACCCTAACCGTAACCCTAACCCTAAGCCTAACCCTAACCCCTAAACCTAACCATAACCCTAACCCTACGTCGTACCTTAACCCTAATCCTAACCCTAACCCAAACGTAAACCTAAGCCTAACCTTAGCCCTTAAAACTAGACTAATATAAACCCTAACCCTAAATCCTAACCCTGACCTAACCCTAACCCTAACCCTAACCCTAACATTAACCCTAACCCTAACCTTAGCCCTAATCCTAACCCCTAAACGTAAACCTAACCCTAAGCCTAACCCCTAAAGACTAACCCCTAATATAACCCTAAACCCTAACCATAACCCTAACCCTAACCCTAGTCCTAAACCTAGCCCTAGCTCGTACCCTAACCCAAATCATAACCCTAACCCAAACTTAACACTAAGCCTAACATTAGTCCTTAAAACTAACCTAATACAAACCCTAACCCTAACTCCTAACCCTAACCCTAAGCCTAAACACTAACCCTAACCCCTAAGCCTAACAATAACCCCTAAGAGTAACACTAAGCCTATGCCTAACCCTAAGCCTAACCCTAGGCCTAACCCTAGCCCTAAGTCATACCCTAACCCTAACCCTAAACCTAACGACTAAACATAAACGTAACCCTAAGCCTAACTTCTAACATTGAATCCCAAACCCTAACCATAACCCAAACCCTAACCCTAAACCTAACCCTAACCCTAAGTCGTGCCCTAACCCTCATGCTAACCCTAACGCAACGTTAACCCTAATCCTAAACTTAGCCCTTAAAACTAACCTACTACATACCCTAACCCTAACTCCTAACCCTAACCCTAAACTAACCCTAACCCTAAACCTACCGCTTACCCTAAACTTAGCCCTAACCCTAACCCTAAACTTTGCGCTAACACTAACCCCTAACCCCTAACCGTAACCCTAGCCCTAAACCTAACCCCTAACCCTAACCATAACCCTAAACAGTAAACCTAACCTTAAACCTAAGCCTAAGCCTAAGACTAACCTTTAGCCTAACCCTAAACCAAACCGTAACCCTAACTCTTACCCTAACCTTAGCCTTAAACCTAACCCTAACCTTAGGCTTAGCCCTAACACCTAACAGTAAACCTAACCCTAAACCTAACCCCTAGCCCCTAACCCCTAACACTAACCATAACCCTAAAACCTAATCCTAAACCTAACCCTAAGCCTAAGCCTAACCCTAACCCTAAGCCTAACACTAACGGTGACCCTAAGCCTAACAATAACCCTAAGCCTAGCCCTAAACCTAACCCTAAAACCTAACCCTAAAACCTAACCCCTAACAGTAAACCTGACCCTAAACCTAACCCCTAGCCCCTAACCCCTAACACTAATATAACCCTAACCCTAAACCTAACCCTAAGCCTAACACTAACGCTGACCCTAATCCTAACAATTACCCAAAGCCTAGCCCTAAACCTAACCCTAAAATCTAACCCTAAACCTAACCTTAGCCCTAACCCTAACTCTAACCCAAACCTTAACCCTAACCCTAACCCCTAACCCCTAACAGTAACCGAATCCCTAAGCCTAACCCCTAACCCTAACCATAACCCTAAACAGTAGCCCTAAACCTAACCCTAGCCCTAAGTCGTACCCTAACCCTAATCATGACCTAACCCATCCTTAACCCTATACCTAACGTGAGCCCTTAAAACTAATCTAATACAAACCCTAACACTAACACCTAACCCTAACCCTAACTCTTACCCTAACCCTAACCCTAGACCTAACGCTAACCCTAAACTTAGCCCTACACCCAACCCCTAACCCTAACCGTAACCCTAACCCCTGACCCCTAACCGTACCCATAACCCTAAAACCTAACCCTAACCCTAACCCTAGGCCTAAGTCGTACCTTAAGCCTAATCCTAACCCTGACCCAAACTTAAACCTAAGCCTATCCTTAGCCTTTAATACTAGACTAATACAAACCCTAACCCTAAATCCTAACCCTAACCGTAACCTAACCTTAACCCTAACTCTAACTGTTACCCTAAGCCTAACATTAACCCTAACCCTAACTCTTACCCTAACCCTTACCCTAACCCGAACCCTAACCCTAAGCTTAGCCCTAACCCTAACCCCTAACCCCTAACAGTAAACCTAACCCTAAGCCTAACCCGTAAACACTAATCCCTAACCCTAACCATAACCCTAAACCCTAACCATAACCCTAACCCTAACCCTAGGCCTAACCCTAGCCCTAATTCGTACCCTGACCCTAATCATAACCCTAATCCAAAGTTAACCCTAAGCCTAACCTTAGTCCTTAAAACTAACCTAATACAAACCCTAACCCTAAATCCTAACCATAACCCTAACGCCGAACCCTAACCCTAACTCCTAAGCCTAACACTAACCCGTAACAGCAACACTAAGCCTAAGCCTAAGCATAACCCTAAGCCTAACCCTAGCCCCAATCCTAACCCTAACCCTAACCCTAACCCCTAACCCTAACGATAAACCTAAATTCAAACCCTAACGCTACCCCTAGCTGTAGCCCTAGCCCGAAGTCGAATCCTAACCCTAATCCTAACCCTAACCCATCCTTAACCCTAAGACTAATCTTAGCACTAAAAACAAAACTAATACAAACCCTAGCCCTAACCCTAAGCCTAACTCTTACCCTAACCCTGACCCTAAACCTAACCCCTAACCATAACCCTAACCCTAAGCCTAACCCCTAACATTGAACCCCTAACACTAACCATAACCCAAACCCTAACCCTAAACCTAACCCTAACCCTAGCCCTAAGTCGTGCCCTAACACTCATGCTAACCCTAACACAACCTTAACCCTGAGCCTAACCTTAGTCCTTAAAACTAACCTACTACATAACCTAACCCTAACCCTAAACTAACCCTAATCCTAAACCTACCACTTACCCTAAACTTAGCCCTAACCCTAACCTTTGCCCTAACCCTAACCCCTAACCGTAACCCTAGCCCTAAACCTAACCCCTAACCCCTAACCCTAACCATAATCCTAAAACGTAACCCTAACCTTAAACCTAAGCCTAAGCCTAAGACTAACCCTAAGCCTAACTCTAAACCTAACCGTAACCCTAACTCTTACCCTAACCTTAGCCTTACACCTACCCTAACCTTAGCCCTAGCCCTAACACCTAACCGTAAACCTAACCCTAAACCTAAGCCCTAGCCACTAACCCCTAACAGTAAACCTAACCATAAACCCTAACCCTAACGTTAACCCTAAGCCTAGCCCTAAACCTAACCCTAAAACCTAACCCTAACCCCAACCATAGCCCTAACCAAAACCTTAACCCTAACCCTAACCCCTAAACCCTAACCGTATCCGAATCCCTAAACCTAATCCCTAACCCTAACCATAAGACTAAACAGTAGCCCTAACCCTAACCCTAGCCCTAAGTCGTACCCTAACCCTACCTTAACCCTATGACTAACATGAGCCCTTAAAACTAACCTAATACAAACCCTAACACTAACTCCTAAGCCTAACCCAAACCCTAACTCTTACCCTAACCCTAAATCTTACCCTAACCCTAACCCTAACCCTAGACGTAACGCTAACCCTAACCTTAGCCCTAACCCCAAGCCCTAACCCTAACCATAACCCTAACCCTAAGCCTAACCCCTAACCCCAACCCCTAACCCTAACCATAACCCTAAACCCTAACCCTAACACTAACCCTAACTCTTACCCTAACCCTCACTCTTACCCTAACCCTAACCCTAGACCTAACGCTAACCCTAACCTTAGCCCTAACCCCAACCCCTAACCCTAACCCTAAGCCTAACCCCTAACCCCTAACCCTAACCATAACCCTAAAAACTAACCCTAACCCTAACCCTAGGCCTAACCCTAGCCCTAAGTCGTACCTTAACCCTAATCCTAACCCTAACAAAAGCTTAAACCTAAGCCTAACCTTAGCCCTTAAAACTAGACTAATACAAAACCTAACCCTAACCCTAACCTAACCCTAACTCTTACCCTAACCCTAACCCTAACCTTAGCCCTAACCCTAACCCCTAACCGTAACCTTAAAGATAACCCTAAATTCTAACCCTAACCCTACCCCTAGCCTTAGCCCTAGCCGGATGTCGAATCCTAACCCTAATCCTAAACCAACCTTATATCTAAGCATAATCTTAGCACTCAAAACAAACCTAATACAAACCCTAGCCCTAAACCTAACCCTAACTCTTACCCTAACCCTAACCCTAAATCTTAGCGCCTAACCATAAACCTAACCCTAAGCCTAACACCTAACATTTAACCCCTAACCCTAACCATAACACAAACCCTAACCCTAAACCTAACCCTAACCCTAGCCCTAAGTCGTACCCTAACCCTAATGCTAACACTAACGCAACCTTAACCCTAAGCCTAACCTTAGCCCTTCAAATTAACCTACTACATACCCTAACCCGAACTCCTAACCCTAACCCTAAACTAACCCTAACCCTAAACCTAACGCTTACCCTAAAATTAGCCCTAACCCTAACCCTAACCTTTGCCCTAACCCCAACCCTAACCCCTAAACCTAACCATAACTCTAAAACCTAACCCTAACCCTAAACCTAAGCCTAAGCCTAAGACTAACCCTAAGCCTAACCCTAAACCTAACCGTAACCCTAACTCTTACCCTAACCTTAAACTTAACAATAACCCTAACCTTAGCCCTAACCCTAACCCCTAACCCCTAACCGTAAACCTAACCGTAAACCTAACCCCTGGCCCCTAACCCCTAACACTAACCATAACCCTGAACCCTAACCCTAACCCTAACCATAACCCTGAACCCTAACCCTAACCCTAAGCCTAACCCTAACCCTAAAACCTAACCCTAACCCTAGCCCTAGCCCTAACCCTAACCCTAACCCCTAACCCCTTACTGTAACCGAACCCCTAAGCCTAACTGATAAACCTAACCATAACCCTAAACAGTAACCCTAAACCTAACCCTAGCCCTAAGTCGTACCCTAACCCTAACCCTAACCTAACCCATCCTTAACCCTAGGCCTAACATGAGCCCTTAAAACTAACCTAATACAAACCCTAACATTAACTCCTAACCCTAACCCTAACCCTAACTCTTAAACCTAACCCTAACTCTTACCCTAACCCTAACCCTAACCCTAGACCTAACGCTAACCCTAACCTTGGCCCTAACCCAAAACCCTAACCCTAACCGTAACCCTAGCCCTAAGCCTAACCCCTAACCCCTAACCCCTAAGTCTAACCATAACCCTAAAACCTAACCCTAACCCTAACCCTAGGCCTAACCCTAGCCCTAAGTCATACCTTAACCCTAATCCTAACCCTAACCCAAGCTTAAACCTAAGCCTATCCTTAGCGCTTCAAACTAGCCTAATACAAACCCTAACACTAAATCCTAACCCTAACCCTAACCTAACCCAACCCTAACCCTAACTCTTACCCTAAGCCAAACATTAACCCTGACCCTAACTCTTACCCTAACCCTAACCCTAACCTTAACCCTAATCCTAACCCCTAACCCCTAACAGTAAACCTAACCCTAAGCCTAACCCATAAACACTAACCCCTAACCCTAACCATAACCCTAAACCCTAACCGTAACCCTAACACTAACCCTAGGCCTAACCCTAGCCCTAAGTCGTACCCTAACCCTAATCATAACCCTAACCCAAAGTTAACCCTAAGCCTAACCTTAGTCCTTAAAACTAACCTAATACAAACACTAACCCTAAATCCTAACCCTAACCCTAACGCCTAACCCTAACCCTAAGCCTAACCCTAACCCCTAACACTAAGCCTAAGCCTAAGCATAACCCTAAACCTAACCCTAGCCCCAATCCTAACCCTAACCCTAACCTTAGCCCAAACCGTAACCCCAACCCCTAACCGTAACCCTAAACCTAAGCATAACCACTAACCCTAAGAATACCCCCTAACCCCTAACCCTAACGATAACCCTAAATTCTAACCCTAACCCTACCCCTAGCCGTAGACTTAGCCCAAAGTTGAACCCTAACCCTAATCCTAACCCTAACCCAACCTTATCCCTAAGACTAATCGTAGCACTAAAAACAAACCTAATACAAAGCCTAGCCCTAACCCTAACTCTTACCCTAAACCTAAACCTAAACCTAACCCCTAACCATAACCCTAACCCTAAGCCTAACCCCTATCATTGAACCCCTAACCCTAACCATAACACAAACCCTAACTCTAAACCTAAACCTAACCCTAGCCCTAAGTCTTGCCCTAAACCGAACGCAACCTTAACCCTAAGCCTAACCTTAGCCCTTAAAACTAACCTACTACATACCCTAACCCTAACTCCTAACCCTAACCCTAAACTAACCCTAACCCTAAACCGATTCTCTTACCCTAAACTTAGTCATAACCCTAAACCTAACCTTTGCCCGAACCCTAACCGCTAACCTCTAACCCTAAACATTACCCTAAACCCTAAACCTAACCCTAACCCTAAGCCTCAGCCTAACACTAACACTAAGCCTAACACTAACGCTAACCCTAAGCCTAACCCTAACCCTAAGCCTAGCCCTAAACCGAAACCTAAAACCTAACCCTAACCCTAGCCCTAGCCCTAAACCTAACCCTAAACCAAACCTTAACCCTCACCCTAACCCCTAACCCCTAACCGTAACCGAATCCTTAAGCCTAACAAAAAAACCTAACCATAACCCTAAACAGTAGCCCTAAACCTAAACCTAGCCCTAAGTCGTACCCTAACCCTAACCCTAACCTAACCCATCCTTAACCCTAGGCCTAACATGAGCCCTTAAAACTAACCTAATAAAAACCCTAACACTAACTCCTAACCCTAACCCTAACCCTAACTCTTAAACCTAACCTTAACTCTTACCCTAACCCTAACCCTCACCCTGAACCTAACGCTAACCCTAACCTTAGCCCTAACCCCAACCCCTAACCGTAACCCTAGCCCTAAGCCTAACCCCTAACCCCTAACCCTAATCATAACCCTAAAACCTAACCCTAGGCCTAACCCTAGCCCTAAGTCGTACCTTAACCCTAATCCTAACCCTAACCCAAACGTAAACCTAAGCCTAACCTTAGCCCTTAAAACTAGACTAATACAAACCCTAACCCTAAATCCTAACCCTAACCCTAAGCTAACCCTAACCCTAACCCTAACTCTTACCCTAAGCCTAACATTAACCCTAACCCTAACTCTTACCCTAAACCTAACCCTAACCCTAACCTTAGCCCTAACCCTAACCACTAAACCCTAACAGTAAACCTAACCCTAAGCCTAACACCTAAACACTAACCCCTAAACCTAACCATAACCCTAAACCCTAACCATAAACCTAACCCTAACCCTAGCCCTAAACCTAGCCCTAAGTCATACCCTAACCCTAATCATAACCCTAACCCAAAGTTAACCCTAAGCCTAACCTTAGTCCTTAAAACTAACCTAATACAAACACTAACCCTAACCCCTAACCCTAACGCCTAACCCTAACATTAAGCCTAACACGAACCCTAACCCTAACCCCTAACACTAACACTACGCCTAAGCCTAAGCATAACCCTATGCCTAATCCTAGCCCCAATCCTAACCCTAACCCTAAACTTAGCCCTAACACTACCCCTAACCCCTAACCGTAACCCTAAGGATAACCCTAAATTCTAAGCCTAAACCTACCCGTAGCCGGAACCCTAACCCTAACCTTAACCCAACCTTATCCCTAAGACTAATCTTAGCACTAAAAACAAACCTAATACAAACCCTAGCCCTAACCCTAACCCTAACTCTTCCCTACCACTAAACTTAACGCCTTACGATAACCCTAACCCTAAGCCTAACCCCTAACATTTAACCACTAACCCTAACCAAAACCCAAACCCTAACCCTAAACCTAACCCTAACCCTAGCCCTAAGTCGTGCCCTAACCCTAATGCTAACACTAACGCAACCTTAACCCTAAGCCTAACGTTAGCCCTTAAAACTAACCTACTACATACCCTAAACCTAACTCCTGACCCTAACCCTAAACTAAACCTAACCCTAAACCTAACTCTTACACTAAACTTAGCCCTAACCCTAACCCTAACCCAAAACTTAACCCTAACCGTAACCCCTAACCCCTAACCCTAACCATAACCCTAAACAATAGCCCTAAACCTAACCCTAACAGTAACTCCTAACCCTAACCCTAACTCTTAAATCTAACGGCAACTCTTACCCTAACCCTAACCCTTACCCTAGACCTAATGCCAACCCTAACCTTAGCCCTAACCCCAACCCCTAACCCTAACCGTAACCCTAGCCCTAAGCCTAACCCCTAACACCTAACACCTAACCCTAACCCTAAAACCTAACCCTAACCCTAACCCTAACCCTAGGCATAACACTAGCCCTAAGTCATACCTTAACCCTAATCCTAACCCTAATCCAAACTTAAACCTAAGCCTAACCTTAGCCCTTAAAACTAGACTAATACAAACCCTAATCCTAAATCCTAACCCTAACCCTAACCTAACCCTTAGCCTAACCCTAACTCTTACCCTAAGCCTAACATTAACCCTAACCCTAACTCTTACCCTAACCCTAAACTTAGCCCTAAACCTAACCCCTAACCCCTAACAGTAAACCTAACCCTAAGCCTAACCCCTAACATTGAACCCCTAACCCTAACCATAACACAAACCCTAACCCTAAACCTAACCCTAACCCTATCCCTAAGTCGTGCCCTAACCCTAATGCTAACCCTAACGCAAAATCAACCCTAAGCCTAACCTTAGCCCTTAAAACTAACCTACTACATACCCTAACACTAACTCCTAACCCTAAACCTAACCCTAAACTAACCCTAACCCTAAACTTAACTCTTACCCTAAACTTAGCCCTAACCCTAACCCTAACCTTTGCCCTAATCCTAACCCCGAACCCCTAACCCTAACCATAACCTAAACCCTAACCCTAACACTAAACATAAGCCTAACACTAACGCTAACCCTAAGCCTAGCCCTAAACCTAACCCTAACCCTAACCCTAACCCAAACCTTAACCCTCACCCTAACCCCTAAACCCTAACCGTAACCGAATCCCTAAGCCTAACCCCTAACCCTAACCATAACCCTAAACAGTAGCCCTAACCCTAAACCTAGCCCTAAGTCGTACCCTGACCCTAATCCTAACATAACCCATCCTTAACCCTATGCCTAACATGAGCCCTTAAAACTAACCTAATACAAACCCTAACACTAACTCCTAACCCTAACACTAACCCTAACGCTTAACCTAACCGTAACTCTTACCCTAACCCTAACCCTAACCCTAGGCCTAGCCCTAGCCCTAACTCGTACGTTAACCCTAATCCTAACCCTAACCCAAACTTAATCCTAAGCCTAACCTTAGCCCTTAAAACTAGACTAATACAAACCCTAACCCTAACCCTAACCCTAACACTTACCCTAAGCCTAACATTAACCCTAACTCTAACACTTACCCTAACCCTAACCGTAACCCTAACCTTAGCCCTAACCCTAACCCCTAACGCCTAACAGTAAACCTAACCCTAAGCCTAACCCCTAAAAACTAACCCCTAACATAAACCTAAGCCCTAACCATAACCCTAACCCTAACCTTAGCCCTAAACCTAGCCCTAGGTCGTACCCTAACCCTAATCAAAACCCTAACCCAAACTTAACCCTAAGCCCAACCTTAGTCCTTAAAACTAACCTAATACAAACGCTAACCCTAACTCTAACCCTAAAGCCTAACCCTAACCCTAAGCCTAACACTAAACCTAAACCTAACTCCTAAGCCTAACATTAACCCCTAAGAGTAACACTAAGCCTAAGCCTAAGCCTAACCCTAACCCTATCCCTAACCCTAGGACTAACCCTAGCCCTAAGTCGTACGCTACCCTAATCATAACCCAAACCCAAAGTTAACCCTAAGCCTAACCTTAGTCCTTAAAAATAACCTAATACAAACCCTAACCCTAACTCCTAACCCTAACACTAACGCCTAACCCTAACCCTAAGCCTAACACGAACCCTAACCCTCACCCGAACCCCTAACACTAACACCAAGCCTAAGCCTAAGCATAACCCTAACCCTAAGCCTACCCCCTAACCCTTAACCCTAACGATCACCCTAAATTCATACCCTAACCCTACCCCTAGCCGTACCACTAACCCGAAGTCGATCCCTAACCTTAATCCTAACCCTAACCCAAACTTAACCCTAAGCCTAAACTTAGCACTAAAAACAAACCTAATACAAACCTAGCCCTTACCCTAACACTGACTCTTACCCTTACCCTAACACAAAACCTAACCCCTAAACATAACCCTAACCCTAAGCCTAACCCCTAACATTGAACCCAAAACCCTAACCCTAACCCTAAACCTAACCCTAGCCCTAAGTCGTGCCCTAACCCTCATGCTAACCCTAACACAACCTTAACCCTAAGCCTAACCTTAGCCCTTAAAACTAACCTACTACATACCCTAACCCTAACTCCTAACCCTAACCCTAAACTAACCCTAACCCTAAACGTACCGCTTACCCTAAACTTAGCCCTAACCCTAAACCTAACCTTTGCCCAAACCCTAACCCCTAACCCCTAACCATAACCCTAGCCCTAAAACTAGCCCCTAACACCTAACCCTAACCATAACCCTACACCCTAACCATAAAACCTAAGCCTAAGCCTAAGACTAACCCTAAGCCTAACACTATACCTAACCGTAACCCTAACTCTTACCCTAACCTTAGCCTTAAACCTTAGCCTAACCTTAGCCCTAACCCTAACCCCTAACCCCTAACCGTAAACCTAACCCTAAACCTAACCCCTAGCACCTAGCCCCTAACCCCTAACACTAACCATTACCCTAAACCCTAATCCTAACCCTAAACCTAAGCCTAACACTAACGCTAACACTAAGCCTAACCCTAACCCTAAGCCTAGCCATAAACCTAATCCTTAAACCTAACCCTAACCCTAAACCTAACCCCTAAACATAACCCTAACCCTAAGCCTAACCAGTAACATTGAACCCCAAACCTAAACATAACCCAAACCCTAACCCTAAACCTAACCCTAACCCTAGCCCTAAGTCGTGCCCTAACCGTGATACTAACTCTAACGCAACCTTAACCCTAAGCCTAAACTTAGCCCTTAAAACTAACCTACTACATACCCTAACCCTAACTCCTAACCCTAACCCTAAACTAACCCTAACCCTAAACCTACCGCTTACCCTAAACTTAGCCCTAACCCCAACCCCTAACCCTAACCGTAACCCTAACCCTAAGCCTAACCCCTAACCCCTAACCCTAACCATAACCCTAAAACCTAACCCTAGGCCTAACCCTAGCCCTAAGTCGTACCTTAACCCTAATCCTAACCCTAACCCAAACGTAAACCTAAGCCTAACCTTAGCCCTTAAAACTAGACTAATACAAACCCTAACCCTAACCTAACCCTAACCCTAAACTAACCCTAACCCTAACTCTTACCCTAAGCCTAACATTAACCCTAGCCCTAACACTTACCCTAACCCTAACCCCTAACCCCTAACAGTAAACCTAACACTATCCTAACCCCTAAACACTAACCCCTAACCCTAACCATAACCCTAAAATCTAAACATAACCCTAAGCCTAACCCTAGCCCTAAACCTAGCCCGCAGTCGTACCCTAACCCTAATCATAACCCTAACCCAAAGTTAACCCTCAGCTTAAACTTAGTCCTTAAAACTAGACTAATACAAACCCTAACCCTAACTCCCTCCCTAACCCTAACGCCTAACCCTAACCCTAAGCCTAACACGTACCCTAACCCTAACTCCTAAGCCTAACCCGAACCCCTAACAGTAATACTAAGCCTAAGCCTAAGCATAACCCTAAGCCTAACCCTAGCCCCAATCCTGAACCTAACCCTAACGATAACCCTAACACTAACCCCTAACCCCTAACCGTAACCCTAACGATAAACCTAAATTCTAACCCTAACCCTACCCCTAGCCGTAGCCCTAGCCCGAAGTCGAACCCTAACCCAACCATAACCCTAAGCCTAATCTAAGCACTAAAAACAAACCTAATACAAACCCTAGCCCTAAACCTAACCCTAACTCTTACCCTAACCCTAACCCTAAACCTAACCCCTAACCATAACCCTAACCCTAAGCCTAACCCCTAACATTGAACCCCTAACCCTAATCATAACCCAAACACTAACCCTAAACCTAACCCTAACCCTAGGCCTAAGTCGTGCCCTAACCCTAATGCTAACCTTAACGCAACCTTAACCCTAAGCCTAACCTTAGCCCTTAAAACTAACCTACTACATACCCTAACCCTAACTCCTAACCCTAATCCTAAAATAACCCTAACCCTAAACCTAACTCTTACCCTAAACTTAGCCCTAACCCTAACCCTAACCTTTGCCCTAACCCTAACCCCTAAACCCTAACCCTAACCCCTAACCCTAGCCCTAAACCTAAGCCTAAGCCTAAGACTAAACCTAAGCCTAACCCTAAACCTAACCTTAAACCTAACTCTTACCCTAACCTTAGCCATAACCCTAACCCTAATCATAACCCTAACCCTAAGCCTAACCCTAAGCCTAACACTAACGCTAACCCTAAGCCTAACCCTAACCCTAAGCCTAGCCCTAAACCTAACCCTAAAACCTAACCCTAACCCTAACCCTAGCCCTAACCCAAACCTTAACCCTAACCGTAACCCCTAACCCCTAACCGTAACCGAATCCCTAAACCTAACCCCTAACCCTAACCATAACCCTAAACAGTAGCCCTAACCCTAACCCTAGCCCTAAGTCGTACCCTAACCCCAATCCTAACCTAACCCATCCTTAACCCTATGCCTAATATGAGCCCTTAAAACTAACCTAATACAAACCCTAACACTAAGTCCTAACCCTAATCCTAACCCTAATTCTTACCCTAACCCTAACTCTTACCCTAACACTAACTCTAACAATAGACCTAACTCTAACCCCTACCTTAGCCCTAACCCCAAACCTAAAGCTAACCCTAACCTTAGCCCTAACCCCAAGCCATCACCCTTACCGTAACCCTAACCCTAAGCCTAACCCCTAACCCCTAACCCCTAACCCTAATCATAACCCTAAAACCTAACCCGAACCCTAACCCTAGGCCTAACCCTAGTCCTAAGTCGTAACTTAACCCTAATCCTAACCCTAACCCAAACGTAAACCTAAGCCTTACCTTAGCCCTTAAAACTAGACTAATACAAACCCTAACCTTAAAGCCTAACCCTAACCTAAACCTAACCCTAACTCTTACCCTAAGCCTAACATAAACAAAAACCCTAATTCTTACCCTAACCCAAAACCTAACCCTAACCTTAGCCCTAACCATAACCGCTAACCCCTAACAGTAAACCTAACCCTAAGCCTAACCCCTAAACACTAACCCCTAACATAACCCTAAACCCTAACCATAACCCTAACTCTAGGCCTAACCCTAGCCCTAAGTCGTACCCTAACCCTAATCATAACCCTAACCCAAAGTTAACCCTAAGCCTAACCTTAGTCCTTAAAACTAACCTAATACAAACACTAACCCTAAATCCTAACCCTAACGCCTAAACCTAACCCTAAGCGTAACACGAACCCTAACCCTAACCCCTACGCCTAACCCGAACCCCTAACACTAACACTACTCCTAAGCCTAAGCATAACCCAAAGCCTAACCCTAGACCAAATCCTAACGCTAAACCTCAACTTAGCCCTAACCCTAACCCCTAACCCCTAACCGTAACATTAACGATAACCCTAAATTCTAAACCCTAACCCTACCCCTAGCCGTAGCCCTAGCCCGAAGTCGAACCCTAACCCTAAACCTAACCCTAACCCAAACTTAACCCTAAGACTAATCTTAGCACTAAATTAAACCTAATACACACACTAGCCCTAACCCTAACCCTAACACTTACCCTAACACTAACCCTAAACCTAACCCCTAACCATGACCCTAACCCTAAGCCTAACCCCTAATATTGAACCCCTAACCCTAACCATAACCCAAACCCTAACTCTAAACCTAAACCTAACCCTAGACCTAAGTCGTGCCCTAACCCTAATGCTAACCCTAACGCAACCTTAACCCTAAGGCTAACCTTAGCCCTTAAAACTAACCTCCTCATACCCTAACCCTAACTCCTAACACTAACCCTAAACTAACCCTAACCCTAAACCTAACTCTTACCCTAAACTTAGCCCTAACCCCAACCCCTAACCCTAACCGTAACCCTAACCCTAACCCCTAACCCCTAACCCCTAACCCTAACCATAACACTAAACCCTAACCCTAAACCTAAACCTGAGACTAAGCCTAAGACTAACCCTAAACCTAACCTTAAACCAAACTCTTACCCTAACCTTAGCCTTAACCCTAACCCTAACCTTAGCCCTAGCCCTAACCCCTAACCGTAAACCTAACCCTAAACCTAACTCCTAGCCCCTAACCCCTAACACTAACCATAACCCTAAACCCTAACCCTAACCCTAACACTAAGCCTAACCCTAAGTCTAACACTAACGCTAAACCTAAGCCTAACCCTAACCCTAAGCATAGCCCTAAACCTAAGCCTAAAACCTAACCCTAACCCTATCCCTAGCCCTAAACCTAACCCTAACCCAAACCTTAACCCTAACCCTAAACCCTAACCCCTAACCGTAATCGAATCCCTAAGACTAACCCCTAACCCTAACCATAACCCTAAACAGTAGCCCTAACCCTAACCCTAGCCCTAAGTCCTACCCTAACCCTAATCCTAACCTAACCCATCCTTAACCCTAGGCCTAACATGAGCCCTTAAAACTAACCTAATACAAACCCTAACACTAAGTCCTAACCCTAACACTAACTCCTAACCCTAACCCTAACCCTAACTCTTACCCTAACCCTAACCCTAAGCCAAGACCTAACGCTAACCCTAAACTTAGCCCTAACCCCAACCCCTAACCCTAACCGTAACCCTAACCCTAAGCCTAACCCCTAACCCCTAACCCTAACCATAACCCTAAAACCTAACCCTAACCCTAACCCTAGGCCTAACCCTAGCCCTAAGTCGTACCTTAACCCTAATCCTAACCCTAACCCAAAAGTAAACCTAAGCCTAACCTTAGCCCTTAAAACTAGACTAATACAAACCCTAAACCTAAATCCTAACCTTAAGCCTAACCTAAACCTAACCCTAACCCTAACACTTACCCTAAGCCTAACATTAACCCTAATTCTAACACTTACCCTAACCCTAACCGTAACCCTAACCTTAGCCCTAACCCTAACCCCTAACGCCTAACAGTAAACCTAACCCTAAGCCTAACCCCTAAAAACTAACTCCTAACATAAACCTAAGCCCTAACCATAACCCTAACCCTAGCCCTAAACCGAGCCCTAGGTCGTACCCTAACCCTAATCAAAACCCTAACCCAAACTTAACCCTAAGCCTAACCTTAGTCCTTAAAACTAACCTAATACAAACGCTAACCCTAACTCTAACCCTAAAGCCTAACCCTAACCCTAAGCCTAACACTAACCCTAAACCTAACCCCTAAGCCTAACAATAACCCCTAAGACTAACACTAAGCCTAAGCCTAAGCCTAAGCCTAACCGTATCCCTAACCCTAGGACTAACCCTAGCCCTAAGTCGTACGCTACCCTAATCATAACCCAAACCCAAAGTTATCCCTAAGCCTAACCTTAGTCCTTAAAACTAACCTAATACAAACCCTAACCCTAACTCCTAACCCTAACACTAATGCCTATCCCTAACCCTAAGCCTAACACGAACCCTAACCTTCACACCTAAGCTTAACCCGAACCCCTAGCACTAACACCAAGCCTAAGCCTAAGCATAACCCTAAGCCTAATCCTAGCCCCAATCCTAACCCTAACCCTACCCCTAACCTTAGCCCTAACCCTAACCCCTAACCGTAACCCTAAACCTAAGGCTAACCACTAACCCTAAGCCAACCCCCTAACCCCTAACCCTAACGATCACCCTAAATTCTTACCCTAACCCTACCCCTAGCCGTACCCCTAACCCGAAGTCGAACCCTAACCCTAATCCTAACCCTAACCCAACCTTAACCTTAAACCTAATCTTAGCACTAAAAACAAACCTAATACAAACCTAGCCCTTACCCTAACACTGACTCTTACCCTTACCCTAACCCAAAACCTAACCCCTAACCATAACCCTAACCCTAAGCCTAACCCCTAACATTGAACCCAAAACCCTAACCATAACCCAAACCCTAACCCTAAACCTAACCCTAACCCTAGCCCTAAGTGGTGCCCTAACCCTAAGCCTAACCCCGAACCCTAAATATAACCCTAGTCTGTAGCCCTAACCCTAACCCTAGCCCTAAGTCATACCTAACCCGAATCCTAACCTAACCCATCCTTAACCCTAGGCCTAACATGAGCCCTTAAAACTAACCTAATACAAACCCTAACACTAAATCCTAACCCTATCCCTAACCCTAACCCTAACTCTTACCCTAAGCCTAACATTAACCCTAACCCTAACTCTTACCCTAACCCTAACCCTAACCCCTAACCAGTTACAGTAAACCTAACCCTAAGCCAAACCCCTAAACACTAACCCCTAACCCTAACCATGACCCTAAACCCTAACCATAACCCTAACCCTAACCCTAGCCCTAACCCTAGCCCTAAGTCGTACGCTACCCTAATCATAACCCTAACCAAAGTTAACCCTAAGCCTAACCTTAGTCCTTTTAATTAAACTAATAAAAACCCTAACCCAAACTCCTAACCCTAACACGAATGCCTAACCCTAAGCCTAACACGAACACTAACCCTAACCTTTAAGCCTAACCCGAACATCTATCACTAACACTAAGCCTAAGCCTAAGCATAACCCTAACCCTAATCCTAGCCCCAATCCTAACCCTAACACTAACCCTAACCTTAGCCCTAAACCTAACCCCTAACCCCTAACCGTAACCCTAAACCTAAGCCTAACCAATAAACCTAAGCCTAACCCCTAACCCCTAACCCTAACGATAACCCTAAATTCTAACCCTAACCCTACCCCTAGCCGTACCCCTAGCCCGAAGTCGAACCCTAACCCTAATCCTAACCCTAACCCAACCTTAACCTTAAACCTAATCTTAGCACTAAAAACAAACCTAATACAAACCCTAGCCCTAAACCTAACACTGACTCTTAACCTAACCCTAACCCTAAAACTAACCCCTAAACATAACCCTAACCCTAAACCTAACCCCTAGCCCCTAACCCCTAACACTAACCATAACCCTAAACCCTAACCCTAAGCCTAACACGAACGCTAACCGTAAGCCTAACCCTAACCCTAAGCCTAGCCCTAAACCTAATCCTTAAACCTAACCCTAACCCTAAACCTAACCCCTAACCATAACCCTAACCCTAAGCCTAACCCCTAACATTGAACCCCTAACCCTAACCATAACCCAAACCCTAACCCTAAACCTAAACCTAACCCTAGACCTAAGTCGTGCCCTAACCGTGATACTAACTCTAACGCAACCTTAACCCTAAGCCTAAACTTAGCCCTTAAAACTAACCTACTACATACCCTAACCCTAACCCTAAACTAACCCTAACCCTAAACCTAACTCTTACCATAAACTTAGCCCTAACACTAAACATAACATTTGCCCTAACCCTAACCCCTAACCGTAACCCCAGCCCTAAACCTAACCCCTAACCCCTAACCCTAATGATAACCCTAAACCCTAACCCTAACCCTAAACCTAAGCCTAAGACTAAGACTAACCCTAAGCCTAACCCTAAATCTAACCATAACCCTAACTCTTACCCTAAACTTAGCCTTAACCCTAACCTTAACCTAGGCCCTAACCCTAACCCCTAACACCTAGCCGTAAACTAAAGCCTAAACCTAAGCCCTAGCCCCTAACCCCTAACACTACCCATAACCCTAAACCCTAACCCTAAGCCTAACCCTAAGCCTAACACTAAGCCTAACACTAACTCTAACTTTAAGCCTAACCCTAACCCTAAGCCTAACACTAATGCTAACCCTAAGACTAACCTGAACCCTAAGCCTAGCCCTAAACCTAACACTAACCCTAACCCAAACCTTAACCCTAACCCTAACCCCTGACCCCTAACCGTAAACGAATCCCTAAGCCTAACCCCTAACCCTAACCATAACCCTAAAGAGTAGCCCTAAACCTAACCCTAGCCCTAAGTCGTACCCTAACCCTACTCCTAACCTAAACCATCCTTAACCCTATGCCTAACATGAGCCCTTAAAACTAACCTAAAACAAACCCAAACACTAAATCCTAACCCTAACCCTAACTCTCACCCTAACCCTAACCATAACCCTAGACCTAACACTAACAATAACCTTAGCCATAACCCTAACCCCTAACCCTAACCCTAACCCTAACCCTAACCCTAACCCCTAAGCCTAACCCTAACCCCTAACACTAAGCCTTAAGCATAACCCTAACCCTAAACTTAGCCCTAACCCTAACCCCTAACCCCTAACCGTAACCCTAAACCTAAGCCTAACCACTAACCCTAAGCCTACCCCCTAACCCCTAACCCTAACGATAACCCTAAATTCTAACCCTAACCCTACCCCTAGCCGTAGCCCTAGCCCGAAGTCGAACCCTAACCCTAATCCTAACCTTAACCCAACCTTAACCCTAAGCCTAATCTCAGCTCTAAAAACAAACCTAATACAAACCCCAGCCCTAACCCTAACCCTACCCTTTGCCCTTACCCTAAACCCTAAACCCTAACCGTAACCCTAGCCCTAAACCTAACCCCTAACCCCTAACCCTAACCATAACCCTAAACAGTAGCCCTAACTCTAACCCCAGCATTAAGCCGTACCCTAACCCTAACCCTAACCTAAGCCAGCCTTAACCCTATGCCTAACATGAGCCCTTAAAACTAACCTAATACAAACCCTAACTCTAACTCCTAACCCTAACTCTAACCCTAACTCTAACACATAAACTAAACCTAACCCTAACCCTAGACCTAACGCTAAGCCTAACATTAGCCCTAACCCCAACCCCTAACCCTAACCGTAACTCGAAACCTAAGCCAAACCCCTAACCCCTAACTGCTAACCCTAACCCTAACCCTAGGCGTAACCCTAGCCCTAAGTCGTACCTTAACCCTAATCCTAACCCTAACCCAAACTTAAACCTAAGCCTAACCTTAGCCCTTAAAACTAGACTAATACAAACCCTAACCCTAAATCCTAACCCTAACCCTAAACTAACCCTAACCCTAACTCTTACCCTAAGCCTAACATTAACCCTAACCCTAACTCTTACCCTAACCCTAACCCTAACCCTAACCTTAGCCCTAACCCTAAACCCTAACCCCTAAGAGTAAACCTAACCCTAAGCCTAACCCCTAAAGACTAACCCCTAACATAACCCTAAACCCTAACCATAACCCTTACCCTAACCGTAAACCTAGCCGTAAGTCGTACCCTAACCCTAATCATAACCCTAAGACAAATTTAACCCTAAGCCTAACCTTAGTCCTTAAAACTAACCTAATACAAACCCTAACCCTAACGCCTAACCCTAACATGAACCCTAACCCTTATCCCTAAGCCTAACCCTAACCCCTAACCCCTAACACTAAGCCTAAACCTAAGCCTAAGCCTAAGCCTAACACTAACCCTAGCCCCAATCCTAACCCTAAACTTAACCCTAACCTTAGCCCTAACCCTAACCCCTAAACCCTAACCCTAACCCTAATCCTAAGCCTAACCCTAGCACTAAATCGTGCCCTAACCCTAATGCTAACCCTAACGCAACCTTAACCCTAAGCCTAACCTTAGCCCTTTAAAACTAACCTGTTACATACCCTAACCCTAACTCCTAACCCTAACCCTACACTAACCCTAACCCTAAACCTAACACTTACCCTAAACTTAGCCCTAACCCTAACCTTAGCCCTAACCCTAACCCCTAACACCTAACCGTAAACCTAACCCTAAACCTAACCCCTAGCCCCTAACCCCTAACACTAACCATAACCCTAAACCCTAACCATAAGCCTAATCCTAACCCTAAGCCTAACCCTAACCCTAAGCCTAATGCTAAGCCTAACACTGACGCTAACACTTAGCCTAATGCTAACCTTAACCCTAGCCCTAAACCTAACCCTAAAACCTAACCCTAACCCTAAACCTAGCCCTAACCCTAAACCTAAACCAAACCTTAACACTAACCCTAACCCTCAACCTAACCCTAACCCTAGCCCTAAGTCGTGCCCTAACCCTCATGCTAACCCTAAAGCAACCTTAACCCTAAGCCTAACCTTAGCCCTTAAAACTAACCTACTACATACCCTAACCCTAACTCCTAGCCCTAACCCTAAACTAATCCTAACCCTAAACCTACCGCTTACCCTAAACTTAGCCCTAACCCTAACCCTAACCTTTGCCCTAACCCTAACCCCTAACCCCTAACCGTAACCCTAGCCCTAAACCTAACCCCTAACCCCTAACCCGTAAGCCTAACCATAATCCTAAAACGTAACCCTAACCTTAAACCTAAGCCTAAGCCTAAGACTAACCCTAACCCTAAGCCTAGCCCTAAACCTAAGCCTAAAAACTAACCCTAACCCTAACCCTAGCCCTAACCCTAACCCTAACCCAAACCTTAACCCTAACCCTAACCGTAACCGAATCATTAAGCCTAACCCCTAACCCTAACCATAACCCTAAACAGTAGCCCAAACCCTAACCCTAGCCCTAAGTCGTACCCTAACCCTAATCCTAACCTAACCCATACTTAACCCTAGGCCTAACATGAGCCCTTAAAACTAACCTAATACAAACCCTAACACTAACTCCTAACCCTAACCCTAACTCTTACCCTAACCCTAACTCTTACCCTAACCCTAACCCTAACCCTAGACTTAACGCTACCCTAACATTAGCCCTAACCCCTAACACCTAACCCTAACCGTAACCCTAACCATAACCCTAAAACCTAACCCGAACCCTAACCCTAGGCCTAAACCTAGCCCTAAGTTGTACGTTAACCCTAATCCTAATCCTAACCCAAACTTAAACCTAAGCCTAACCTTAGCCCTTAAAACTAGACTAATACAAACCCTAACCCAAAATCCTAACCCTAACCCTAACTCTTACCCTAAGCCTAACATTAACCCTAACCCTAACTCTTACCCTAGCCCTAACCCTAACCCTAACCTTAGACCTAACCCTAACCCCTAACAGTAAACCTAACCCTAAGCCTAACCCCTAAACACTAACCCCTAACATAACAATAAACCCTAACCATAACCCTAACCCTAACCCTAATCCTAAACCTAGCCCTAGGTCGTACCCTAACCCTAATCATAACCCTAACCCAAAGTTAACCCTAAGCCTAACCTTAGTCCTTAAAACTAACCTAATACAAACCCTAACCCTAACCCTAAAGCCTAACCCTAACCCTAAGCCTAACAATAACCCCTAAGAGAAACACTAACCCTAAGCCTAAGCCTAACCCTAACCCTAACCCTAAGCCTAACACTAACCCTAACCCTAACCCTAACCCTAACCCTAACCCTAACCTGAGCCCTAACCCTAACCCCTAACCCCTAACAGTAAACCTAACCCTAAGCCTAACCCTTAAACACTAACCCCTAACATAACCCTAACCCTAGTCCTAAACCTAGCCCTAGGTCGTACCCTAACCCTAATCATAACCCTAACCCAAAGATAACCCTAAGCCTAACCTTAGTCCTTAAAACTAACCTAATACAAACCCTAAACCTAACCATAACGCCTAACCCTAACACTAAGCCTAACACTAACCCCTAAGCCTAACAATAACCCCTAAGAGTAACACTAAGCCTATGCCTAACCCTAAGCCTAAGCCTAGGCCTAACCCTAGCCCTAAGTCGTACCCTAACCCTAACCCTAAACCTAACCCCTAACCATAAACCTAGCCCTAAGCCTAACCTCTAACATTGAACCCCTAACCCTAACCATAACACAAACCCTAACCCTAAACCTAACCCTAACCCTAGCCCTAAGTCGTGCCCTAACCCTCATGCTAACCCTAACACAACCTTAACCCTAAGCCTAACCTTAGCCCTTAAAACTAACCTACTACATACCCTAACCCTAACTCCTACCCTAACCCTAAACTAACCCTAACCCTAAACCTACCGCTTATCCTAAACTTAGCCCTACCTTAACCCTAAACTTTGCCCTAACACTAACCGTAACCCTAGCCCTAAACCTAACCCCTAATCCCTAACCCTAACCATAACCCTAAAACGTAACCCTAACCTTAAACCTAAGCCTAAGCCTAAGACTAAGACTAACCCTAAGCCTAACCCTAAACCTAACTGTAACCCTAACTCTTACCCTAACCTTAGCCTTAAACCTACCCTAACCTTAGCCCTAGCCCTAACCCCTAACCGTAAACCTAAACCTAAACCTAACCCCTAGGCCCTAGCCCCTAACCCCTAACACTAACCATAACCCTAAACCCTAACCCTAAGCCTAACACGAACGCTAACCGTAAGCCTAACCCTAACCCTAAGCCTAGCCCTAAACCTAATCCTTAAACCTAACCCTAACCCTAAACCTAACCCCTAACCATAACCCTAACCCTAAGCCTAACCCCTAACATTGAACCCCTAACCCTAACCATAACCCAAACCCTAACCCTAAACCTAACCCTAACCCTAGACCTAAGTCGTGCCCTAACCGTGATACTAACTCTAACGCAACCTTAACCCTAAGCCTAAACTTAGCCCTTAAAACTAACCTACTACATACCCTAACCCTAACTCCTAACCCTAACCCTAAACTAACCCTAACCCTAAACCTAACTCTTACCATAAACTTAGCCCTAACACTAAACATAACATTTGCCCTAACCCTAACCCCTAACCGTAAACCCAGCCCTAAACCTAACCCCTAACCCCTAACCCTAATGATAACCCTAAACCCTAACCCTAACCCTAAGCCTAAGACTAAGACTAACCCTAAGCCTAACCCTAAATCTAACCATAACCCTAACTCTTACCCTAAACTTAGCCTTAACCCTAACCCTAACCTAGGCCCTAACCCTAACCCCTAACACCTAGCCGTAAACTAAAGCCTAAACCTAAGCCCTAGCCCCTAACCCCTAACACTACCCATAACCCTAAACCCTAACCCTAAGCCTAACCCTAAGCCTAACACTAAGCCTAACACTAACTCTAACTTTAAGCCTAACCCTAACCCTAAGCCTAACCCTAAGCCTAACACTAATGCTAACCCTAAGACTAACCTGAACCCTAAGCCTAGCCCTAAACCTAACACTAACCCTAACCCAAACCTTAACCCTAACCCTAACCCCTGACCCCTAACCGTAAACGAATCCCTAAGCCTAACCCCTAACCCTAACCATAACCCTAAAGAGTAGCCCTAAACCTAACCCTAGCCCTAAGTCGTACCCTAACCCTACTCCTAACCTAAACCATCCTTAACCCTATGCCTAACATGAGCCCTTAAAACTAACCTAAAACAAACCCAAACACTAAATCCTAACCCTAACCCTAACTCTTACCCTAACCCTAACCATAACCCTAGACCTAACACTAACAATAACCTTAGCCATAACCCTAACCCCTAACCCTAACCCTAACCCTAACCCTAACCCTAACCCCTAAGCCTAACCCTAACCCCTAACACTAAGCCTTAAGCATAACCCTAACCCTAAACTTAGCCCTAACCCTAACCCCTAACCCCTAACCGTAACCCTAAACCTAAGCCTAACCACTAACCCTAAGCCTACCCCCTAACCCCTAACCCTAACGATAACCCTAAATTCTAACCCTAACCCTACCCCTAGCCGTAGCCCTAGCCCGAAGTCGAACCCTAACCCTAATCCTAACCTTAACCCAACCTTAACCCTAAGCCTAATCTCAGCTCTAAAAACAAACCTAATACAAACCCCAGCCCTAACCCTAACCCTACCCTTTGCCCTTACCCTAACCCCTAAACCCTAACCGTAACCCTAGCCCTAAACCTAACCCCTAACCCCTAACCCTAACCATAACCCTAAACAGTAGCCCTAACTCTAACCCCAGCATTAAGCCGTACCCTAACCCTAACCCTAACCTAAGCCAGCCTTAACCCTATGCCTAACATGAGCCCTTAAAACTAACCTAATACAAACCCTAACTCTAACTCCTAACCCTAACTCTAACCCTAACTCTAACACATAAACTAAACCTAACCCTAACCCTAGACCTAACGCTAAGCCTAACATTAGCCCTAACCCCAACCCCTAACCCTAACCGTAACTCGAAACCTAAGCCAAACCCCTAACCCCTAACTGCTAACCCTAACCCTAACCCTAGGCGTAACCCTAGCCCTAAGTCGTACCTTAACCCTAATCCTAACCCTAACCCAAACTTAAACCTAAGCCTAACCTTAGCCCTTAAAACTAGACTAATACAAACCCTAACCCTAAATCCTAACCCTAACCCTAAACTAACCCTAACCCTAACTCTTACCCTAAGCCTAACATTAACCCTAACCCTAACTCTTACCCTAACCCTAACCCTAACCCTAACCTTAGCCCTAACCCTAAACCCTAACCCCTAAGAGTAAACCTAACCCTAAGCCTAACCCCTAAAGACTAACCCCTAACATAACCCTAAACCCTAACCATAACCCTTACCCTAACCGTAAACCTAGCCGTAAGTCGTACCCTAACCCTAATCATAACCCTAAGACAAATTTAACCCTAAGCCTAACCTTAGTCCTTAAAACTAACCTAATACAAACCCTAACCCTAACGCCTAACCCTAACATGAACCCTAACCCTTATCCCTAAGCCTAACCCTAACCCCTAACCCCTAACACTAAGCCTAAACCTAAGCCTAAGCCTAAGCCTAACACTAACCCTAGCCCCAATCCTAACCCTAAACTTAACCCTAACCTTAGCCCTAACCCTAACCCCTAAACCCTAACCCTAACCCTAATCCTAAGCCTAACCCTAGCACTAAATCGTGCCCTAACCCTAATGCTAACCCTAACGCAACCTTAACCCTAAGCCTAACCTTAGCCCTTTAAAACTAACCTGTTACATACCCTAACCCTAACTCCTAACCCTACACTAACCCTAACCCTAAACCTAACACTTACCCTAAACTTAGCCCTAACCCTAACCTTAGCCCTAACCCTAACCCCTAACACCTAACCGTAAACCTAACCCTAAACCTAACCCCTAGCCCCTAACCCCTAACACTAACCATAACCCTAAACCCTAACCATAAGCCTAATCCTAACCCTAAGCCTAACCCTAACCCTAAGCCTAATGCTAAGCCTAACACTGACGCTAACACTTAGCCTAATGCTAACCTTAACCCTAGCCCTAAACCTAACCCTAAAACCTAACCCTAACCCTAAACCTAGCCCTAACCCTAAACCTAAACCAAACCTTAACACTAACCCTAACCCTCAACCTAACCCTAACCCTAGCCCTAAGTCGTGCCCTAACCCTCATGCTAACCCTAAAGCAACCTTAACCCTAAGCCTAACCTTAGCCCTTAAAACTAACCTACTACATACCCTAACCCTAACTCCTAGCCCTAACCCTAAACTAATCCTAACCCTAAACCTACCGCTTACCCTAAACTTAGCCCTAACCCTAACCCTAACCTTTGCCCTAACCCTAACCCCTAACCCCTAACCGTAACCCTAGCCCTAAACCTAACCCCTAACCCCTAACCCGTAAGCCTAACCATAATCCTAAAACGTAACCCTAACCTTAAACCTAAGCCTAAGCCTAAGACTAACCCTAACCCTAAGCCTAGCCCTAAACCTAAGCCTAAAAACTAACCCTAACCCTAACCCTAGCCCTAACCCTAACCCTAACCCAAACCTTAACCCTAACCCTAACCGTAACCGAATCATTAAGCCTAACCCCTAACCCTAACCATAACCCTAAACAGTAGCCCAAACCCTAACCCTAGCCCTAAGTCGTACCCTAACCCTAATCCTAACCTAACCCATACTTAACCCTAGGCCTAACATGAGCCCTTAAAACTAACCTAATACAAACCCTAACACTAACTCCTAACCCTAACCCTAACTCTTACCCTAACCCTAACTCTTACCCTAACCCTAACCCTAACCCTAGACTTAACGCTACCCTAACATTAGCCCTAACCCCTAACACCTAACCCTAACCGTAACCCTAACCATAACCCTAAAACCTAACCCGAACCCTAACCCTAGGCCTAAACCTAGCCCTAAGTTGTACGTTAACCCTAATCCTAACCCTAACCCAAACTTAAACCTAAGCCTAACCTTAGCCCTTAAAACTAGACTAATACAAACCCTAACCCAAAATCCTAACCCTAACCCTAACTCTTACCCTAAGCCTAACATTAACCCTAACCCTAACTCTTACCCTAGCCCTAACCCTAACCCTAACCTTAGACCTAACCCTAACCCCTAACAGTAAACCTAACCCTAAGCCTAACCCCTAAACACTAACCCCTAACATAACAATAAACCCTAACCATAACCCTAACCCTAACCCTAATCCTAAACCTAGCCCTAGGTCGTACCCTAACCCTAATCATAACCCTAACCCAAAGTTAACCCTAAGCCTAACCTTAGTCCTTAAAACTAACCTAATACAAACCCTAACCCTAACCCTAAAGCCTAACCCTAACCCTAAGCCTAACAATAACCCCTAAGAGAAACACTAACCCTAAGCCTAAGCCTAACCCTAACCCTAACCCTAAGCCTAACACTAACCCTAACCCTAACCCTAACCCTAACCCTAACCCTAACCTGAGCCCTAACCCTAACCCCTAACCCCTAACAGTAAACCTAACCCTAAGCCTAACCCTTAAACACTAACCCCTAACATAACCCTAACCCTAGTCCTAAACCTAGCCCTAGGTCGTACCCTAACCCTAATCATAACCCTAACCCAAAGATAACCCTAAGCCTAACCTTAGTCCTTAAAACTAACCTAATACAAACCCTAAACCTAACCATAACGCCTAACCCTAACACTAAGCCTAACACTAACCCCTAAGCCTAACAATAACCCCTAAGAGTAACACTAAGCCTATGCCTAACCCTAAGCCTAAGCCTAGGCCTAACCCTAGCCCTAAGTCGTACCCTAACCCTAACCCTAAACCTAACCCCTAACCATAAACCTAGCCCTAAGCCTAACCTCTAACATTGAACCCCTAACCCTAACCATAACACAAACCCTAACCCTAAACCTAACCCTAACCCTAGCCCTAAGTCGTGCCCTAACCCTCATGCTAACCCTAACACAACCTTAACCCTAAGCCTAACCTTAGCCCTTAAAACTAACCTACTACATACCCTAACCCTAACTCCTACCCTAACCCTAAACTAACCCTAACCCTAAACCTACCGCTTATCCTAAACTTAGCCCTACCTTAACCCTAAACTTTGCCCTAACACTAACCGTAACCCTAGCCCTAAACCTAACCCCTAATCCCTAACCCTAACCATAACCCTAAAACGTAACCCTAACCTTAAACCTAAGCCTAAGCCTAAGACTAAGACTAACCCTAAGCCTAACCCTAAACCTAACTGTAACCCTAACTCTTACCCTAACCTTAGCCTTAAACCTACCCTAACCTTAGCCCTAGCCCTAACCCCTAACCGTAAACCTAAACCTAAACCTAACCCCTAGGCCCTAGCCCCTAACCCCTAACACTAACCATAACCCTAAACCCTAACCCTAAGCCTAACACGAACGCTAACCGTAAGCCTAACCCTAACCCTAAGCCTAGCCCTAAACCTAATCCTTAAACCTAACCCTAACCCTAAACCTAACCCCTAACCATAACCCTAACCCTAAGCCTAACCCCTAACATTGAACCCCTAACCCTAACCATAACCCAAACCCTAACCCTAAACCTAACCCTAACCCTAGACCTAAGTCGTGCCCTAACCGTGATACTAACTCTAACGCAACCTTAACCCTAAGCCTAAACTTAGCCCTTAAAACTAACCTACTACATACCCTAACCCTAACTCCTAACCCTAACCCTAAACTAACCCTAACCCTAAACCTAACTCTTACCATAAACTTAGCCCTAACACTAAACATAACATTTGCCCTAACCCTAACCCCTAACCGTAAACCCAGCCCTAAACCTAACCCCTAACCCCTAACCCTAATGATAACCCTAAACCCTAACCCTAACCCTAAGCCTAAGACTAAGACTAACCCTAAGCCTAACCCTAAATCTAACCATAACCCTAACTCTTACCCTAAACTTAGCCTTAACCCTAACCCTAACCTAGGCCCTAACCCTAACCCCTAACACCTAGCCGTAAACTAAAGCCTAAACCTAAGCCCTAGCCCCTAACCCCTAACACTACCCATAACCCTAAACCCTAACCCTAAGCCTAACCCTAAGCCTAACACTAAGCCTAACACTAACTCTAACTTTAAGCCTAACCCTAACCCTAAGCCTAACCCTAAGCCTAACACTAATGCTAACCCTAAGACTAACCTGAACCCTAAGCCTAGCCCTAAACCTAACACTAACCCTAACCCAAACCTTAACCCTAACCCTAACCCCTGACCCCTAACCGTAAACGAATCCCTAAGCCTAACCCCTAACCCTAACCATAACCCTAAAGAGTAGCCCTAAACCTAACCCTAGCCCTAAGTCGTACCCTAACCCTACTCCTAACCTAAACCATCCTTAACCCTATGCCTAACATGAGCCCTTAAAACTAACCTAAAACAAACCCAAACACTAAATCCTAACCCTAACCCTAACTCTTACCCTAACCCTAACCATAACCCTAGACCTAACACTAACAATAACCTTAGCCATAACCCTAACCCCTAACCCTAACCCTAACCCTAACCCTAACCCTAACCCCTAAGCCTAACCCTAACCCCTAACACTAAGCCTTAAGCATAACCCTAACCCTAAACTTAGCCCTAACCCTAACCCCTAACCCCTAACCGTAACCCTAAACCTAAGCCTAACCACTAACCCTAAGCCTACCCCCTAACCCCTAACCCTAACGATAACCCTAAATTCTAACCCTAACCCTACCCCTAGCCGTAGCCCTAGCCCGAAGTCGAACCCTAACCCTAATCCTAACCTTAACCCAACCTTAACCCTAAGCCTAATCTCAGCTCTAAAAACAAACCTAATACAAACCCCAGCCCTAACCCTAACCCTACCCTTTGCCCTTACCCTAACCCCTAAACCCTAACCGTAACCCTAGCCCTAAACCTAACCCCTAACCCCTAACCCTAACCATAACCCTAAACAGTAGCCCTAACTCTAACCCCAGCATTAAGCCGTACCCTAACCCTAACCCTAACCTAAGCCAGCCTTAACCCTATGCCTAACATGAGCCCTTAAAACTAACCTAATACAAACCCTAACTCTAACTCCTAACCCTAACTCTAACCCTAACTCTAACACATAAACTAAACCTAACCCTAACCCTAGACCTAACGCTAAGCCTAACATTAGCCCTAACCCCAACCCCTAACCCTAACCGTAACTCGAAACCTAAGCCAAACCCCTAACCCCTAACTGCTAACCCTAACCCTAACCCTAGGCGTAACCCTAGCCCTAAGTCGTACCTTAACCCTAATCCTAACCCTAACCCAAACTTAAACCTAAGCCTAACCTTAGCCCTTAAAACTAGACTAATACAAACCCTAACCCTAAATCCTAACCCTAACCCTAAACTAACCCTAACCCTAACTCTTACCCTAAGCCTAACATTAACCCTAACCCTAACTCTTACCCTAACCCTAACCCTAACCCTAACCTTAGCCCTAACCCTAAACCCTAACCCCTAAGAGTAAACCTAACCCTAAGCCTAACCCCTAAAGACTAACCCCTAACATAACCCTAAACCCTAACCATAACCCTTACCCTAACCGTAAACCTAGCCGTAAGTCGTACCCTAACCCTAATCATAACCCTAAGACAAATTTAACCCTAAGCCTAACCTTAGTCCTTAAAACTAACCTAATACAAACCCTAACCCTAACGCCTAACCCTAACATGAACCCTAACCCTTATCCCTAAGCCTAACCCTAACCCCTAACCCCTAACACTAAGCCTAAACCTAAGCCTAAGCCTAAGCCTAACACTAACCCTAGCCCCAATCCTAACCCTAAACTTAACCCTAACCTTAGCCCTAACCCTAACCCCTAAACCCTAACCCTAACCCTAATCCTAAGCCTAACCCTAGCACTAAATCGTGCCCTAACCCTAATGCTAACCCTAACGCAACCTTAACCCTAAGCCTAACCTTAGCCCTTTAAAACTAACCTGTTACATACCCTAACCCTAACTCCTAACCCTAACCCTACACTAACCCTAACCCTAAACCTAACACTTACCCTAAACTTAGCCCTAACCCTAACCTTTGCCCTAACCCTAACCCCTAACCCCTATACCGTAACCCTAGCCCTAAACCTAACCGCTAACGCCTAACCCCTAACCCTAACCTTAAAACAAAAACCTAACCCTAACCCTAAACCTAAGCCTAAGCCTAAGACTAATCATAAGAGTAACCCTACACCTAACCGTAACCCTAACTCTTACCCTAACCTTAACCTCAACAATAAGCCTAACCTTAGCCCTAACCCTAACCCCTAACACCTAACCGTAAACCTAACCCTAAACCTAACCCCTAGCCCCTAACCCCTAACACTAACCATAACCCTAAACCCTAACCATAAGCCTAATCCTAACCCTAAGCCTAACCCTAACCCTAAGCCTAATGCTAAGCCTAACACTGACGCTAACACTTAGCCTAATGCTAACCTTAACCCTAGCCCTAAACCTAACCCTAAAACCTAACCCTAACCCTAAACCTAGCCCTAACCCTAAGCCTAAACCAAACCTTAACACTAACCCTAACCCTCAACCTAACCCTAACCCTAGCCCTAAGTCGTGCCCTAACCCTCATGCTAACCCTAAAGCAACCTTAACCCTAAGCCTAACCTTAGCCCTTAAAACTAACCTACTACATACCCTAACCCTAACTCCTAGCCCTAACCCCAAACTAATCCTAACCCTAAACCTACCGCTTACCCTAAACTTAGCCCTAACCCTAACCCTAACCTTTGCCCTAACCCTAACCCCTAACCCCTAACCGTAACCCTAGCCCTAAACCTAACCCCTAACCCCTAACCCGTAAGCCTAACCATAATCCTAAAACATAACCCTAACCTTAAACCTAAGCCTAAGCCCAAGACTAACCCTAACCCTAAGCCTAGCCCTAAACCTAAGCCTAAAAACTAACCCTAACCCTAACCCTAGCCCTAACCCTAACCCTAACCCAAACCTTAACCCTAACCCTAACCGTAACCGAATCATTAAGCCTAACCCCTAACCCTAACCATAACCCTAAACAGTAGCCCAAACCCTAACCCTAGCCCTAAGTCGTACCCTAACCCTAATCCTAACCTAACCCATACTTAACCCTAGGCCTAACATGAGCCCTTAAAACTAACCTAATACAAACCCTAACACTAACTCCTAACCCTAACCCTAACTCTTACCCTAACCCTAACTCTTACCCTAACCCTAACCCTAACCCTAGACTTAACGCTACCCTAACATTAGCCCTAACCCCTAACACCTAACCCTAACCGTAACCCTAACCATAACCCTAAAACCTAACCCGAACCCTAACCCTAGGCCTAAACCTAGCCCTAAGTTGTACGTTAACCCTAATCCTAACCCTAACCCAAACTTAAACCTAAGCCTAACCTTAGCCCTTAAAACTAGACTAATACAAACCCTAACCCAAAATCCTAACCCTAACCCTAACTCTTACCCTAAGCCTAACATTAACCCTAACCCTAACTCTTACCCTAGCCCTAACCCTAACCCTAAACTTAGACCTAACCCTAACCCCTAACAGTAAACCTAACCCTAAGCCTAACCCCTAAACACTAACCCCTAACATAACAATAAACCCTAACCATAACCCTAACCCTAACCCTAATCCTAAACCTAGCCCTAGGTCGTACCCTAACCCTAATCATAACCCTAACCCAAAGTTAACCCTAAGCCTAACCTTAGTCCTTAAAACTAACCTAATACAAACCCTAACCCTAACCCTAAAGCCTAACCCTAACCCTAAGCCTAACAATAACCCCTAAGAGAAACACTAACCCTAAGCCTAAGCCTAACCCTAACCCTAACCCTAAGCCTAACACTAACCCTAACCCTAACCCTAACCCTAACCCTAACCCTAACCCTAACCTGAGCCCTAACCCTAACCCCTAACCCCTAACAGTAAACCTAACCCTAAGCCTAACCCTTAAACACTAACCCCTAACATAACCCTAACCCTAGTCCTAAACCTAGCCCTAGGTCGTACCCTAACCCTAATCATAACCCTAACCCAAAGATAACCCTAAGCCTAACCTTAGTCCTTAAAACTAACCTAATACAAACCCTAAACCTAACCATAACGCCTAACCCTAACACTAAGCCTAACACTAACCCCTAAGCCTAACAATAACCCCTAAGAGTAACACTAAGCCTATGCCTAACCCTAAGCCTAAGCCTAGGCCTAACCCTAGCCCTAAGTCGTACCCTAACCCTAACCCTAAACCTAACCCCTAACCATAAACCTAGCCCTAAGCCTAACCTCTAACATTGAACCCCTAACCCTAACCATAACACAAACCCTAACCCTAAACCTAACCCTAACCCTAGCCCTAAGTCGTGCCCTAACCCTCATGCTAACCCTAACACAACCTTAACCCTAAGCCTAACCTTAGCCCTTAAAACTAACCTACTACATACCCTAACCCTAACTCCTACCCTAACCCTAAACTAACCCTAACCCTAAACCTACCGCTTACCCTAAACTTAGCCCTACCTTAACCCTAAACTTTGCCCTAACACTAACCGTAACCCTAGCCCTAAACCTAACCCCTAATCCCTAACCCTAACCATAACCCTAAAACGTAACCCTAACCTTAAACCTAAGCCTAAGCCTAAGCCTAAGACTAACCCTAAGCCTAACCCTAAACCTAACTGTAACCCTAACTCTTACCCTAACCTTAGCCTTAAACCTACCCTAACCTTAGCCCTAGCCCTAACCCCTAACCGTAAACCTAAACCTAAACCTAACCCCTAGGCCCTAGCCCCTAACCCCTAACACTAACCATAACCCTAAACCCTAACCCTAAGCCTAACACGAACGCTAACCGTAAGCCTAACCCTAACCCTAAGCCTAGCCCTAAACCTAATCCTTAAACCTAACCCTAACCCTAAACCTAACCCCTAACCATAACCCTAACCCTAAGCCTAACCCCTAACATTGAACCCCTAACCCTAACCATAACCCAAACCCTAACCCTAAACCTAACCCTAACCCTAGCCCTAAGTCGTGCCCTAACCGTGATACTAACTCTAACGCAACCTTAACCCTAAGCCTAAACTTAGCCCTTAAAACTAACCTACTACATACCCTAACCCTAACTCCTAACCCTAACCCTAAACTAACCCTAACCCTAAACCTAACTCTTACCATAAACTTAGCCCTAACACTAAACATAACATTTGCCCTAACCCTAACCCCTAACCGTAACCCCAGCCCTAAACCTAACCCCTAACCCCTAACCCTAATGATAACCCTAAACCCTAACCCTAACCCTAAACCTAAGCCTAAGACTAAGACTAACCCTAAGCCTAACCCTAAATCTAACCATAACCCTCTTACCCTAACCTTAGCCTTAACCCTAACCCTAACCTAGGCCCTAACCCTAACCCCTAACACCTAGCCGTAAACTAAAGCCTAAACCTAAGCCCTAGCCCCTAACCCCTAACACTACCCATAACCCTAAACCCTAACCCTAAGCCTAACCCTAAGCCTAACACTAAGCCTAACACTAACTCTAACTTTAAGCCTAACCCTAACCCTAAGCCTAACCCTAAGCCTAACACTAATGCTAACCCTAAGACTAACCTGAACCCTAAGCCTAGCCCTAAACCTAACACTAACCCTAACCCAAACCTTAACCCTAACCCTAACCCCTGACCCCTAACCGTAAACGAATCCCTAAGCCTAACCCCTAACCCTAACCATAACCCTAAAGAGTAGCCCTAAACCTAACCCTAGCCCTAAGTCGTACCCTAACCCTACTCCTAACCTAAACCATCCTTAACCCTATGCCTAACATGAGCCCTTAAAACTAACCTAAAACAAACCCAAACACTAAATCCTAACCCTAACCCTAACTCTTACCCTAACCCTAACCATAACCCTAGACCTAACACTAACAATAACCTTAGCCATAACCCTAACCCCTAACCCTAACCCTAACCCTAACCCTAACCCTAACCCCTAAGCCTAACCCTAACCCCTAACACTAAGCCTTAAGCATAACCCTAACCCTAAACTTAGCCCTAACCCTAACCCCTAACCCCTAACCGTAACCCTAAACCTAAGCCTAACCACTAACCCTAAGCCTACCCCCTAACCCCTAACCCCTAACCCTAACGATAACCCTAAATTCTAACCCTAACCCTACCCCTAGCCGTAGCCCTAGCCCGAAGTCGAACCCTAACCCTAATCCTAACCTTAACCCAACCTGAACCCTAAGCCTAATCTCAGCTCTAAAAACAAACCTAATACAAACCCCAGCCCTAACCCTAACCCTAAACCTAACCCCTAACCATATCACTAACCCTAAGCCTAACCCCTGACATTTAACCCCTAACCCTAACCATAACCAAAACCCTAACCCTAAACCTAACCCTAACCCTAGCCCTAAGTCGTGCCCTAACCCTCATGCTAACCCTAACGCAACCTTAACCCTTATCCTCACCTTAGCCCTTAAAACTAACCTACTACATACTCTAACCCTAAGCCTAAACTAACCCTAAACTAACCCTAACGCTAAACCTAACTCTTACCCTAAATTTAGCCCTAACCCTAACCCTACCCTTTGCCCTTACCCTAACCCCTAAACCCTAACCGTAACCCTAGCCCTAAGCCTAACCCCTAACCCCTAACCCTAACCATAACCCTAAACAGTAGCCCTAACTCTAACCCCAGCATTAAGCCGTACCCTAACCCTAATCCTAACCTAACCCAGCCTTAACCCTATGCCTAACATGACCCCTTAAAACTAACCTAATACAAACCCTAACTCTAACTCCTAACCCTAACTCTAAAAAAACTCTAACACATAAACTAAACCTAACCCTAACCCTAGACCTAACGCTAAGCCTAACATTAGCCCTAACCCCAACCCCTAACCCTAACCGTAACTCGAAACCTAAGCCAAACCCCTAACCCCTAACTGCTAACCCTAACCCTAACCCTAGGCCTAACCCTAGCCCTAAGTCGTACCTTAACCCTAATCCTAACCCTAACCCAAACTTAAACCTAAGCCTAACCTTAGCCCTTAAAACTAGACTAATACAAACCCTAACCCTAAATCCTAACCCTAACCCTAAACTAACCCTAACCCTAACTCTTACCCTAAGCCTAACATTAACCCTAACCCTAACCCTTACCCTAACCCTAACCCTAACCCTAACCTTAGCCCTAACCCTAAACCCTAACCCCTAAGAGTAAACCTAACCCTAAGCCTAACCCCTAAAGACTAACCCCTAACATAACCCTAAACCCTAACCATAACCCTTACCCTAACCGTAAACCTAGCCGTAAGTCGTACCCTAACCCTAATCATAACCCTAAGACAAATTTAACCTTAAGCCTAACCTTAGTCCTTAAAACTAACCTAATACAAACCCTAACCCTAACGCCTAACCCTAACATGAACCCTAACCCCTAACCCCTAACACTAAGCCTAAACCTAAGCCTAAGCCTAAGCCTAACACTAACCCTAGCCCCAATCCTAACCCTAAACTTAACCCTAACCTTAGCCCTAACCCTAACCCCTAAACCCTAACCCTAACCCTAATCCTAAGCCTAACCCTAGCACTAAATCGTGCCCTAACCCTAATGCTAACCCTAACGCAACCTTAACCCTAAGCCTAACCTTAGCCCTTTAAAACTAACCTGTTACATACCCTAACCCTAACTCCTAACCCTAACCCTACACTAACCCTAACCCTAAACCTAACACTTACCCTAAACTTAGCCCTAACCCTAACCTTTGCCCTAACCCTAACCCCTAACCCCTATACCGTAACCCTAGCCCTAAACCTAACCGCTAACGCCTAACCCCTAACCCTAACCTTAAAACAAAAACCTAACCCTAACCCTAAACCTAAGCCTAAGCCTAAGACTAATCATAAGAGTAACCCTACACCTAACCGTAACCCTAACTCTTACCCTAACCTTAACCTCAACAATAAGCCTAACCTTAGCCCTAACCCTAACCCCTAACACCTAACCGTAAACCTAACCCTAAACCTAACCCCTAGCCCCTAACCCCTAACACTAACCATAACCCTAAACCCTAACCATAAGCCTAATCCTAACCCTAAGCCTAACCCTAACCCTAAGCCTAATGCTAAGCCTAACACTGACGCTAACACTTAGCCTAATGCTAACCTTAACCCTAGCCCTAAACCTAACCCTAAAACCTAACCCTAACCCTAAACCTAGCCCTAACCCTAAACCTAAACCAAACCTTAACACTAACCCTAACCCTCAACCTAACCCTAACCCTAGCCCTAAGTCGTGCCCTAACCCTCATGCTAACCCTAAAGCAACCTTAACCCTAAGCCTAACCTTAGCCCTTAAAACTAACCTACTACATACCCTAACCCTAACTCCTAGCCCTAACCCCAAACTAATCCTAACCCTAAACCTACTGCTTACCCTAAACTTAGCCCTAACCCTAACCCTAACCTTTGCCCTAACCCTAACCCCTAACCCCTAACCGTAACCCTAGCCCTAAACCTAACCCCTAACCCCTAACCCGTAACCCTAACCATAATCCTAAAACGTAAACCTAACCTTAAACCTAAGCCTAAGCCTAAGACTAACCCTAAGCCTAACCCTAAACCTAACCGTAACCCTAAATCTTACCCTAGCCTTAGCCTTAAACCTACCCTAACCTTAGCCCTAGCCCTAATCCCTAACAGTAAACCTAACCCTAAACCTAACCCCTAGCCCCTAACCCCTAACACTACCCATAACCCTAAACCCTAACCCTAACGCTAACCCTAAGACTAACCCTAACCCTAAGCCTAGCCCTAAACCTAAGCCTAAAAACTAACCCTAACCCTAACCCTAGCCCTAACCCTAACCCTAACCCAAACCTTAACCCTAACCCTAACCGTAACCGAATCATTAAGCCTAACCCCTAACCCTAACCATAACCCTAAACAGTAGCCCAAACCCTAACCCTAGCCCTAAGTCGTACCCTAACCCTAATCCTAACCTAACCCATACTTAACCCTAGGCCTAACATGAGCCCTTAAAACTAACCTAATACAAACCCTAACACTAACTCCTAACCCTAACCCTAACTCTTACCCTAACCCTAACTCTTACCCTAACCCTAACCCTAACCCTAGACTTAACGCTACCCTAACATTAGCCCTAACCCCTAACACCTAACCCTAACCGTAACCCTAACCATAACCCTAAAACCTAACCCGAACCCTAACCCTAGGCCTAAACCTAGCCCTAAGTTGTATGTTAACCCTAATCCTAACCCTAACCCAAACTTAAACCTAAGCCTAACCTTAGCCCTTAAAACTAGACTAATACAAACCCTAACCCAAAATCCTAACCCTAACCCTAACTCTTACCCTAAGCCTAACATTAACCCTAACCCTAACTCTTACCCTAGCCCTAACCCTAGACCTAACCCTAACCCCTAACAGTAAACCTAACCCTAAGCCTAACCCCTAAACACTAACCCCTAACATAACAATAAACCCTAACCATAACCCTAACCCTAACCCTAATCCTAAACCTAGCCCTAGGTCGTACCCTAACCCTAATCATAACCCTAACCCAAAGTTAACCCTAAGCCTAACCTTAGTCCTTAAAAATAACCTAATACAAACCCTAACCCTAACCCTAAAGCCTAACCCTAACCCTAAGCCTAACAATAACCCCTAAGAGAAACACTAACCCTAACCCTAAGCCTAACACTAACCCTAACCCTAAGCCTAACACTAACCCTAACCCTAACCTGAGCCCTAACCCTAACCCCTAACCCCTAACAGTAAACCTAACCCTAAGCCTAACCCTTAAACACTAACCCCTAACATAACCCTAACCCTAGTCCTAAACCTAGCCCTAGGTCGTACCCTAACCCTAATCATAACCCTAACCCAAAGATAACCCTAAGCCTAACCTTAGTCCTTAAAACTAACCTAATACAAACCCTAAACCTAACCATAACGCCTAACCCTAACACTAAGCCTAACACTAACCCCTAAGCCTAACAATAACCCCTAAGAGTAACACTAAGCCTATGCCTAACCCTAAGCCTAAGCCTAGGCCTAACCCTAGCCCTAAGTCGTACCCTAACCCTAACCCTAAACCTAACCCCTAACCATAAACCTAGCCCTAAGCCTAACCTCTAACATTGAACCCCTAACCCTAACCATAACACAAACCCTAACCCTAAACCTAACCCTAACCCTAGCCCTAAGCCGTGCCCTAACCCTCATGCTAACCCTAACACAACCTTAACCCTAAGCCTAACCTTAGCCCTTAAAACTAACCTACTACATACCCTAACCCTAACTCCTACCCTAACCCTAAACTAACCCTAACCCTAAACCTACCGCTTACCCTAAACTTAGCCCTACCTTAACCCTAAACTTTGCCCTAACACTAACCGTAACCCTAGCCCTAAACCTAACCCCTAATCCCTAACCCTAACCATAACCCTAAAACGTAACCCTAACCTTAAACCTAAGCCTAAGCCTAAGACTAAGACTAACCCTAAGCCTAACCCTAAACCTAACTGTAACCCTAACTCTTACCCTAACCTTAGCCTTAAACCTACCCTAACCTTAGCCCTAGCCCTAACCCCTAACCGTAAACCTAAACCTAAACCTAACCCCTAGGCCCTAGCCCCTAACCCCTAACACTAACCATAACCCTAAACCCTAACCCTAAGCCTAACACGAACGCTAACCGTAAGCCTAACCCTAACCCTAAGCCTAGCCCTAAACCTAATCCTTAAACCTATCCCTAACCCTAAACCTAACCCCTAACCATAACCCTAACCCTAAGCCTAACCCCTAACATTGAACCCCTAACCCTAACCATAACCCAAACCCTAACCCTAAACCTAACCCTAACCCTAGCCCTAAGTCGTGCCCTAACCGTGATACTAACTCTAACGCAACCTTAACCCTAAGCCTAAACTTAGCCCTTAAAACTAACCTACTACATACCCTAACCCTAACTCCTAACCCTAACCCTAAACTAACCCTAACCCTAAACCTAACTCTTACCATAAACTTAGCCCTAACACTAAACATAACATTTGCCCTAACCCTAACCCCTAACCGTAACCCCAGCCCTAAACCTAACCCCTAACCCCTAACCCTAATGATAACCCTAAACCCTAACCCTAACCCTAAACCTAAGCCTAAGACTAAGACTAACCCTAAGCCTAACCCTAAATCTAACCATAACCCTAACTCTTACCCTAAACTTAGCCTTAACCCTAACCCTAACCTAGGCCCTAACCCTAACCCCTAACACCTAGCCGTAAACTAAAGCCTAAACCTAAGCCCTAGCCCCTAACCCCTAACACTACCCATAACCCTAAACCCTAACCCTAAGCCTAACCCTAAGCCTAACACTAAGCCTAACACTAACTCTAACTTTAAGCCTAACCCTAACCCTAAGCCTAACACTAATGCTAACCCTAAGACTAACCTGAACCCTAAGCCTAGCCCTAAACCTAACACTAACCCTAACCCAAACAGTAACCCTAACCCTAACCCCTGACCCCTAACCGTAAACGAATCCCTAAGCCTAACCCCTAACCCTAACCATAACCCTAAAGAGTAGCCCTAAACCTAACCCTAGCCCTAAGTCGTACCCTAACCCTACTCCTAACCTAAACCATCCTTAACCCTATGCCTAACATGAGCCCTTAAAACTAACCTAAAACAAACCCAAACACTAAATCCTAACCCTAACCCTAACTCTTACCCTAACCCTAACCATAACCCTAGACCTAACACTAACAATAACCTTAGCCATAACCCTAACCCCTAACCCTAACCCTAACCCTAACCCTAACCCCTAAGCCTAACCCTAACCCCTAACACTAAGCCTAAGCATAACCCTAACCCTAAACTTAGCCCTAACCCTAACCCCTAACCCCTAACCGTAACCCTAAACCTAAGCCTAACCACTAACCCTAAGCCTACCCCCTAACCCCTAACCCTAACGATAACCCTAAATTCTAACCCTAACCCTACCCCTAGCCGTAGCCCTAGCCCGAAGTCGAACCCTAACCCTAATCCTAACCTTAACCCAACCTTAACCCTAAGCCTAATCTCAGCTCTAAAAACAAACCTAATACAAACCCCAGCCCTAACCCTAACCCTACCCTTTGCCCTTACCCTAAACCCTAAACCCTAACCGTAACCCTAGCCCTAAACCTAACCCCTAACCCCTAACCCTAACCATAACCCTAAACAGTAGCCCTAACTCTAACCCCAGCATTAAGCCGTACCCTAACCCTTACCCTAACCTAAGCCAGCCTTAACCCTATGCCTAACATGAGCCCTTAAAACTAACCTAATACAAACCCTAACTCTAACTCCTAACCCTAACTCTAACCCTAACTCTAACACATAAACTAAACCTAACCCTAACCCTAGACCTAACGCTAAGCCTAACATTAGCCCTAACCCCAACCCCTAACCCTAACCGTAACTCGAAACCTAAGCCAAACCCCTAACCCCTAACTGCTAACCCTAACCCTAACCCTAGGCGTAACCCTAGCCCTAAGTCGTACCTTAACCCTAATCCTAACCCTAACCCAAACTTAAACCTAAGCCTAACCTTAGCCCTTAAAACTAGACTAATACAAACCCTAACCCTAAATCCTAACCCTAACCCTAAACTAACCCTAACCCTAACTCTTACCCTAAGCCTAACATTAACCCTAACCCTAACTCTTACCCTAACCCTAACCCTAACCCTAACCTTAGCCCTAACCCTAAACCCTAACCCCTAAGAGTAAACCTAACCCTAAGCCTAACCCCTAAAGACTAACCCCTAACATAACCCTAAACCCTAACCATAACCCTTACCCTAACCGTAAACCTAGCCGTAAGTCGTACCCTAACCCTAATCATAACCCTAAGACAAATTTAACCCTAAGCCTAACCTTAGTCCTTAAAACTAACCTAATACAAACCCTAACCCTAACGCCTAACCCTAACATGAACCCTAACCCTTATCCCTAAGCCTAACCCTAACCCCTAACCCCTAACACTAAGCCTAAACCTAAGCCTAAGCCTAAGCCTAACACTAACCCTAGCCCCAATCCTAACCCTAAACTTAACCCTAACCTTAGCCCTAACCCTAACCCCTAAACCCTAACCCTAACCCTAATCCTAAGCCTAACCCTAGCACTAAATCGTGCCCTAACCCTAATGCTAACCCTAACGCAACCTTAACCCTAAGCCTAACCTTAGCCCTTTAAAACTAACCTGTTACATACCCTAACCCTAACTCCTAACCCTAACCCTACACTAACCCTAACCCTAAACCTAACACTTACCCTAAACTTAGCCCTAACCCTAACCTTTGCCCTAACCCTAACCCCTAACCCCTATACCGTAACCCTAGCCCTAAACCTAACCGCTAACGCCTAACCCCTAACCCTAACCTTAAAACAAAAACCTAACCCTAACCCTAAACCTAAGCCTAAGCCTAAGACTAATCATAAGAGTAACCCTACACCTAACCGTAACCCTAACTCTTACCCTAACCTTAACCTCAACAATAAGCCTAACCTTAGCCCTAACCCTAACCCCTAACACCTAACCGTAAACCTAACCCTAAACCTAACCCCTAGCCCCTAACCCCTAACACTAACCATAACCCTAAACCCTAACCATAAGCCTAATCCTAACCCTAAGCCTAACCCTAACCCTAAGCCTAATGCTAAGCCTAACACTGACGCTAACACTTAGCCTAATGCTAACCTTAACCCTAGCCCTAAACCTAACCCTAAAACCTAACCCTAACCCTAAACCTAGCCCTAACCCTAAACCTAAACCAAACCTTAACACTAACCCTAACCCTCAACCTAACCCTAACCCTAGCCCTAAGTCGTGCCCTAACCCTCATGCTAACCCTAAAGCAACCTTAACCCTAAGCCTAAACTTAGCCCTTAAAACTAACCTACTACATACCCTAACCCTAACTCCTAACCCTAACCCTAAACTAACCCTAACCCTAAACCTAACTCTTACCATAAACTTAGCCCTAACACTAAACATAACATTTGCCCTAACCCTAACCCCTAACCGTAACCCCAGCCCTAAACCTAACCCCTAACCCCTAACCCTAATGATAACCCTAAACCCTAACCCTAACCCTAAACCTAAGCCTAAGACTAAGACTAACCCTAAGCCTAACCCTAAATCTAACCATAACCCTAACTCTTACCCTAAACTTAGCCTTAACCCTAACCCTAACCTAGGCCCTAACCCTAACCCCTAACACCTAGCCGTAAACTAAAGCCTAAACCTAAGCCCTAGCCCCTAACCCCTAACACTACCCATAACCCTAAACCCTAACCCTAAGCCTAACCCTAAGCCTAACACTAAGCCTAACACTAACTCTAACTTTAAGCCTAACCCTAACCCTAAGCCTAACACTAATGCTAACCCTAAGACTAACCTGAACCCTAAGCCTAGCCCTAAACCTAACACTAACCCTAACCCAAACAGTAACCCTAACCCTAACCCCTGACCCCTAACCGTAAACGAATCCCTAAGCCTAACCCCTAACCCTAACCATAACCCTAAAGAGTAGCCCTAAACCTAACCCTAGCCCTAAGTCGTACCCTAACCCTACTCCTAACCTAAACCATCCTTAACCCTATGCCTAACATGAGCCCTTAAAACTAACCTAAAACAAACCCAAACACTAAATCCTAACCCTAACCCTAACTCTTACCCTAACCCTAACCATAACCCTAGACCTAACACTAACAATAACCTTAGCCATAACCCTAACCCCTAACCCTAACCCTAACCCTAACCCTAACCCCTAAGCCTAACCCTAACCCCTAACACTAAGCCTAAGCATAACCCTAACCCTAAACTTAGCCCTAACCCTAACCCCTAACCCCTAACCGTAACCCTAAACCTAAGCCTAACCACTAACCCTAAGCCTACCCCCTAACCCCTAACCCTAACGATAACCCTAAATTCTAACCCTAACCCTACCCCTAGCCGTAGCCCTAGCCCGAAGTCGAACCCTAACCCTAATCCTAACCTTAACCCAACCTTAACCCTAAGCCTAATCTCAGCTCTAAAAACAAACCTAATACAAACCCCAGCCCTAACCCTAACCCTACCCTTTGCCCTTACCCTAAACCCTAAACCCTAACCGTAACCCTAGCCCTAAACCTAACCCCTAACCCCTAACCCTAACCATAACCCTAAACAGTAGCCCTAACTCTAACCCCAGCATTAAGCCGTACCCTAACCCTTACCCTAACCTAAGCCAGCCTTAACCCTATGCCTAACATGAGCCCTTAAAACTAACCTAATACAAACCCTAACTCTAACTCCTAACCCTAACTCTAACCCTAACTCTAACACATAAACTAAACCTAACCCTAACCCTAGACCTAACGCTAAGCCTAACATTAGCCCTAACCCCAACCCCTAACCCTAACCGTAACTCGAAACCTAAGCCAAACCCCTAACCCCTAACTGCTAACCCTAACCCTAACCCTAGGCGTAACCCTAGCCCTAAGTCGTACCTTAACCCTAATCCTAACCCTAACCCAAACTTAAACCTAAGCCTAACCTTAGCCCTTAAAACTAGACTAATACAAACCCTAACCCTAAATCCTAACCCTAACCCTAAACTAACCCTAACCCTAACTCTTACCCTAAGCCTAACATTAACCCTAACCCTAACTCTTACCCTAACCCTAACCCTAACCCTAACCTTAGCCCTAACCCTAAACCCTAACCCCTAAGAGTAAACCTAACCCTAAGCCTAACCCCTAAAGACTAACCCCTAACATAACCCTAAACCCTAACCATAACCCTTACCCTAACCGTAAACCTAGCCGTAAGTCGTACCCTAACCCTAATCATAACCCTAAGACAAATTTAACCCTAAGCCTAACCTTAGTCCTTAAAACTAACCTAATACAAACCCTAACCCTAACGCCTAACCCTAACATGAACCCTAACCCTTATCCCTAAGCCTAACCCTAACCCCTAACCCCTAACACTAAGCCTAAACCTAAGCCTAAGCCTAAGCCTAACACTAACCCTAGCCCCAATCCTAACCCTAAACTTAACCCTAACCTTAGCCCTAACCCTAACCCCTAAACCCTAACCCTAACCCTAATCCTAAGCCTAACCCTAGCACTAAATCGTGCCCTAACCCTAATGCTAACCCTAACGCAACCTTAACCCTAAGCCTAACCTTAGCCCTTTAAAACTAACCTGTTACATACCCTAACCCTAACTCCTAACCCTAACCCTACACTAACCCTAACCCTAAACCTAACACTTACCCTAAACTTAGCCCTAACCCTAACCTTTGCCCTAACCCTAACCCCTAACCCCTATACCGTAACCCTAGCCCTAAACCTAACCGCTAACGCCTAACCCCTAACCCTAACCTTAAAACAAAAACCTAACCCTAACCCTAAACCTAAGCCTAAGCCTAAGACTAATCATAAGAGTAACCCTACACCTAACCGTAACCCTAACTCTTACCCTAACCTTAACCTCAACAATAAGCCTAACCTTAGCCCTAACCCTAACCCCTAACACCTAACCGTAAACCTAACCCTAAACCTAACCCCTAGCCCCTAACCCCTAACACTAACCATAACCCTAAACCCTAACCATAAGCCTAATCCTAACCCTAAGCCTAACCCTAACCCTAAGCCTAATGCTAAGCCTAACACTGACGCTAACACTTAGCCTAATGCTAACCTTAACCCTAGCCCTAAACCTAACCCTAAAACCTAACCCTAACCCTAAACCTAGCCCTAACCCTAAACCTAAACCAAACCTTAACACTAACCCTAACCCTCAACCTAACCCTAACCCTAGCCCTAAGTCGTGCCCTAACCCTCATGCTAACCCTAAAGCAACCTTAACCCTAAGCCTAACCTTAGCCCTTAAAACTAACCTACTACATACCCTAACCCTAACTCCTAGCCCTAACCCTAAACTAATCCTAACCCTAAACCTACCGCTTACCCTAAACTTAGCCCTAACCCTAACCCTAACCTTTGCCCTAACCCTAACCCCTAACCCCTAACCGTAACCCTAGCCCTAAACCTAACCCCTAACCCCTAACCCGTAAGCCTAACCATAATCCTAAAACGTAACCCTAACCTTAAACCTAAGCCTAAGCCTAAGACTAACCCTAACCCTAAGCCTAGCCCTAAACCTAAGCCTAAAAACTAACCCTAACCCTAACCCTAGCCCTAACCCTAACCCTAACCCAAACCTTAACCCTAACCCTAACCGTAACCGAATCATTAAGCCTAACCCCTAACCCTAACCATAACCCTAAACAGTAGCCCAAACCCTAAGCCTAGCCCTAAGTCGTACCCTAACCCTAATCCTAACCTAACCCATACTTAACCCTAGGCCTAACATGAGCCCTTAAAACTAACCTAATACAAACCCTAACACTAACTCCTAACCCTAACCCTAACTCTTACCCTAACCCTAACTCTTACCCTAACCCTAACCCTAACCCTAGACTTAACGCTACCCTAACATTAGCCCTAACCCCTAACACCTAACCCTAACCGTAACCCTAACCATAACCCTAAAACCTAACCCGAACCCTAACCCTAGGCCTAAACCTAGCCCTAAGTTGTACGTTAACCCTAATCCTAACCCTAACCCAAACTTAAACCTAAGCCTAACCTTAGCCCTTAAAACTAACCTAATACAAACCCTAACACTAACTCCTAACCCTAACCCTAACTCTTACCCTAACCCTAACTCTTACCCTAACCCTAACCCTAACCCTAGACTTAACGCTACCCTAACATTAGCCCTAACCCCTAACACCTAACCCTAACTGTAACCCTAACCATAACCCTAAAACCTAACCCGAACCCTAACCCTAGGCCTAAACCTAGCCCTAAGTTGTACGTTAACCCTAATCCTAACCCTAACCCAAACTTAAACCTAAGCCTAACCTTAGCCCTTAAAACTAGACTAATACAAACCCTAACCCAAAATCCTAACCCTAACCCTAACTCTTACCCTAAGCCTAACATTAACCCTAACCCTAACTCTTACCCTAGCCCTAACCCTAACCCTAACCTTAGACCTAACCCTAACCCCTAACAGTAAACCTAACCCTAAGCCTAACCCCTAAACACTAACCCCTAACATAACAATAAACCCTAACCATAACCCTAACCCTAACCCTAATCCTAAACCTAGCCCTAGGTCGTACCCTAACCCTAATCATAACCCTAACCCAAAGTTAACCCTAAGCCTAACCTTAGTCCTTAAAACTAACCTAATACAAACCCTAACCCTAACCCTAAAGCCTAACCCTAACCCTAAGCCTAACACTAACCCTAACCCTAACCCCTAAGCCTAACAATAACCCCTAAGAGAAACACTAACCCTAAGCCTAAGCCTAACCCTAACCCTAACCCTAAGCCTAACACTAACCCTAACCCTAACCCTAAGCCTAACACTAACCCTAACCCTAACCCTAACCCTAACACTAACCCTAACCTGAGCCCTAACCCTAACCCCTAACCCCTAACAGTAAACCTAACCCTAAGCCTAACCCTTAAACACTAACCCCTAACATAACCCTAACCCTAGTCCTAAACCTAGCCCTAGGTCGTACCCTAACCCTAATCATAACCCTAACCCAAAGATAACCCTAAGCCTAACCTTAGTCCTTAAAACTAACCTAATACAAACCCTAAACCTAACCATAACGCCTAACCCTAACACTAAGCCTAACACTAACCCCTAAGCCTAACAATAACCCCTAAGAGTAACACTAAGCCTATGCCTAACCCTAAGCCTAAGCCTAGGCCTAACCCTAGCCCTAAGTCGTACCCTAACCCTAACCCTAAACCTAACCCCTAACCATAAACCTAGCCCTAAGCCTAACTCCTACATACCCTAACCCTAACTCCTACCCTAACCCTAAACTAACCCTAAACCTAAACCTACCGCTTACCCTAAACTTAGCCCTACCTTAACCCTAAACTTTGCCCTAACACTAACCGTAACCCTAGCCCTAAACCTAACCCCTAATCCCTAACCCTAACCATAACCCTAAAACGTAACCCTAACCTTAAACCTAAGCCTAAGCCTAAGACTAACCCTAAGCCTAACCCTAAACCTAACTGTAACCCTAACTCTTACCCTAACCTTAGCCTTAAACCTACCCTAACCTTAGCCCTAGCCCTAACCCCTAACCGTAAACCTAAACCTAAACCTAACCCCTAGGCCCTAGCCCCTAACCCCTAACACTAACCATAACCCTAAACCCTAACCCTAAGCCTAACACGAACGCTAACCGTAAGCCTAACCCTAACCCTAAGCCTAGCCCTAAACCTAACCCCTAACCATAACCCTAACCCTAAGCCTAACCCCTAACATTGAACCCCTAACCCTAACCATAACCCAAACCCTAACCCTAAACCTAACCCTAACCCTAGACCTAAGTCGTGCCCTAACCGTGATACTAACTCTAACGCAACCTTAACCCTAAGCCTAAACTTAGCCCTTAAAACTAACCTACTACATACCCTAACCCTAACTCCTAACCCTAACCCTAAACTAACCCTAACCCTAAACCTAACTCTTACCATAAACTTAGCCCTAACACTAAACATAACATTTGCCCTAACCCTAACCCCTAACCGTAACCCCAGCCCTAAACCTAACCCCTAACCCCTAACCCTAATGATAACCCTAAACCCTAACCCTAACCCTAAACCTAAGCCTAAGACTAAGACTAACCCTAAGCCTAACCCTAAATCTAACCATAACCCTAACTCTTACCCTAACCTTAGCCTTAACCCTAACCCTAACCTAGGCCCTAACCCTAACCCCTAACACCTAGCCGTAAACTAAAGCCTAAACCTAAGCCCTAGCCCCTAACCCCTAACACTACCCATAACCCTAAACCCTAACCCTAAGCCTAACCCTAAGCCTAACACTAAGCCTAACACTAACTCTAACTTTAAGCCTAACCCTAACCCTAAGCCTAACCCTAAGCCTAACACTAATGCTAACCCTAAGACTAACCTGAACCCTAAGCCTAGCCCTAAACCTAACACTAACCCTAACCCAAACCTTAACCCTAACCCTAACCCCTGACCCCTAACCGTAAACGAATCCCTAAGCCTAACCCCTAACCCTAACCATAACCCTAAAGAGTAGCCCTAAACCTAACCCTAGCCCTAAGTCGTACCCTAACCCTACTCCTAACCTAAACCATCCTTAACCCTATGCCTAACATGAGCCCTTAAAACTAACCTAAAACAAACCCAAACACTAAATCCTAACCCTAACCCTAACTCTTACCCTAACCCTAACCATAACCCTAGACCTAACACTAACAATAACCTTAGCCATAACCCTAACCCCTAACCCTAACCCTAACCCTAACCCTAACCCTAACCCCTAAGCCTAACCCTAACCCCTAACACTAAGCCTAAGCATAACCCTAACCCTAAACTTAGCCCTAACCCTAACCCCTAACCCCTAACCGTAACCCTAAACCTAAGCCTAACCACTAACCCTAAGCCTACCCCCTAACCCCTAACCCTAACGATAACCCTAAATTCTAACCCTAACCCTACCCCTAGCCGTAGCCCTAGCCCGAAGTCGAACCCTAACCCTAATCCTAACCTTAACCCAACCTGAACCCTAAGCCTAATCTCAGCTCTAAAAACAAACCTAATACAAACCCCAGCCCTAACCCTAACCCTAAACCTAACCCCTAACCATATCACTAACCCTAAGCCTAACCCCTGACATTTAACCCCTAACCCTAACCATAACCAAAACCCTAACCCTAAACCTAACCCTAACCCTAGCCCTAAGTCGTGCCCTAACCCTCATGCTAACCCTAACGCAACCTTAACCCTTATCCTCACCTTAGCCCTTAAAACTAACCTACTACATACTCTAACCCTAAGCCTAAACTAACCCTAAACTAACCCTAACGCTAAACCTAACTCTTACCCTAAATTTAGCCCTAACCCTAACCCTACCCTTTGCCCTTACCCTAACCCCTAAACCCTAACCGTAACCCTAGCCCTAAGCCTAACCCCTAACCCCTAACCCTAACCATAACCCTAAACAGTAGCCCTAACTCTAACCCCAGCATTAAGCCGTACCCTAACCCTAATCCTAACCTAACCCAGCCTTAACCCTATGCCTAACATGACCCCTTAAAACTAACCTAATACAAACCCTAACTCTAACTCCTAACCCTAACTCTAAAAAAACTCTAACACATAAACTAAACCTAACCCTAACCCTAGACCTAACGCTAAGCCTAACATTAGCCCTAACCCCAACCCCTAACCCTAACCGTAACTCGAAACCTAAGCCAAACCCCTAACCCCTAACTGCTAACCCTAACCCTAACCCTAGGCCTAACCCTAGCCCTAAGTCGTACCTTAACCCTAATCCTAACCCTAACCCAAACTTAAACCTAAGCCTAACCTTAGCCCTTAAAACTAGACTAATACAAACCCTAACCCTAAATCCTAACCCTAACCCTAAACTAACCCTAACCCTAACTCTTACCCTAAGCCTAACATTAACCCTAACCCTAACTCTTACCCTAACCCTAACCCTAACCTTAGCCCTAACCCTAAACCCTAACCCCTAAGAGTAAACCTAACCCTAAGCCTAACCCCTAAAGACTAACCCCTAACATAACCCTAAACCCTAACCATAACCCTTACCCTAACCGTAAACCTAGCCGTAAGTCGTACCCTAACCCTAATCATAACCCTAAGACAAATTTAACCTTAAGCCTAACCTTAGTCCTTAAAACTAACCTAATACAAACCCTAACCCTAACGCCTAACCCTAACATGAACCCTAACCCTTATCCCTAAGCCTAACCCTAACCCCTAACCCCTAACACTAAGCCTAAACCTAAGCCTAAGCCTAAGCCTAACACTAACCCTAGCCCCAATCCTAACCCTAAACTTAACCCTAACCTTAGCCCTAACCCTAACCCCTAAACCCTAACCCTAACCCTAATCCTAAGCCTAACCCTAGCACTAAATCGTGCCCTAACCCTAATGCTAACCCTAACGCAACCTTAACCCTAATCCTAACCTTAGCCCTTTAAAACTAACCTGTTACATACCCTAACCCTAACTCCTAACCCTAACCCTAAACTAACCCTAACCCTAAACCTAACACTTACCCTAAACTTAGCCCTAACCCTAACCTTTGCCCTAACCCTAACCCCTAACCCCTATACCGTAACCCTAGCCCTAAACCTAACCGCTAACGCCTAACCCCTAACCCTAACGTTAAAACAAAAACCTAACCCTAACCCTAAACCTAAGCCTAAGCCTAAGACTAATCATAAGAGTAACCCTACACCTAACCGTAACCCTAACTCTTACCCTAACCTTAACCTCAACAATAAGCCTAACCTTAGCCCTAACCCTAACCCCTAACACCTAACCGTAAACCTAACCCTAAACCTAACCCCTAGCCCCTAACCCCTAACACTAACCATAACCCTAAACCCTAACCATAAGCCTAATCCTAACCCTAACCCAAACTTAAACCTAAGCCTAACCTTAGCCCTTAAAACTAGACTAATACAAATCCTAACCCAAAATCCTAACCCTAACCCTAACTCTTACCCTAAGCCTAACATTAACCCTAACCCTAACTCTTACCCTAGCCCTAACCCTAACCCTAACCTTAGACCTAACCCTAACCCCTAACAGTAAACCTAACCCTAAGCCTAACCCCTAAACACTAACCCCTAACATAACAATAAACCCTAACCATAACCCTAACCCTAACCCTAATCCTAAACCTAGCCCTAGGTCGTACCCTAACCCTAATCATAACCCTAACCCAAAGTTAACCCTAAGCCTAACCTTAGTCCTTAAAACTAACCTAATACAAACCCTAACCCTAACCCTAAAGCCTAACCCTAACCCTAAGCCTAACACTAACCCTAACCCTAACCCCTAAGCCTAACAATAACCCCTAAGAGAAACACTAACCCTAAGCCTAAGCCTAACCCTAACCCTAACCCTAAGCCTAACACTAACCCTAACCCTAACCCTAAGCCTAACACTAACCCTAACCCTAACCCTAACCCTAACACTAACCCTAACCTGAGCCCTAACCCTAACCCCTAACAGTAAACCTAACCCTAAGCCTAACCCTTAAACACTAACCCCTAACATAACCCTAACCCTAGTCCTAAACCTAGCCCTAGGTCGTACCCTAACCCTAATCATAACCCTAACCCAAAGATAACCCTAAGCCTAACCTTAGTCCTTAAAACTAACCTAATACAAACCCTAAACCTAACCATAACGCCTAACCCTAACACTAAGCCTAACACTAACCCCTAAGCCTAACAATAACCCCTAAGAGTAACACTAAGCCTATGCCTAACCCTAAGCCTAAGCCTAGGCCTAACCCTAGCCCTAAGTCGTACCCTAACCCTAACCCTAAACCTAACCCCTAACCATAAACCTAGCCCTAAGCCTAACTCCTACATACCCTAACCCTAACTCCTACCCTAACCCTAAACTAACCCTAAACCTAAACCTACCGCTTACCCTAAACTTAGCCCTACCTTAACCCTAAACTTTGCCCTAACACTAACCGTAACCCTAGCCCTAAACCTAACCCCTAATCCCTAACCCTAACCATAACCCTAAAACGTAACCCTAACCTTAAACCTAAGCCTAAGCCTAAGACTAACCCTAAGCCTAACCCTAAACCTAACTGTAACCCTAACTCTTACCCTAACCTTAGCCTTAAACCTACCCTAACCTTAGCCCTAGCCCTAACCCCTAACCGTAAACCTAAACCTAAACCTAACCCCTAGGCCCTAGCCCCTAACCCCTAACACTAACCATAACCCTAAACCCTAACCCTAAGCCTAACACGAACGCTAACCGTAAGCCTAACCCTAACCCTAAGCCTAGCCCTAAACCTAACCCCTAACCATAACCCTAACCCTAAGCCTAACCCCTAACATTGAACCCCTAACCCTAACCATAACCCAAACCCTAACCCTAAACCTAACCCTAACCCTAGACCTAAGTCGTGCCCTAACCGTGATACTAACTCTAACGCAACCTTAACCCTAAGCCTAAACTTAGCCCTTAAAACTAACCTACTACATACCCTAACCCTAACTCCTAACCCTAACCCTAAACTAACCCTAACCCTAAACCTAACTCTTACCATAAACTTAGCCCTAACACTAAACATAACATTTGCCCTAACCCTAACCCCTAACCGTAACCCCAGCCCTAAACCTAACCCCTAACCCCTAACCCTAATGATAACCCTAAACCCTAACCCTAACCCTAAACCTAAGCCTAAGACTAAGACTAACCCTAAGCCTAACCCTAAATCTAACCATAACCCTAACTCTTACCCTAACCTTAGCCTTAACCCTAACCCTAACCTAGGCCCTAACCCTAACCCCTAACACCTAGCCGTAAACTAAAGCCTAAACCTAAGCCCTAGCCCCTAACCCCTAACACTACCCATAACCCTAAACCCTAACCCTAAGCCTAACCCTAAGCCTAACACTAAGCCTAACACTAACTCTAACTTTAAGCCTAACCCTAACCCTAAGCCTAACCCTAAGCCTAACACTAATGCTAACCCTAAGACTAACCTGAACCCTAAGCCTAGCCCTAAACCTAACACTAACCCTAACCCAAACCTTAACCCTAACCCTAACCCCTGACCCCTAACCGTAAACGAATCCCTAAGCCTAACCCCTAACCCTAACCATAACCCTAAAGAGTAGCCCTAAACCTAACCCTAGCCCTAAGTCGTACCCTAACCCTACTCCTAACCTAAACCATCCTTAACCCTATGCCTAACATGAGCCCTTAAAACTAACCTAAAACAAACCCAAACACTAAATCCTAACCCTAACCCTAACTCTTACCCTAACCCTAACCATAACCCTAGACCTAACACTAACAATAACCTTAGCCATAACCCTAACCCCTAACCCTAACCCTAACCCTAACCCTAACCCTAACCCCTAAGCCTAACCCTAACCCCTAACACTAAGCCTAAGCATAACCCTAACCCTAAACTTAGCCCTAACCCTAACCCCTAACCCCTAACCGTAACCCTAAACCTAAGCCTAACCACTAACCCTAAGCCTACCCCCTAACCCCTAACCCTAACGATAACCCTAAATTCTAACCCTAACCCTACCCCTAGCCGTAGCCCTAGCCCGAAGTCGAACCCTAACCCTAATCCTAACCTTAACCCAACCTGAACCCTAAGCCTAATCTCAGCTCTAAAAACAAACCTAATACAAACCCCAGCCCTAACCCTAACCCTAAACCTAACCCCTAACCATATCACTAACCCTAAGCCTAACCCCTGACATTTAACCCCTAACCCTAACCATAACCAAAACCCTAACCCTAAACCTAACCCTAACCCTAGCCCTAAGTCGTGCCCTAACCCTCATGCTAACCCTAACGCAACCTTAACCCTTATCCTCACCTTAGCCCTTAAAACTAACCTACTACATACTCTAACCCTAAGCCTAAACTAACCCTAAACTAACACTAACGCTAAACCTAACTCTTACCCTAAATTTAGCCCTAACCCTAACCCTACCCTTTGCCCTTACCCTAACCCCTAAACCCTAACCGTAACCCTAGCCCTAAGCCTAACCCCTAACCCCTAACCCTAACCATAACCCTAAACAGTAGCCCTAACTCTAACCCCAGCATTAAGCCGTACCCTAACCCTAATCCTAACCTAACCCAGCCTTAACCCTATGCCTAACATGAGCCCTTAAAACTAACCTAATACAAACCCTAACTCTAACTCCTAACCCTAACTCTAAAAAAACTCTAACACATAAACTAAACCTAACCCTAACCCTAGACCTAACGCTAAGCCTAACATTAGCCCTAACCCCAACCCCTAACCCTAACCGTAACTCGAAACCTAAGCCAAACCCCTAACCCCTAACTGCTAACCCTAACCCTAACCCTAGGCCTAACCCTAGCCCTAAGTCGTACCTTAACCCTAATCCTAACCCTAACCCAAACTTAAACCTAAGCCTAACCTTAGCCCTTAAAACTAGACTAATACAAACCCTAACCCTAAATCCTAACCCTAACCCTAAACTAACCCTAACCCTAACTCTTACCCTAAGCCTAACATTAACCCTAACCCTAACTCTTACCCTAACCCTAACCCTAACCTTAGCCCTAACCCTAAACCCTAACCCCTAAGAGTAAACCTAACCCTAAGCCTAACCCCTAAAGACTAACCCCTAACATAACCCTAAACCCTAACCATAACCCTTACCCTAACCGTAAACCTAGCCGTAAGTCGTACCCTAACCCTAATCATAACCCTAAGACAAATTTAACCTTAAGCCTAACCTTAGTCCTTAAAACTAACCTAATACAAACCCTAACCCTAACGCCTAACCCTAACATGAACCCTAACCCTTATCCCTAAGCCTAACCCTAACCCCTAACCCCTAACACTAAGCCTAAACCTAAGCCTAAGCCTAAGCCTAACACTAACCCTAGCCCCAATCCTAACCCTAAACTTAACCCTAACCTTAGCCCTAACCCTAACCCCTAAACCCTAACCCTAACCCTAATCCTAAGCCTAACCCTAGCACTAAATCGTGCCCTAACCCTAATGCTAACCCTAACGCAACCTTAACCCTAAGCCTAACCTTAGCCCTTTAAAACTAACCTGTTACATACCCTAACCCTAACTCCTAACCCTAACCCTACACTAACCCTAACCCTAAACCTAACACTTACCCTAAACTTAGCCCTAACCCTAACCTTTGCCCTAACCCTAACCCCTAACCCCTATACCGTAACCCTAGCCCTAAACCTAACCGCTAACGCCTAACCCCTAACCCTAACCTTAAAACAAAAACCTAACCCTAACCCTAAACCTAAGCCTAAGCCTAAGACTAATCATAAGAGTAACCCTACACCTAACCGTAACCCTAACTCTTACCCTAACCTTAACCTCAACAATAAGCCTAACCTTAGCCCTAACCCTAACCCCTAACACCTAACCGTAAACCTAACCCTAAACCTAACCCCTAGCCCCTAACCCCTAACACTAACCATAACCCTAAACCCTAACCATAAGCCTAATCCTAACCCTAAGCCTAACCCTAACCCTAAGCCTAATGCTAAGCCTAACACTGACGCTAACACTTAGCCTAATGCTAACCTTAACCCTAGCCCTAAACCTAACCCTAAAACCTAACCCTAACCCTAAACCTAGCCCTAACCCTAAACCTAAACCAAACCTTAACACTAACCCTAACCCTCAACCTAACCCTAACCCTAGCTCTAAGTCGTGCCCTAACCCTAATGCTAACCCTAACGCAACCTTAACCCTAAGCCTAACCTTAGCCCTTAAAACTAACCTACTACATACCCTAACCCTAACTCGTAACCCTAACCCTAAACTAACCCTAACCCTAAACCTAACTCTTACCCTAAACTTAGCCCTAACCCTAACCCTAACCTTTGCCCTAACCCTAACCCCTAACCCCTAACCCTAACCATAACCCTAAACCCTAAGCCTAACCCTAAACCTAACCTTAAAACTAACTCTTACCCTAACCTTAGCCCTAACCCTAACCCCTAACCCCTAACCGTAAACCTAACCCTAAACCTAACCCCTAGCCAATAACACCTAACACTAACCATAACCCTAAAACCTAACCCTAACCCTAAGCCTAACCCTAATCCTAACCCTAAGCCTAACACTAACGCTAACCCTAAGCCTAACCTTAACCCTAAGCCTAGCCCTAAACCTAACCCTAAAACCTAACCCTAACCCTAACCCTAGCCCTAACCCTAACCCAAACAGTAACCCTAACCCTAACCCCTAACCCCTAACCGTAACCGAATCCCTAAGCCTAACCCCTACCCCTAACCATAACCCTAAACAGTAGCCCTAACCCTAATCCTAGCCCTAAGTCGTACCCTAACCCTAATCCTAACCTAACCCATCCTTAACCCTATGCCTAACATGAGCCCTTAAAACTAAACTAATACAAACCCTAACACTAACTCCTAACCCTAACCCTAACCCTAACTCTTAAACCGAACCCTAACCCTAACCCTAATGTAGGGGTCGGCGTTCGGAAGATCTCGCTTTGTCAGGGAAAGTTAGAGGGTTAGTCACAGCCTTGTGATGTACCTGTAACCCCACCTCCCCTTGTTAGTATAAAAGGAATTAACTGCGCAATTAAAGGCAGAAGTTGGCGCTCACACTGCGTGTGTTATCTGTCTCTTTCCCTGGTCCGGGCCGACCAGTGATCTAAGCGTGGCACCTTGATATGTAGCGAATGCTACACTCCGGCACATCACAAAGGGTTCTGCCACGCGCCCATAGTACTGGTGTGGGAACGGGTTCTATCCCAGAACGTTGCCTAGGGACATAGGGCCTACCGCCGAGAGTCAGGTAGGAAGGCTGGTTCTCAACCCGCGTGCCCGTAGGGACAGCAGGTGTACCCCGGAGTACCGACGGGGGTATACGGGTACTACACCGGAGTACCAACGGGGGTACCGGTACTACTCCGGAGTACTGACGGGGGTATACGGGTACTACCTCGGAGCACCGGGCGGGGTTACCGGTACTACACCAGAGCGTCGGGAAGGGACGCCAGGCCAACCCCGGAGCATCAGGTAGGGATACCGGGCCTACCCTGGAGGGTCAGGATGGGGGGCCGGGATCTAACACCGTGCGCCCGTAGAGACAGCAGGTAGGACTCCGGCGCATCAGAAAGGTTTCTGCCACGGCCCCAGAGTACTGGTGGGGGAACGAGTTCTATCCCGGAACGTTGCCTAGGGACACCGGGTCTAACGCGGAGGGTCAGGTAGGAAGGGTGGGTCTAAAACCGCGCGCACTTGGGGACAGCAGGTGTACCCCGGAGCACCGGGTGGGGGTTCCGGTACTACCCCGGAGTACCGGGCGAGAATACCGGTACTACCCCGGAGTACTGACAGGGGTATACGGGTACTACCCTGGAGCACCGGGCGGGGTTACCGGTACTACACCAGAGCGTCGGGAAGGGACGCCAGGCCTATCCCGGAGCATCAGGTAGGGATACTGGGCCTACCCTGGAGGGTCAGGATGGTAGGCTGAGATCTAACACCGCGTGCCCGTTGGGACAACAGTTAGAACTCTGGCGCATCACAAAGGTTTCTGCCATGGCCCCAGAGTACTGGTGTGGGAGCGGTTTCTATCCCAGAATGTTGCCTATGGACACCGGGCCTAACGCGGAGGGTCAGGTAGGAAGGGTGGGTCTAAACCTGCGCGCCCGTAGGGACAGCAGCTGTACCCCGGAGTACAGGGTGGGGGTACTGAAAATACCCCAGAGCACCGATGAGGGTTATGGTTAATACCCCAGAGTACTGTGTGGGGGTACCGGTACTACCCTGGAGCGTCGGGAAGGGACACCAGTTATACCCAGGAGCATCACTTAGGAATATCCAGGCCTAGCATGGTAGGTCATTGGGAGGCCGAGTCTAACACCACGAACCCATAAAGTCAGCAGCTGTACCCCGAGTAACAGGTGGGGGTACTGGTACTACCTGGGCGTACCGATGAGGGTTATAGGTAATACCCCAGAGTACCGGGTGGGGGGACCGGTGCTACCCCGGAGCGTCAGGAAGGGACGCCAGGTCTACCCCGGATCATCACTTAGGGATACCAGGCCTACCCTGGAGGATTAGTATGGGAGGCCGGGTCTAACACAGCGATCCTTTAAAGACAGCAGCTGTACCCCAGAGTACAGGATGGGGGCAATGGTACTAACCCAGAGTACCGGTGTGCATTACGGTTAATAACCCGGAGTACCGGGTGGGGGTACCGGTACTAGCCCAGAGCGTCAGGAAGGGACACCAGGTCTACCACGAAGCATCACTTAGGGATATCAGGCCTACGCTGGAGGGTCAGGATGGGAGGCCGGGTCTAATACAGCGAACCCTTAAAGAGAGAAGCTGTAGACAGGTGTACTGGGCGGGGGTAATGGTACTACCTGGGCATACCGATGAGGCTTATGGGTAATACCCCTGAGTACCGGGTGAGGGTACCGGTGCTACCCCGGAGCGTCGGGAAGGGAGGCCAGGTCTACCCCGGAGCATCACTTAGGGATACTAGGCCTACCCTGGACGATCAGGATGGGAGGCCGGGTCTAAAACAGCGAACCCTTAAAGAGAGACGCTGTACACCGGAGTACCGGGCGGGGGTAATGGTACTACCTGGGCGAACCGATGAGGCTTATGGGTAATTCCCCCAAGTATCGGGTGGGTGTAGCGGTGCTACCCTGGAGCTTCAGGAAGGGACGTCAGGTCTACACCGGAACATCACTTAGGAATACCAGGCCTACCCTGGAGGGTCAGGATGGGAGACCGGGTCTAACACCGCACACCCGTAGGGACAACTGGTGAACTCCGGCGCATCACAAAGCTTTCCGCTACAACCCCTGAGTACTGGTGGAGGAACCGGTTCTATCCCGCAACGTCGGGTAGGCACACCAGGCCTAACGCGTAATGTGAGGTACGAAGGGCTGGTCTAACCCCACGCGCAAGTAGGGACAGCAGCTGTACCCCGGAGTACAGGGCGGGAATACTGGAAATACCCCGGAGGACCGATGAGGGTTACGGATAATACCCCGGAGTACCGGGTGGGGGGACCGGTACTACCCCGGAGCGTCGGGAAGGGACGCCAGGTCTACCCCGGAGCATCAGGTCGGGATACCAGGCTTATCCTGGAGGGTCAGGATGGGAGGCCGGGTCTAACACCGCGTGCTCATAGGGACAACTGGTGAACTCCGGCGCATCACAAAGCTTTCCGGTACAACCCCAGAGTACTGTTGGGGGAACCAATTCTATCCCGGAACATCGGGTAGGCACCTCGGGCCTAACACGTAGTGTGAGGTTGGAAAGGCGGGTCTAAACCCGCGCGCCCGTAAAGACACCACCTGTACCCCGGAGTACTGGGCGGGGGTACTGGCACTACCTGGTCATACCGATGAGGGTAATTGGTAATAACCTGGAGTACCAGGTGGGGGTACCGGTACTACCCCGGAGCATCAAGAAGGGACACCATGTCTACCACTGAGCAACACTTAGGGATACCAGGCCTACCCTGGAGGGTCAGGATGGGAGGCCGGGTCTAACACTGCGAACCCATAAAGACAGCAGCTGTACCCAGGAGTACCAATCGGGGGTAATGGTACTACCCTAGAGTACCGAAGAGGGTTATGGGTACTAACCTGAAGTTCCGGGTGGGGGTATCTGTACTAATCCGGAGTGTCAGAAAGGGACGCCAGCTCTAACCCAGACAATCAGTTACAGATAACAAACACTAAATTAACCCTAAAAATAACCGTCACCCTAACACTAAACCTAACCCTAGCCCTAAACCTAACCCTAACCTTAGCCCTAACCCTAAACCCTAACCCTAACCACTAACCCCTAACCATAACCCTAAAACCTAAACCTAACCCTAGGCCTAACCCTAGCCCTAAGTCGTACCTTAACCCAAATCCTAACCCTATTCAAACGTTAACCATAAGCCTAACCTTAGTACTTAAAACTAACCTCATACAAATCCTAACCCTGACTACTAACCCTAATCCCTAACCCTAACCCTAAACCTAACACAGAACCTAACCGTAGACCTACCCCTAAACGTAACCCTAATCCTAAGCCAAACCTATAACCCCTAAAGCGAAACCCTAACCATAACCCTAAACCCTAACCCTAACCCTAAACCCAAACCCTAAACCTAGGCCTAAGTCGTAGCCTAACCCTAATCCTAAACTAACCCAACCTTAACCCTAAGCCTAAGATTAGTCCATAAATCTAACCTAATACAAACCCTAACCCTAACACTAACGCCTAACCCTAAACCTAAGCCTAACAGGAACCCTAACACCTAAGCCTAACCCTAACACTAACAATAAGACTAAGCATAACCCTAACCCTAGCTCCAATCCTAACCCTAACCCTAATCCTAACCTTAGCCCTAACCTTAACCGTAACCCTAAACATAAGCCTAACCACTAACCCTAAGCCTACCCCCTAACCCCTAATGATAACCCTAAATTCTAACCCTAACCCTACCCCTAACCGTAGCCCTAGCCCGAAGTCGAACCCTAACCCTAATCCTAACCTTAACCCAAGCTTAAAACTAAGACTAATCTTAGCACTAAAAACAAACCTAATACAAACACTAGCCCTAACCATAACACTAAATGTAACCCTAAACCTAACACCTAACCCTAACCCTACCACTAAGTCGTGCCCTAACCATAATGCTAACCATAACGAAACCTTAACCCTAAGCCTAACCTTAGCACTTAAAACTAACCTACTACATAACCTAAACCTAACCCTAAACTAACCCAAAACCTAACTCTTACCCTAAACTTAGCCCTATACCTAACCCTAACCTTTGCCCTAACCCTAACCACTATCCCTAACCCTAACACTTAACCTAAGCCTAACATTAACCCTAACCCTAACTCATAAGCCTAACAATAACCCCAAAGAGTAACACTAAGCCTAAGCCTAAGCCTAACCCTAAACCTAACCCTAGGCCTAAACCTAGCCCTAAGTCGTAGCCTAACCATAATCATAACCCTAACCCAAAGTTAACCCTAAGACTAACAATAACCCCTAAGAGTAACACTAAGCCTAAGCCTAAGACTAACCCTAACCCTAAACTTAGGCCTAACCCTAACCCTAAGTCGTACCCTAACCATAAACATAACCTTAACCCAATGTTAACCCTAAGCCTAACCTTAGTCCTTAAAACTAACCTAATACAAACCCTAACAGTAAGAACAAACCCTAACGCCTAACCCTAATCCTAACTCCTAAACCTAATGCATAACCCTAAACCTAAGACTAACACGAACCCTAACCCTAACACCTAAGCCTAACCCGAACCCCTAACACTAACACTAAGCCTAAGCCTAACCCTAACCCTAACCCTATTCCCAATCGTAACCCTCACCCTAACCTTAGCCCTAACCCTAACCCTTAACCGTAACCCTAAACCTAAGCCTAACCACTAACCCTAAGCCTACACCCTAACCCCTAACCCCTAACCCTAACGAAAACCCTAAATTCTAACCCTAACCCTACCCCTAGCCGTAGAACTAGCCTGAAGTCGAACCCTAACCCTAATCCTAACCCTAACCCAAACTTAACCCTAAGCCTAATCTTAGCACTAAAAACAAACCTAATACAAACACTAGCCCTAACCCTAACCCTAACTCTTACCCTGACCCTAATCATAAAACTAACCCCTAACCCTAACCTAACCCAAAGCCTAACCCCTAACATTTAACCCCTAACCCTAACCATAACCCAAATCCTAACCCTAAACCTAACCCTAACCCTACCCCAAAGTCGTGCCCTAACCCTAATGCTAACCCTAACGCAACCTTAACCCTAAGCCTAACCTTAGCCCTTTAAACTAACCTACTACATACGCTAACCCTAACACCTAACCCTAAACTAAACCTAACCCTAAAACTAACTCTTACCCTAAACTTAGCCTTAACCCTAACCCTAAACTTTGCCCTAACCCCTAACACCTAACCGTAACCCTAGCCCTAACCCTAACCCCTAACCCCTAACTCTAACCCTAACCCTAACACTCAACCTAAGCCTAAGCCTAAGCCTATCCCTAAGCCTAACCCTAAACCTGACCATAACCCTAACTCTTACACTATCCTTAGCCTTCACCCTAACCCTAACCTTAGCCCTAACCCTAGCCCCTAACCGTAAACCTAACCCTAAACCTAACCCCTAGCCCCTAAAACCTAAACCTAACCATACCCCTAAAAACCTATCCTAACCCTATCCCTAAGCCTAACCCTAACCCTAAACGTAACCCTAAGAATAAAACTAACGCTAACACTAAGCCTAACGTAACCCTAAGCCTAGCACTAAACCCAACCCTAAAACCTAACCTTAACCGTAAACCTAGCCCTAACCCTAACACTAACCCAAACCTTAAACCAAACCGTAACCGAAACCCTAAGCCTAACACCTAACCCCTAACCCCTAACCCTAACCATAACCCTAAAACCTAACCCGAACCCTAACCATAAGCCTAACCCTACTTGTAAGTCGTACCTTGACCCTAATCCTAACTCTAACCCAAACTTAAACCTAAGCCTAACCTTAGCCCTTAAAACTAGACTAATACAAACCCTAACACTAAATCCTAACCCTAAGCTAACCTAACCCTAACCCTCTAACCCTAAGCCTAACATTAACCCTAACCCTATCTATTACCCTAACTCTAACCCTAACCCTAACCTTAGCCCTAACCCTAACACCTAACCCCTAACAGTAAACCGAACCCTAAGCCTAACCCCTAAACACTAACCCCTAACCCTAACCATAACCCTAAACCCTAACCATAAACCTAAACCTAACCCTAGCCCTAAACCTAGCCCTAGGTCGTACCCTAACCCTAATCATAACCCTAACACAAAGTTAACACTAAGCCTAACCTTAGTCCTTAAAACTAACATAATACAAACCCTAACCCTAACTACTAACCCTCACATTAACACTAACCCTAACCCTAACACGAACACCAAACCTAAACCCAACTCCTAACAGTAACACTAAGCCTAAGCCTAAGCATAACCCTAACCCTAACCCTAGCCCCAATCCTAACCCTAACCCTAAACCTAACCTTAGCCCTAACCCTAACCCCTAACCCCTAAACGTAACCCTAAACCTAAGCCTAACCACTAACCCTAAGCCTACCCCCTAACCCCTTACCCCTAACCCTAACGATAACCCTAAATTCTAACCCTAACCCTACCCCTAGCCGTAGCCATAGCCCGAAGTCGAACCCTAACCCTAATCCTCACGCTAACCCAACCTTAACCCTAAGCCTAATCTTAGCACTAAAAACAAACCTAATACAAAACCTAGCCCTAACCCTAACTCTTACCCTAACCCTAAACCTAACCCATAACATTTAACCTCTAACCATAACTCAAACCCTAACCCTAAACCTAACACTAACCCTAGCCCTAAGTCGTGCCCTAACCCTAATGCTAACCATAACCCAAACCGCAACCCTAAGCCTAACCTTAGCCCTTAAAACTAACCTACTACATACCCTAACACTAACTCCTAACCCTAACCCTAAACTCAGCCTAACCCTAAACCTAACTCTTACCCTAAACGTAGCCCTAACCCTAACCCTAGCCCTAACCCTAACCCCTAACACCTAACTGTAAACCTAACCCTAAGCCTAACCCCTAGCCCCCAACCCCTAGCACTAACCATAACCCTAAACCTAATCCTAACACTAACGCTAACCCTAACCCTAACCCTAAGCCTAGACCTAACCCGAACCCTAACACAAAACTTAACCCTAACCCTAACCCCTAACCGTAACCGAATCCCTAAGCCTAACCCCTAACCCTAATCATAACCCTAAACAGTATCCCTAACCCTAGCCCTAAGTCGTACCCTAACCCTAATCCTAACCTAACCCATCCTTAACCCTATGCCTAACATGAGCCCTTAAAACTAACCTAATACAAACGCTAACCCTAACTCCTAACCCTAACCCTAACCCTCTTACCCTAACCCTAACTCTTACCCTATCCCTAACCCTAACCCTAGACCTAACGCTAACACTAACCTTAGACCTAACCCCAACCACTAACCCTAACCGTAATCCTAACACTAAGCCTAAACCCTAACCCTAACCATAACTCTAAAACCTAACCCTAACCCTAACACTAGGCCTAACCCTAGCCCTAAGTCGTACCTTAACCTTAATCCTAACCCTAACCCAAATTAAACCTAAGCCTAACCTTAGCCGTTAAAACTAGACCAATACAAACACTAACCCTGAATGCTAACTCTAACCCTAACCTAACCCTAACCCTGACCCTAACTCTTACCCTAAGCCTAACATTAACCCTAACCCTAACACTTACCCTAACCCTAAACCTAACCCTAACATTAGCCCTAACCCTAACCTCTAACCCCTAACAGTAAACCTAACCCCTAAACACTAACCCCTAACCCTAACCATAACCCTAAACTCTAACCATAACCCTAAACATAACCCTAGCCCTAAGTCGTACCCTAAACCTAATAATAACCCTACACCAAAGTTAACCCTAAGCCTAACCTCAGTCCTTAAAACTAACCTAATACAAACCCTAACCCTAATGCCTAACTCTAACCCTAAGCCTAACACGAACCCTAACCCTAACCCTAACCTTAGCCCAAACCCTAACCCTTAACCGTAACTCTAAACCTAAGCCTAACCACTTACCCTAAGCCTACCCCCTAACCCCTAACCCCTAACCCTAATGATAACCCTAAATTCAAACCCTAACCCTACCCCTAGCTGTAGCCCTAGCCCAAAGTCGAACCCTAACCCTAATCCTAACCCTAACCAAACCTTAACCCTAAGCCTAATCTTAGCACTAAAAACAAACCTAATACAAACCCTAACCCTAACCCTAAACCTAACCCCTAACCATAACCCTAACCCTAAGCCTAACCCCTACCATTGAACCCCTAACCCTAACCATAACACAAACCCTAACCCTAAACCTTACCCTAACCCAAGTCCTAAGTCCTGCCCTAACACTCATGCTAACCCTAAAGCAATCTTAATCCTAAGCCTAACCTTAGCCCTTAAAACTAACCTACTACATACCCTAAACCTAACTCCTAACCCTAAACCTAAACTAAGCCTAACCCTAAACCATACTCTTACCCTAACTTAGCCCTAACCCTAACCCTAACCTTTGCCCTAACCCTAAGCCCTAACCCCTAACTGTAACCCCAGCCCTAAAGCAAACACCTAACCCCTAAACCTAACCCTTAACCTAACCCTAACCCTAAACCTAAGCCTAAGCCTAAGACTAACCCTAAGCCTAACCCTAAACCTAACCGTAACCCTCTTACCCTAACCTTAACCTTAACCATAAACCTAAACTTAGCCCTAACCTTAACCGTAAACCTAACCCTAAACCTAACCCCTAACCCTTAACATTAACCATAACCCTAACCCTAACCCTAAGCCTAACCCTAATCCTAACACTACCGCTAACCCTCTGCATAACCCTAACCCTAAGTCTAGCCCTAAACCTAACCCTAAAACCTAACCCTAACCCTAACCCTAGCCCTAACCCTAACCCTAACCCAAACCTTAACCCTAACCCCTAACCGTAACCGAATCCCTAAGCCTAACCCCTAAACCTAACCATAACCCTAAACAGTAGCCCTAAACCTAACGCTAGACCTAAGTCGTAACCTAACCCGAATCCTAACCTAACCCATCCTTTTACCTATGCCTAACATGAGCCCTTAAAGCTGACCTAATACAAACCCTAACACTAACTCCTAACCCTAAGCCTAACCCTAAAACTTACGCTAACCATAACTCTTACCCTAACCCTAACCCTAGACCTAACCCTAACCCTAAGCTTAGCCCTAACCCCAACCCCTAACCCTAACCGTAACCCTAACAATAAGCCTAACTCCTAATCCCTAACCCCTAACCCTAAACATAACCCTAAAACCTAACCCTAAACCTAACCATAGGCCTAACCCTTGCCCTAAGTCGTACCTTAAACCTAATCCTAACCGTAACCCAAACTCAAACCTAAGCCTAACCTTAGCCCTTAAAACTAGACTAATACAAACCCTAAGCCTAAATCCGAACCCTAACCCTAACCTAACCCTAACCCTAACCCTAACTCTTACCCTAAGCCTAATATTAACCCTAACCCTAAATCTTACGCTAACCCTAACCCTAACCTTAGCCCTAACCCTAACCCCTAACCCCTAAAAGTAAAATGAACACTAAGCCTAACCCCAAAACACTAACCCCTAACCCTAACCATAACCCTAAACCCTAACCATAACCCTAACCCTAGGCCTAAACCTAGGCCTAAGTCGTACCCTAACCGTAATCATAACCCTAACACAAAGTTAACCCTAAGCCTAACCTTAGTCCTTAAAACTAACCTAATACAAACGCTAACCCTAACTCCTAACCCTAACCCTAACGCCTAACCCTAAACCTAATCCTAACACTAACCCTAACCCTAACCCCTAAGACTAACAATAACCCCTAAGACTAACACTAAGCGTAAGCCTAAGCCTAAGCCTAACGCTAACCCTAGGCCTAAACCTAGCCCTAAGTCGTACCCTAACCCTAATCATAACCCCAACCCAAAGTTAACCCTAAGCCTAACCTTAGTCCTTAAAACTAACCTAATACAAACACTAACCCTAACACTAACGACTAACCCTAACCCTAACCCTAAGACGAACACCAACCCTAACACCTAAGCCTAACCCCAACTCCTAACAGTAACACTAAGCCTAAGCCTAAGCATAACCCTAACCATAACCCTAGCCCCAATCCTAACCCTAACCCTAATCCTAACCTTAGCCCTATCCCTAACTGCTATCCCCTAACCGTAATCCTAAATCTAAGCCTAACGACTAACCCTAAGGCTACCGCCTAAGCCCTAACCCTAACCCTAACGATAACCCTAAATTCTAACCCTAACCCTACCGCTAGCCGTAGCCCTAGCCCGAAATCGAATCCTAACCCTAATCCTAAACCTAACCCAACCTTAACCCTAAGCCTAATCTTAGCACTAAAAACGAACTTAAAACTAAAAACGAAGCCCTAACCCTACCCCTAACTCTTACCCTAACCCTAAACATAACCCCTAACCCTAACCCTAAGCCTAACCCCTAAAATTTAACCCCTAACCCTAACCATAACCCAAACCCTAACCCTAAACCTAGCCCTAAGTCATGCCCTAACCCTCAGGCTAACCCTAACGCAACCTTAACCCTAAACTTAACCTTAGCCCTTCAAAATAACCTACTATATACCATAACCCTAAATCCTAACCCTAACCCTAAACTAACCCTAACCCTAAACCTAACCCTTACCCTAACCTTACCCTTAACCCTAACCCTAACCTTAGCCCTAAACCTAACCCCTAACCCGTAACAGTAAACCTAACACTAAACCTAACCCTAGCCCCTAACCTCTAACACTACACATAACCCTGAACACTAACACTAACACCAACCCTAAGCCTAACCCTAAGCCTAACCCTAAGCCTAACACTAACGCTAATCCTAAGCCTAACCCTAACCCTAAGCCTAGCCCTAAACCTAACCCTAAAACCTAACCCTAACACTAACCCTAGCCCTAACCCTAACCCTAACCCAAAACTTAACCCTAAACCTAACCCCTAACCCCTAACCGTAACTGAATCCCTAAGCCTAACCCCTAACCCTAAAAATAACCCTAAACAGTAGCCCTAACCCTAACCCTAGCCCTAAGTCGTACCCTAACCCTAATCCTAACCTAACCCATCCTTAACCCTATGCCAAAAATGACCCCTTAAAACTAACCTAATAGAAACACTAACACTAACTACTAACCCTAACCCTAACACTTACCCAAACCCTAATTCTTACCCTAACCCTAACCCTAACCCTAAACCTAACACTAACCCTAACCTTAACCCTAACCCCAAACCCTAACCCTAACCATAACCGAATCACTAAGCCTAACCCCTAACCCCTAACCCCTAACACTAACCATAAACCTAAAACCTAACCCTAACCCCAGCCCTAAGTCGTACCTTAACCCTAATCCTAACCCTAGACCAAACTTAAACCTAAGCCTAACCTTAGCCCTTAAAACTAGACTAATACAAACCCTAACCCTAAATCCTAACCCTAACCTAACCCTAAACCTAACGCAAACTCTTACCCTAAGCCTAAAATTAACCCTAACCCTAACTCTTACACTAAGCCTAACCCTAAACCTAACCTTAACCCTAGGCCTTTCCCTAACCCTAGCCCTAAGCCTAACCTTAACCCTAACCCTAACCCCTATACCCTAACCGTAACCGAAACCCTAAGCCTAACCCCTAACCGTAACCATAACCCTAAACAGTAGCCCTAACCCTAACCCTAGCCCTAAGTCGTACCCTAACCCTACTCCTAACTTCACCCATTCTTAACCCTATGCCTATCATGAGCCCTTAAAACTGACCTAATACAAAACTTAACACTAAATCCTAACACTAACCCTAACCCTAACTCTTACCCTAACCATAACTCTTACCCTAACCCTAACCCTAACGCTAACCCTAAACTTAGCCCCAACCCCAAACCCTAACCCTAACCGTAACCCTAATTCTAAGCCTAACCCCAACCCCTAACCCCTAACCCTAACCGTAACCCTAAAACCTAACCCTAACCCTAGCCCTAAGTCGTACCTTAACCCTAATCCTAACGCTAACCAAACTTAAACCTAAGCCTAACCTTAGCACTTAAAACTAGACTAATACAAACCCTAACCCTAAATCCTAACCCTAACCCTAACCTAACCCTAACCCTAACCCTAAGCCTAACATTAACCCTAACTCTAACTCTTAAACTAACCCTAACCCTAAGCCTAACCTTAGCCCTAACCCTAACCCCTAACCCCTAACAGTAAAGCTAACCCTAAGCCTAACCACTAAACACTAACCCCTAACCCTAACCATAACCCTAACCCTAGCCCTAAACCTAGCCCTAAGTCGTACCCTAACCGTAATCCTAAACCTAACGCAAAATTATACCTAAGCCTAAACCTCTAGCCCTTAAAACTAGACTAATACAACCACTAAACCTAAATCCTAACCCTAACCCTAACCTAACCCTAACTCTTACCCTCACCCTAACCTTAGCCCTAACCCTAACCCCTAACCCCTGACAGTAAACCTAACCCTAAGCCTAACCCCTAAACACTAACCCCTAACCCTAACCATAATCCTAACCCTAACCCTAGCCATAAACCTAGCCCTAAGTCGTGCCATAACCATAATCATAACCCTAACACAAAGTTAACACTAAGCCTTACCTTAGTCCTTAAAACTAACCTAATACAAACCCTAACCCTAAATCCTAACCCTAACATTAATGCCTAACCCTAACCCTAAGCCTAACACTAACCCTAACCCTAATCCCTAAGCCTAACAATAAAAACTAAGAGTAATACTAAGCCTAAGCCTAAGCCTAACCCGAACCCTAACCCTAGGCCTAAACCAAGCTCTAATCATATCTTAACCCTAATCCTAACCCTAACCCAAACTTAAACCTAAGCCTAACCTTAGCCCTTAAAACTAGACTAATACAAACCCTAACCCTAAATCCTAACCCTAACCCTAACCTAACCCTAAGCCTAACCCTAACTCTTACCCTAAGCCTAACATTAACCCTAACCCTAACCTTAGCCCTAACCCTAACTCCTAACCCGTAAAAGTAAACGTAACCCCTAAACCTAACCAATAAACACTAACCCCTAACCCTAACAATAACCCTAAACCCTAACCATAACCCTAACCCTAACCCTAGTCCTAAACCTAGGCCCTAGGTCGTACCCTAACCCTAATCAAAACCCTAACCCAAACTTAACCCTAAGCCTAACCTTAGTCCTTAAAACTAACCTAATACAAACCCTAACCCTAACACTAACGCTTAACACTAAACCTAAGCCTAACACGAACCCTAAACCTAACCCCAACCCCTAACACTAACACTAAGTCTAAGGCTAAGCCTAAGCCTAATCCTAACCCTAGCCCCAATCCTAACCCAAACCCTAACCTTAGCCCTAACCCTAACCCCTAACCCCTAACCGTAACCCTAAACCTAAGCCTAACCACAAACCCAAAGCCTTCCCCCAACCCCTTAACCCCTAACCCTAACGATAACCCTAAATTCTAACCCTAACCCTAACCCTAGCCGTAGCCCTAGCCCGAAGTCGAACCCTAACCCTAATCATAAACCTAACCCAACCTTAACCCTAAACCTAATCTTAGCACTAAACACAAACCTAATACAAATCCTAGCCCTAACCCTAACCCTAACTCTTACCCTAACCCTAACCCTAAACCTAACCCCTAACCCTAAACCTAACCCTTAACTTTCAACCACTAACCCTAACCATAACCCAAAACCTAACCCTAAACCTAACCCTAAAACTAGCCCTAAGTCGTACCCTAACCCTAATGCTAACCCTAACGCAACCTTAACCCTAAGCCTAAACTTAGCCCTTAAAACTAACCTACTACATACCCTAACCATAACTCCTAAACCTAACCCTAAACTAACCCTAAACCCAAACCTAACTCTTACACTAAACATAGCCCTAACCCTAACCCTAACCTTTGCCCTAACCCTAACCCCTAACCCCTAACCGTAACCCTAGCCCTAAACCTAACCCCTAACCCCTAACCAAAACCATAACCCTAAACCCTAACCCTAACCCTAAACCAAAGCCTAAGCCTAAGACTAATCCTAAGCCTAAACCTAAACCTAACCGTAACCCTAACTCTTCCCCTAAACTTAGCCTTAACCCTAACCCTAACCTTAGCCCTAACCCTAACCACTAACCCCTAACCGTAAACCTAACTCCTAGCCCCTAACACATAACACTAATCATAACCCCAATCCCTAACCCTAACCGTAAGTCTAAGCCTAACCCTAAGCCTAATACTAAGGCGAAACCTAAGGCTAACCCTAACCCTAAGCCTAGCCCTAAATCTAAGCCTAAAACCTAACCTTAACCCTAACCCTAGCCCTAACCCTAGCCCTACTCAAAACCTTAACCCTAACCCTAACCCCTATCCCCTAACCGTAACCGAATCCCTAAGCCTAAGCCCTAACCCTAACCATAACCCTAAACAGTAGCCCTAACCCTAACCCTAGCCCTAAGTCCTACCCTAACCCTAATCCTAACGTAACCCATCCTTAACCCTAGGCCTAACATGAGCCCTTAAAACTAACCTAATACAAGCCCTAACACTAAATCCTAACCCTAACACTAACCCTAAATCTGACCCTAACCCTAGACCTAACGCTAACCCTAAACTTAGCCCCAACCCCAAACCCTAACCCTAACCGTAACCCTAACCCTAAGCCTAACCCCTAACCCCTAACCCCTAAACCTAACCATAACCCTAAAACCTAACCCTAACCCTAACCCTAGGCCTAACCCTAGCCCTAAGTCGTACCTTAACCCTAATCCTAACCCTAACCCAAACGTAAACCTAAGCCTAACCTTAGCCCTTAAAACTAGACTAATACAAACCCTAAGCCTAAATCCTAATCCTAACCTAACTCTAACCCTAACCCTAACCCTAACATTAACCCTAACCCTAACTCTAACCCTAAACCTAACCCTAGCCCTAAACCTAACCCCTAACCAGTAACAGTAAACCTAACCCTAAGCCTAACCCCTAAAGACTAACCCCTAACATAACCCTAAACCATAACCCTAACCCTAACCCTAACCCTAGTCCTAAACCTATCCCTAGGTCATACCCTAACCCTAATCATAACCCTAACCCAAAGTTAACCCTAAGCCTAAACTTAGTCCTTAAAACTAACCTAATACAAACACAAACCCTAAATCCTAACCCTAACCCTAACGCCTAACCCTAACCCTAAGCCTAACAGGAACCCTAACCCTAACCCCTAAGCCTAACAATAACCCCTAAGAGTAACACTAAGCCTAAGCCTAAACCTAAGCCTAACCCTAACCCTAGGCCTAACCCTAGCCCTAAGTCGTACCCTAACCCTAACCCTAAACCTAACCCCTAACCATAACCCTAACCCTAAGCCTAACCCCTAACATTGAACCCCTAACACTAACCATAACCCAAGCCCTAAACCTAAACCTAACCCTAAACCTAGCCCTAAGTCGTGCCCTAACCCTCATGCTAACCCTAACGCAACCTTAACCCAAAGCCTAACCTTAGCCCTTAAAACTGACCTACTACATACCCTAACCCTAACTCCTAACCCTAACCCTAAACTAACCCTAACCCTAAACCTACCGCTTACCCTAAACTTAGCCCTAACCCAAACCTTTGCCCTAACCCTAACCCCTAAACCCTAACCACTAACCGTAACCCTAAACCTAAGCCTAACCACAAACCCTAAGCCTACCCCCAACCCCTAACCCTAACGATAACCCTAAATTCTAACCCTAACCCTACCCCTAGCCGTAGCCCTAGCCCGAAGTCGAACCCTAACCCTAATCATAACCCTAACCCAACCTTAACCCTAAACCTAATCTTAGCACTAAACACAAACCTAATACAAACTCTAGCCCTAACCCTAACCCTAACTCTTACCCTATCCCTAACCCTAAACCTAACACTAACCCTAACCTTAACCCTAACCCCAAACCCTAACCCTAACCATAACCGAATCACTAAGCCTAACCCCTAACCCCTAACCCCTAACACTAACCATAAACCTAAAACCTAACCCTAACCCCAGCCCTAAGTCGTACCTTAACCCTAATCCTAACCCTAGACCAAACTTAAACCTAAGCCTAACCTTAGCCCTTAAAACTAGACTAATACAAACCCTAACCCTAAATCCTAACCCTAACCTAACCCTAAACCTAACGCAAACTCTTACCCTAAGCCTAAAATTAACCCTAACCCTAACTCTTACACTAAGCCTAACCCTAAACCTAACCTTAACCCTAGGCCTTTCCCTAACCCTAGCCCTAAGCCTAACCTTAACCCTAACCCTAACCCCTATACCCTAACCGTAACCGAAACCCTAAGCCTAACCCCTAACCGTAACCATAACCCTAAACAGTAGCCCTAACCCTAACCCTAGCCCTAAGTCGTACCCTAACCCTACTCCTAACTTCACCCATTCTTAACCCTATGCCTATCATGAGCCCTTAAAACTGACCTAATACAAAACTTAACACTAAATCCTAACACTAACCCTAACCCTAACTCTTACCCTAACCATAACTCTTACCCTAACCCTAACGCTAACCCTAAACTTAGCCCCAACCCCAAACCCTAACCCTAACCGTAACCCTAATTCTAAGCCTAACCCCAACCCCTAACCCCTAACCCTAACCGTAACCCTAAAACCTAACCCTAACCCTAGCCCTAAGTCGTACCTTAACCCTAATCCTAACGCTAACCAAACTTAAACCTAAGCCTAACCTTAGCACTTAAAACTAGACTAATACAAACCCTAACCCTAAATCCTAACCCTAACCCTAACCTAACCCTAACCCTAACCCTAAGCCTAACATTAACCCTAACTCTAACTCTTAAACTAACCCTAACCCTAAGCCTAACCTTAGCCCTAACCCTAACCCCTAACCCCTAACAGTAAAGCTAACCCTAAGCCTAACCACTAAACACTAACCCCTAACCCTAACCATAACCCTAACCCTAGCCCTAAACCTAGCCCTAAGTCGTACCCTAACCGTAATCCTAAACCTAACGCAAAATTATACCTAAGCCTAAACCTCTAGCCCTTAAAACTAGACTAATACAACCACTAAACCTAAATCCTAACCCTAACCCTAACCTAACCCTAACTCTTACCCTCACCCTAACCTTAGCCCTAACCCTAACCCCTAACCCCTGACAGTAAACCTAACCCTAAGCCTAACCCCTAAACACTAACCCCTAACCCTAACCATAATCCTAACCCTAACCCTAGCCATAAACCTAGCCCTAAGTCGTGCCATAACCATAATCATAACCCTAACACAAAGTTAACACTAAGCCTTACCTTAGTCCTTAAAACTAACCTAATACAAACCCTAACCCTAAATCCTAACCCTAACATTAATGCCTAACCCTAACCCTAAGCCTAACACTAACCCTAACCCTAATCCCTAAGCCTAACAATAAAAACTAAGAGTAATACTAAGCCTAAGCCTAAGCCTAACCCGAACCCTAACCCTAGGCCTAAACCAAGCTCTAATCATATCTTAACCCTAATCCTAACCCTAACCCAAACTTAAACCTAAGCCTAACCTTAGCCCTTAAAACTAGACTAATACAAACCCTAACCCTAAATCCTAACCCTAACCCTAACCTAACCCTAAGCCTAACCCTAACTCTTACCCTAAGCCTAACATTAACCCTAACCCTAACCTTAGCCCTAACCCTAACTCCTAACCCGTAAAAGTAAACGTAACCCCTAAACCTAACCAATAAACACTAACCCCTAACCCTAACAATAACCCTAAACCCTAACCATAACCCTAACCCTAACCCTAGTCCTAAACCTAGGCCCTAGGTCGTACCCTAACCCTAATCAAAACCCTAACCCAAACTTAACCCTAAGCCTAACCTTAGTCCTTAAAACTAACCTAATACAAACCCTAACCCTAACACTAACGCTTAACACTAAACCTAAGCCTAACACGAACCCTAAACCTAACCCCAACCCCTAACACTAACACTAAGTCTAAGGCTAAGCCTAAGCCTAATCCTAACCCTAGCCCCAATCCTAACCCAAACCCTAACCTTAGCCCTAACCCTAACCCCTAACCCCTAACCGTAACCCTAAACCTAAGCCTAACCACAAACCCAAAGCCTTCCCCCAACCCCTTAACCCCTAACCCTAACGATAACCCTAAATTCTAACCCTAACCCTAACCCTAGCCGTAGCCCTAGCCCGAAGTCGAACCCTAACCCTAATCATAAACCTAACCCAACCTTAACCCTAAACCTAATCTTAGCACTAAACACAAACCTAATACAAATCCTAGCCCTAACCCTAACCCTAACTCTTACCCTAACCCTAACCCTAAACCTAACCCCTAACCCTAAACCTAACCCCTAACTTTCAACCACTAACCCTAACCATAACCCAAAACCTAACCCTAAACCTAACCCTAAAACTAGCCCTAAGTCGTACCCTAACCCTAATGCTAACCCTAACGCAACCTTAACCCTAAGCCTAAACTTAGCCCTTAAAACTAACCTACTACATACCCTAACCATAACTCCTAAACCTAACCCTAAACTAACCCTAAACCCAAACCTAACTCTTACACTAAACATAGCCCTAACCCTAACCCTAACCTTTGCCCTAACCCTAACCCCTAACCCCTAACCGTAACCCTAGCCCTAAACCTAACCCCTAACCCCTAACCAAAACCATAACCCTAAACCCTAACCCTAACCCTAAACCAAAGCCTAAGCCTAAGACTAATCCTAAGCCTAAACCTAAACCTAACCGTAACCCTAACTCTTCCCCTAAACTTAGCCTTAACCCTAACCCTAACCTTAGCCCTAACCCTAACCACTAACCCCTAACCGTAAACCTAACTCCTAGCCCCTAACACATAACACTAATCATAACCCCAATCCCTAACCCTAACCGTAAGTCTAAGCCTAACCCTAAGCCTAATACTAAGGCGAAACCTAAGGCTAACCCTAACCCTAAGCCTAGCCCTAAATCTAAGCCTAAAACCTAACCTTAACCCTAACCCTAGCCCTAACCCTAGCCCTACTCAAAACCTTAACCCTAACCCTAACCCCTATCCCCTAACCGTAACCGAATCCCTAAGCCTAAGCCCTAACCCTAACCATAACCCTAAACAGTAGCCCTAACCCTAACCCTAGCCCTAAGTCCTACCCTAACCCTAATCCTAACGTAACCCATCCTTAACCCTAGGCCTAACATGAGCCCTTAAAACTAACCTAATACAAGCCCTAACACTAAATCCTAACCCTAACACTAACCCTAAATCTGACCCTAACCCTAGACCTAACGCTAACCCTAAACTTAGCCCCAACCCCAAACCCTAACCCTAACCGTAACCCTAACCCTAAGCCTAACCCCTAACCCCTAACCCCTAAACCTAACCATAACCCTAAAACCTAACCCTAACCCTAACCCTAGGCCTAACCCTAGCCCTAAGTCGTACCTTAACCCTAATCCTAACCCTAACCCAAACGTAAACCTAAGCCTAACCTTAGCCCTTAAAACTAGACTAATACAAACCCTAAGCCTAAATCCTAATCCTAACCTAACCCTAACCCTAACCCTAACCCTAACATTAACCCTAACCCTAACTCTAACCCTAAACCTAACCCTAGCCCTAAACCTAACCCCTAACCAGTAACAGTAAACCTAACCCTAAGCCTAACCCCTAAAGACTAACCCCTAACATAACCCTAAACCATAACCCTAACCCTAACCCTAACCCTAGTCCTAAACCTATCCCTAGGTCATACCCTAACCCTAATCATAACCCTAACCCAAAGTTAACCCTAAGCCTAAACTTAGTCCTTAAAACTAACCTAATACAAACACAAACCCTAAATCCTAACCCTAACCCTAACGCCTAACCCTAACCCTAAGCCTAACAGGAACCCTAACCCTAACCCCTAAGCCTAACAATAACCCCTAAGAGTAACACTAAGCCTAAGCCTAAACCTAAGCCTAACCCTAACCCTAGGCCTAACCCTAGCCCTAAGTCGTACCCTAACCCTAACCCTAAACCTAACCCCTAACCATAACCCTAACCCTAAGCCTAACCCCTAACATTGAACCCCTAACACTAACCATAACCCAAGCCCTAAACCTAAACCTAACCCTAAACCTAGCCCTAAGTCGTGCCCTAACCCTCATGCTAACCCTAACGCAACCTTAACCCAAAGCCTAACCTTAGCCCTTAAAACTGACCTACTACATACCCTAACCCTAACTCCTAACCCTAACCCTAAACTAACCCTAACCCTAAACCTACCGCTTACCCTAAACTTAGCCCTAACCCAAACCTTTGCCCTAACCCTAACCCCTAAACCCTAACCACTAACCGTAACCCTAAACCTAAGCCTAACCACAAACCCTAAGCCTACCCCCAACCCCTAACCCTAACGATAACCCTAAATTCTAACCCTAACCCTACCCCTAGCCGTAGCCCTAGCCCGAAGTCGAACCCTAACCCTAATCATAACCCTAACCCAACCTTAACCCTAAACCTAATCTTAGCACTAAACACAAACCTAATACAAACTCTAGCCCTAACCCTAACCCTAACTCTTACCCTATCCCTAACCCTAAACCTAACACTAACCCTAACCTTAACCCTAACCCCAAACCCTAACCCTAACCATAACCGAATCACTAAGCCTAACCCCTAACCCCTAACCCCTAACACTAACCATAAACCTAAAACCTAACCCTAACCCCAGCCCTAAGTCGTACCTTAACCCTAATCCTAACCCTAGACCAAACTTAAACCTAAGCCTAACCTTAGCCCTTAAAACTAGACTAATACAAACCCTAACCCTAAATCCTAACCCTAACCTAACCCTAAACCTAACGCAAACTCTTACCCTAAGCCTAAAATTAACCCTAACCCTAACTCTTACACTAAGCCTAACCCTAAACCTAACCTTAACCCTAGGCCTTTCCCTAACCCTAGCCCTAAGCCTAACCTTAACCCTAACCCTAACCCCTATACCCTAACCGTAACCGAAACCCTAAGCCTAACCCCTAACCGTAACCATAACCCTAAACAGTAGCCCTAACCCTAACCCTAGCCCTAAGTCGTACCCTAACCCTACTCCTAACTTCACCCATTCTTAACCCTATGCCTATCATGAGCCCTTAAAACTGACCTAATACAAAACTTAACACTAAATCCTAACACTAACCCTAACCCTAACTCTTACCCTAACCATAACTCTTACCCTAACCCTAACGCTAACCCTAAACTTAGCCCCAACCCCAAACCCTAACCCTAACCGTAACCCTAATTCTAAGCCTAACCCCAACCCCTAACCCCTAACCCTAACCGTAACCCTAAAACCTAACCCTAACCCTAGCCCTAAGTCGTACCTTAACCCTAATCCTAACGCTAACCAAACTTAAACCTAAGCCTAACCTTAGCACTTAAAACTAGACTAATACAAACCCTAACCCTAAATCCTAACCCTAACCCTAACCTAACCCTAACCCTAACCCTAAGCCTAACATTAACCCTAACTCTAACTCTTAAACTAACCCTAACCCTAAGCCTAACCTTAGCCCTAACCCTAACCCCTAACCCCTAACAGTAAAGCTAACCCTAAGCCTAACCACTAAACACTAACCCCTAACCCTAACCATAACCCTAACCCTAGCCCTAAACCTAGCCCTAAGTCGTACCCTAACCGTAATCCTAAACCTAACGCAAAATTATACCTAAGCCTAAACCTCTAGCCCTTAAAACTAGACTAATACAACCACTAAACCTAAATCCTAACCCTAACCCTAACCTAACCCTAACTCTTACCCTCACCCTAACCTTAGCCCTAACCCTAACCCCTAACCCCTGACAGTAAACCTAACCCTAAGCCTAACCCCTAAACACTAACCCCTAACCCTAACCATAATCCTAACCCTAACCCTAGCCATAAACCTAGCCCTAAGTCGTGCCATAACCATAATCATAACCCTAACACAAAGTTAACACTAAGCCTTACCTTAGTCCTTAAAACTAACCTAATACAAACCCTAACCCTAAATCCTAACCCTAACATTAATGCCTAACCCTAACCCTAAGCCTAACACTAACCCTAACCCTAATCCCTAAGCCTAACAATAAAAACTAAGAGTAATACTAAGCCTAAGCCTAAGCCTAACCCGAACCCTAACCCTAGGCCTAAACCAAGCTCTAATCATATCTTAACCCTAATCCTAACCCTAACCCAAACTTAAACCTAAGCCTAACCTTAGCCCTTAAAACTAGACTAATACAAACCCTAACCCTAAATCCTAACCCTAACCCTAACCTAACCCTAAGCCTAACCCTAACTCTTACCCTAAGCCTAACATTAACCCTAACCCTAACCTTAGCCCTAACCCTAACTCCTAACCCGTAAAAGTAAACGTAACCCCTAAACCTAACCAATAAACACTAACCCCTAACCCTAACAATAACCCTAAACCCTAACCATAACCCTAACCCTAACCCTAGTCCTAAACCTAGGCCCTAGGTCGTACCCTAACCCTAATCAAAACCCTAACCCAAACTTAACCCTAAGCCTAACCTTAGTCCTTAAAACTAACCTAATACAAACCCTAACCCTAACACTAACGCTTAACACTAAACCTAAGCCTAACACGAACCCTAAACCTAACCCCAACCCCTAACACTAACACTAAGTCTAAGGCTAAGCCTAAGCCTAATCCTAACCCTAGCCCCAATCCTAACCCAAACCCTAACCTTAGCCCTAACCCTAACCCCTAACCCCTAACCGTAACCCTAAACCTAAGCCTAACCACAAACCCAAAGCCTTCCCCCAACCCCTTAACCCCTAACCCTAACGATAACCCTAAATTCTAACCCTAACCCTAACCCTAGCCGTAGCCCTAGCCCGAAGTCGAACCCTAACCCTAATCATAAACCTAACCCAACCTTAACCCTAAACCTAATCTTAGCACTAAACACAAACCTAATACAAATCCTAGCCCTAACCCTAACCCTAACTCTTACCCTAACCCTAACCCTAAACCTAACCCCTAACCCTAAACCTAACCCCTAACTTTCAACCACTAACCCTAACCATAACCCAAAACCTAACCCTAAACCTAACCCTAAAACTAGCCCTAAGTCGTACCCTAACCCTAATGCTAACCCTAACGCAACCTTAACCCTAAGCCTAAACTTAGCCCTTAAAACTAACCTACTACATACCCTAACCATAACTCCTAAACCTAACCCTAAACTAACCCTAAACCCAAACCTAACTCTTACACTAAACATAGCCCTAACCCTAACCCTAACCTTTGCCCTAACCCTAACCCCTAACCCCTAACCGTAACCCTAGCCCTAAACCTAACCCCTAACCCCTAACCAAAACCATAACCCTAAACCCTAACCCTAACCCTAAACCAAAGCCTAAGCCTAAGACTAATCCTAAGCCTAAACCTAAACCTAACCGTAACCCTAACTCTTCCCCTAAACTTAGCCTTAACCCTAACCCTAACCTTAGCCCTAACCCTAACCACTAACCCCTAACCGTAAACCTAACTCCTAGCCCCTAACACATAACACTAATCATAACCCCAATCCCTAACCCTAACCGTAAGTCTAAGCCTAACCCTAAGCCTAATACTAAGGCGAAACCTAAGGCTAACCCTAACCCTAAGCCTAGCCCTAAATCTAAGCCTAAAACCTAACCTTAACCCTAACCCTAGCCCTAACCCTAGCCCTACTCAAAACCTTAACCCTAACCCTAACCCCTATCCCCTAACCGTAACCGAATCCCTAAGCCTAAGCCCTAACCCTAACCATAACCCTAAACAGTAGCCCTAACCCTAACCCTAGCCCTAAGTCCTACCCTAACCCTAATCCTAACGTAACCCATCCTTAACCCTAGGCCTAACATGAGCCCTTAAAACTAACCTAATACAAGCCCTAACACTAAATCCTAACCCTAACACTAACCCTAAATCTGACCCTAACCCTAGACCTAACGCTAACCCTAAACTTAGCCCCAACCCCAAACCCTAACCCTAACCGTAACCCTAACCCTAAGCCTAACCCCTAACCCCTAACCCCTAAACCTAACCATAACCCTAAAACCTAACCCTAACCCTAACCCTAGGCCTAACCCTAGCCCTAAGTCGTACCTTAACCCTAATCCTAACCCTAACCCAAACGTAAACCTAAGCCTAACCTTAGCCCTTAAAACTAGACTAATACAAACCCTAAGCCTAAATCCTAATCCTAACCTAACTCTAACCCTAACCCTAACCCTAACATTAACCCTAACCCTAACTCTAACCCTAAACCTAACCCTAGCCCTAAACCTAACCCCTAACCAGTAACAGTAAACCTAACCCTAAGCCTAACCCCTAAAGACTAACCCCTAACATAACCCTAAACCATAACCCTAACCCTAACCCTAACCCTAGTCCTAAACCTATCCCTAGGTCATACCCTAACCCTAATCATAACCCTAACCCAAAGTTAACCCTAAGCCTAAACTTAGTCCTTAAAACTAACCTAATACAAACACAAACCCTAAATCCTAACCCTAACCCTAACGCCTAACCCTAACCCTAAGCCTAACAGGAACCCTAACCCTAACCCCTAAGCCTAACAATAACCCCTAAGAGTAACACTAAGCCTAAGCCTAAACCTAAGCCTAACCCTAACCCTAGGCCTAACCCTAGCCCTAAGTCGTACCCTAACCCTAACCCTAAACCTAACCCCTAACCATAACCCTAACCCTAAGCCTAACCCCTAACATTGAACCCCTAACACTAACCATAACCCAAGCCCTAAACCTAAACCTAACCCTAAACCTAGCCCTAAGTCGTGCCCTAACCCTCATGCTAACCCTAACGCAACCTTAACCCAAAGCCTAACCTTAGCCCTTAAAACTGACCTACTACATACCCTAACCCTAACTCCTAACCCTAACCCTAAACTAACCCTAACCCTAAACCTACCGCTTACCCTAAACTTAGCCCTAACCCAAACCTTTGCCCTAACCCTAACCCCTAAACCCTAACCACTAACCGTAACCCTAAACCTAAGCCTAACCACAAACCCTAAGCCTACCCCCAACCCCTAACCCTAACGATAACCCTAAATTCTAACCCTAACCCTACCCCTAGCCGTAGCCCTAGCCCGAAGTCGAACCCTAACCCTAATCATAACCCTAACCCAACCTTAACCCTAAACCTAATCTTAGCACTAAACACAAACCTAATACAAACTCTAGCCCTAACCCTAACCCTAACTCTTACCCTATCCCTAACCCTAAACCTAACACTAACCCTAACCTTAACCCTAACCCCAAACCCTAACCCTAACCATAACCGAATCACTAAGCCTAACCCCTAACCCCTAACCCCTAACACTAACCATAAACCTAAAACCTAACCCTAACCCCAGCCCTAAGTCGTACCTTAACCCTAATCCTAACCCTAGACCAAACTTAAACCTAAGCCTAACCTTAGCCCTTAAAACTAGACTAATACAAACCCTAACCCTAAATCCTAACCCTAACCTAACCCTAAACCTAACGCAAACTCTTACCCTAAGCCTAAAATTAACCCTAACCCTAACTCTTACACTAAGCCTAACCCTAAACCTAACCTTAACCCTAGGCCTTTCCCTAACCCTAGCCCTAAGCCTAACCTTAACCCTAACCCTAACCCCTATACCCTAACCGTAACCGAAACCCTAAGCCTAACCCCTAACCGTAACCATAACCCTAAACAGTAGCCCTAACCCTAACCCTAGCCCTAAGTCGTACCCTAACCCTACTCCTAACTTCACCCATTCTTAACCCTATGCCTATCATGAGCCCTTAAAACTGACCTAATACAAAACTTAACACTAAATCCTAACACTAACCCTAACCCTAACTCTTACCCTAACCATAACTCTTACCCTAACCCTAACCCTAACGCTAACCCTAAACTTAGCCCCAACCCCAAACCCTAACCCTAACCGTAACCCTAATTCTAAGCCTAACCCCAACCCCTAACCCCTAACCCTAACCGTAACCCTAAAACCTAACCCTAACCCTAGCCCTAAGTCGTACCTTAACCCTAATCCTAATGCTAACCAAACTTAAACCTAAGCCTAACCTTAGCACTTAAAACTAGACTAATACAAACCCTAACCCTAAATCCTAACCCTAACCCTAACCTAACCCTAACCCTAACCCTAAGCCTAACATTAACCCTAACTCTAACTCTTAAACTAACCCTAACCCTAAGCCTAACCTTAGCCCTAACCCTAACCCCTAACCCCTAACAGTAAAGCTAACCCTAAGCCTAACCACTAAACACTAACCCCTAACCCTAACCATAACCCTAACCCTAGCCCTAAACCTAGCCCTAAGTCGTACCCTAACCGTAATCCTAAACCTAACGCAAAATTATACCTAAGCCTAAACCTCTAGCCCTTAAAACTAGACTAATACAACCACTAAACCTAAATCCTAACCCTAACCCTAACCTAACCCTAACTCTTACCCTCACCCTAACCTTAGCCCTAACCCTAACCCCTAACCCCTGACAGTAAACCTAACCCTAAGCCTAACCCCTAAACACTAACCCCTAACCCTAACCATAATCCTAACCCTAACCCTAGCCATAAACCTAGCCCTAAGTCGTGCCATAACCATAATCATAACCCTAACACAAAGTTAACACTAAGCCTTACCTTAGTCCTTAAAACTAACCTAATACAAACCCTAACCCTAAATCCTAACCCTAACATTAATGCCTAACCCTAACCCTAAGCCTAACACTAACCCTAACCCTAATCCCTAAGCCTAACAATAAAAACTAAGAGTAATACTAAGCCTAAGCCTAAGCCTAACCCGAACCCTAACCCTAGGCCTAAACCAAGCTCTAATCATATCTTAACCCTAATCCTAACCCTAACCCAAACTTAAACCTAAGCCTAACCTTAGCCCTTAAAACTAGACTAATACAAACCCTAACCCTAAATCCTAACCCTAACCCTAAGCCTAACCCTAACTCTTACCCTAAGCCTAACATTAACCCTAACCCTAACCTTAGCCCTAACCCTAACTCCTAACCCGTAAAAGTAAACGTAACCCCTAAACCTAACCAATAAACACTAACCCCTAACCCTAACAATAACCCTAAACCCTAACCATAACCCTAACCCTAACCCTAGTCCTAAACCTAGGCCCTAGGTCGTACCCTAACCCTAATCAAAACCCTAACCCAAACTTAACCCTAAGCCTAACCTTAGTCCTTAAAACTAACCTAATACAAACCCTAACCCTAACACTAACGCTTAACACTAAACCTAAGCCTAACACGAACCCTAAACCTAACCCCAACCCCTAACACTAACACTAAGTCTAAGGCTAAGCCTAAGCCTAATCCTAACCCTAGCCCCAATCCTAACCCAAACCCTAACCTTAGCCCTAACCCTAACCCCTAACCCCTAACCGTAACCCTAAACCTAAGCCTAACCACAAACCCAAAGCCTTCCCCCAACCCCTTAACCCCTAACCCTAACGATAACCCTAAATTCTAACCCTAACCCTAACCCTAGCCGTAGCCCTAGCCCGAAGTCGAACCCTAACCCTAATCATAAACCTAACCCAACCTTAACCCTAAACCTAATCTTAGCACTAAACACAAACCTAATACAAATCCTAGCCCTAACCCTAACCCTAACTCTTACCCTAACCCTAACCCTAAACCTAACCCCTAACCCTAAACCTAACCCCTAACTTTCAACCACTAACCCTAACCATAACCCAAAACCTAACCCTAAACCTAACCCTAAAACTAGCCCTAAGTCGTACCCTAACCCTAATGCTAACCCTAACGCAACCTTAACCCTAAGCCTAAACTTAGCCCTTAAAACTAACCTACTACATACCCTAACCATAACTCCTAAACCTAACCCTAAACTAACCCTAAACCCAAACCTAACTCTTACACTAAACATAGCCCTAACCCTAACCCTAACCTTTGCCCTAACCCTAACCCCTAACCCCTAACCGTAACCCTAGCCCTAAACCTAACCCCTAACCCCTAACCAAAACCATAACCCTAAACCCTAACCCTAACCCTAAACCAAAGCCTAAGCCTAAGACTAATCCTAAGCCTAAACCTAAACCTAACCGTAACCCTAACTCTTCCCCTAAACTTAGCCTTAACCCTAACCCTAACCTTAGCCCTAACCCTAACCACTAACCCCTAACCGTAAACCTAACTCCTAGCCCCTAACACATAACACTAATCATAACCCCAATCCCTAACCCTAACCGTAAGTCTAAGCCTAACCCTAAGCCTAATACTAAGGCGAAACCTAAGGCTAACCCTAACCCTAAGCCTAGCCCTAAATCTAAGCCTAAAACCTAACCTTAACCCTAACCCTAGCCCTAACCCTAGCCCTACTCAAAACCTTAACCCTAACCCTAACCCCTATCCCCTAACCGTAACCGAATCCCTAAGCCTAAGCCCTAACCCTAACCATAACCCTAAACAGTAGCCCTAACCCTAACCCTAGCCCTAAGTCCTACCCTAACCCTAATCCTAACGTAACCCATCCTTAACCCTAGGCCTAACATGAGCCCTTAAAACTAACCTAATACAAACCCTAACACTAAATCCTAACCCTAACACTAACCCTAAATCTGACCCTAACCCTAGACCTAACACTAACCCTAAACTTAGCCCCAACCCCAAACCCTAACCCTAACCGTAACCCTAACCCTAAGCCTAACCCCTAACCCCTAACCCCTAAACCTAACCATAACCCTAAAACCTAACCCTAACCCTAACCCTAGGCCTAACCCTAGCCCTAAGTCGTACCTTAACCCTAATCCTAACCCTAACCCAAACGTAAACCTAAGCCTAACCTTAGCCCTTAAAACTAGACTAATACAAACCCTAAGCCTAAATCCTAATCCTAACCTAACCCTAACCCTAACCCTAACCCTAACATTAACCCTAACCCTAACTCTAACCCTAAACCTAACCCTAGCCCTAAACCTAACCCCTAACCAGTAACAGTAAACCTAACCCTAAGCCTAACCCCTAAAGACTAACCCCTAACATAACCCTAAACCATAACCCTAACCCTAACCCTAACCCTAGTCCTAAACCTATCCCTAGGTCATACCCTAACCCTAATCATAACCCTAACCCAAAGTTAACCCTAAGCCTAAACTTAGTCCTTAAAACTAACCTAATACAAACACAAACCCTAAATCCTAACCCTAACCCTAACGCCTAACCCTAACCCTAAGCCTAACAGGAACCCTAACCCTAACCCCTAAGCCTAACAATAACCCCTAAGAGTAACACTAAGCCTAAGCCTAAACCTAAGCCTAACCCTAACCCTAGGCCTAACCCTAGCCCTAAGTCGTACCCTAACCCTAACCCTAAACCTAACCCCTAACCATAACCCTAACCCTAAGCCTAACCCCTAACATTGAACCCCTAACACTAACCATAACCCAAGCCCTAAACCTAAACCTAACCCTAAACCTAGCCCTAAGTCGTGCCCTAACCCTCATGCTAACCCTAACGCAACCTTAACCCAAAGCCTAACCTTAGCCCTTAAAACTGACCTACTACATACCCTAACCCTAACTCCTAACCCTAACCCTAAACTAACCCTAACCCTAAACCTACCGCTTACCCTAAACTTAGCCCTAACCCAAACCTTTGCCCTAACCCTAACCCCTAAACCCTAACCACTAACCGTAACCCTAAACCTAAGCCTAACCACAAACCCTAAGCCTACCCCCAACCCCTAACCCTAACGATAACCCTAAATTCTAACCCTAACCCTACCCCTAGCCGTAGCCCTAGCCCGAAGTCGAACCCTAACCCTAATCATAACCCTAACCCAACCTTAACCCTAAACCTAATCTTAGCACTAAACACAAACCTAATACAAACTCTAGCCCTAACCCTAACCCTAACTCTTACCCTATCCCTAACCCTAAACCTAACACTAACCCTAACCTTAACCCTAACCCCAAACCCTAACCCTAACCATAACCGAATCACTAAGCCTAACCCCTAACCCCTAACCCCTAACACTAACCATAAACCTAAAACCTAACCCTAACCCCAGCCCTAAGTCGTACCTTAACCCTAATCCTAACCCTAGACCAAACTTAAACCTAAGCCTAACCTTAGCCCTTAAAACTAGACTAATACAAACCCTAACCCTAAATCCTAACCCTAACCTAACCCTAAACCTAACGCAAACTCTTACCCTAAGCCTAAAATTAACCCTAACCCTAACTCTTACACTAAGCCTAACCCTAAACCTAACCTTAACCCTAGGCCTTTCCCTAACCCTAGCCCTAAGCCTAACCTTAACCCTAACCCTAACCCCTATACCCTAACCGTAACCGAAACCCTAAGCCTAACCCCTAACCGTAACCATAACCCTAAACAGTAGCCCTAACCCTAACCCTAGCCCTAAGTCGTACCCTAACCCTACTCCTAACTTCACCCATTCTTAACCCTATGCCTATCATGAGCCCTTAAAACTGACCTAATACAAAACTTAACACTAAATCCTAACACTAACCCTAACCCTAACTCTTACCCTAACCATAACTCTTACCCTAACCCTAACCCTAACGCTAACCCTAAACTTAGCCCCAACCCCAAACCCTAACCCTAACCGTAACCCTAATTCTAAGCCTAACCCCAACCCCTAACCCCTAACCCTAACCGTAACCCTAAAACCTAACCCTAACCCTAGCCCTAAGTCGTACCTTAACCCTAATCCTAACGCTAACCAAACTTAAACCTAAGCCTAACCTTAGCACTTAAAACTAGACTAATACAAACCCTAACCCTAAATCCTAACCCTAACATTAATGCCTAACCCTAACCCTAAGCCTAACACTAACCCTAACCCTAATCCCTAAGCCTAACAATAAAAACTAAGAGTAATACTAAGCCTAAGCCTAAGCCTAACCCGAACCCTAACCCTAGGCCTAAACCAAGCTCTAATCATATCTTAACCCTAATCCTAACCCTAACCCAAACTTAAACCTAAGCCTAACCTTAGCCCTTAAAACTAGACTAATACAAACCCTAACCCTAAATCCTAACCCTAACCCTAACCTAACCCTAAGCCTAACCCTAACTCTTACCCTAAGCCTAACATTAACCCTAACCCTAACCTTAGCCCTAACCCTAACTCCTAACCCGTAAAAGTAAACGTAACCCCTAAACCTAACCAATAAACACTAACCCCTAACCCTAACAATAACCCTAAACCCTAACCATAACCCTAACCCTAACCCTAGTCCTAAACCTAGGCCCTAGGTCGTACCCTAACCCTAATCAAAACCCTAACCCAAACTTAACCCTAAGCCTAACCTTAGTCCTTAAAACTAACCTAATACAAACCCTAACCCTAACACTAACGCTTAACACTAAACCTAAGCCTAACACGAACCCTAAACCTAACCCCAACCCCTAACACTAACACTAAGTCTAAGGCTAAGCCTAAGCCTAATCCTAACCCTAGCCCCAATCCTAACCCAAACCCTAACCTTAGCCCTAACCCTAACCCCTAACCCCTAACCGTAACCCTAAACCTAAGCCTAACCACAAACCCAAAGCCTTCCCCCAACCCCTTAACCCCTAACCCTAACGATAACCCTAAATTCTAACCCTAACCCTAACCCTAGCCGTAGCCCTAGCCCGAAGTCGAACCCTAACCCTAATCATAAACCTAACCCAACCTTAACCCTAAACCTAATCTTAGCACTAAACACAAACCTAATACAAATCCTAGCCCTAACCCTAACCCTAACTCTTACCCTAACCCTAACCCTAAACCTAACCCCTAACCCTAAACCTAACCCCTAACTTTCAACCACTAACCCTAACCATAACCCAAAACCTAACCCTAAACCTAACCCTAAAACTAGCCCTAAGTCGTACCCTAACCCTAATGCTAACCCTAACGCAACCTTAACCCTAAGCCTAAACTTAGCCCTTAAAACTAACCTACTACATACCCTAACCATAACTCCTAAACCTAACCCTAAACTAACCCTAAACCCAAACCTAACTCTTACACTAAACATAGCCCTAACCCTAACCCTAACCTTTGCCCTAACCCTAACCCCTAACCCCTAACCGTAACCCTAGCCCTAAACCTAACCCCTAACCCCTAACCAAAACCATAACCCTAAACCCTAACCCTAACCCTAAACCAAAGCCTAAGCCTAAGACTAATCCTAAGCCTAAACCTAAACCTAACCGTAACCCTAACTCTTCCCCTAAACTTAGCCTTAACCCTAACCCTAACCTAACCCTAACCCTAACCCTAAGCCTAACATTAACCCTAACTCTAACTCTTAAACTAACCCTAACCCTAAGCCTAACCTTAGCCCTAACCCTAACCCCTAACCCCTAACAGTAAAGCTAACCCTAAGCCTAACCACTAAACACTAACCCCTAACCCTAACCATAACCCTAACCCTAGCCCTAAACCTAGCCCTAAGTCGTACCCTAACCGTAATCCTAAACCTAACGCAAAATTATACCTAAGCCTAAACCTCTAGCCCTTAAAACTAGACTAATACAACCACTAAACCTAAATCCTAACCCTAACCCTAACCTAACCCTAACTCTTACCCTCACCCTAACCTTAGCCCTAACCCTAACCCCTAACCCCTGACAGTAAACCTAACCCTAAGCCTAACCCCTAAACACTAACCCCTAACCCTAACCATAATCCTAACCCTAACCCTAGCCATAAACCTAGCCCTAAGTCGTGCCATAACCATAATCATAACCCTAACACAAAGTTAACACTAAGCCTTACCTTAGTCCTTAAAAATAACCTAATACAAACCCTAACCCTAAATCCTAACCCTAACATTAATGCCTAACCCTAACCCTAAGCCTAACACTAACCCTAACCCTAATCCCTAAGCCTAACAATAAAAACTAAGAGTAATACTAAGCCTAAGCCTAAGCCTAACCCGAACCCTAACCCTAGGCCTAAACCAAGCTCTAATCATATCTTAACCCTAATCCTAACCCTAACCCAAACTTAAACCTAAGCCTAACCTTAGCCCTTAAAACTAGACTAATACAAACCCTAACCCTAAATCCTAACCCTAACCCTAACCTAACCCTAAGCCTAACCCTAACTCTTACCCTAAGCCTAACATTAACCCTAACCCTAACCTTAGCCCTAACCCTAACTCCTAACCCGTAAAAGTAAACGTAACCCCTAAACCTAACCAATAAACACTAACCCCTAACCCTAACAATAACCCTAAACCCTAACCATAACCCTAACCCTAACCCTAGTCCTAAACCTAGGCCCTAGGTCGTACCCTAACCCTAATCAAAACCCTAACCCAAACTTAACCCTAAGCCTAACCTTAGTCCTTAAAACTAACCTAATACAAACCCTAACCCTAACACTAACGCTTAACACTAAACCTAAGCCTAACACGAACCCTAAACCTAACCCCAACCCCTAACACTAACACTAAGTCTAAGGCTAAGCCTAAGCCTAATCCTAACCCTAGCCCCAATCCTAACCCAAACCCTAACCTTAGCCCTAACCCTAACCCCTAACCCCTAACCGTAACCCTAAACCTAAGCCTAACCACAAACCCAAAGCCTTCCCCCAACCCCTTAACCCCTAACCCTAACGATAACCCTAAATTCTAACCCTAACCCTAACCCTAGCCGTAGCCCTAGCCCGAAGTCGAACCCTAACCCTAATCATAACCCTAACCCAACCTTAACCCTAAACCTAATCTTAGCACTAAACACAAACCTAATACAAACTCTAGCCCTAACCCTAACCCTAACTCTTACCCTATCCCTAACCCTAAACCTAACACTAACCCTAACCTTAACCCTAACCCCAAACCCTAACCCTAACCATAACCGAATCACTAAGCCTAACCCCTAACCCCTAACCCCTAACACTAACCATAAACCTAAAACCTAACCCTAACCCCAGCCCTAAGTCGTACCTTAACCCTAATCCTAACCCTAGACCAAACTTAAACCTAAGCCTAACCTTAGCCCTTAAAACTAGACTAATACAAACCCTAACCCTAAATCCTAACCCTAACCTAACCCTAAACCTAACGCAAACTCTTACCCTAAGCCTAAAATTAACCCTAACCCTAACTCTTACACTAAGCCTAACCCTAAACCTAACCTTAACCCTAGGCCTTTCCCTAACCCTAGCCCTAAGCCTAACCTTAACCCTAACCCTAACCCCTATACCCTAACCGTAACCGAAACCCTAAGCCTAACCCCTAACCGTAACCATAACCCTAAACAGTAGCCCTAACCCTAACCCTAGCCCTAAGTCGTACCCTAACCCTACTCCTAACTTCACCCATTCTTAACCCTATGCCTATCATGAGCCCTTAAAACTGACCTAATACAAAACTTAACACTAAATCCTAACACTAACCCTAACCCTAACTCTTACCCTAACCATAACTCTTACCCTAACCCTAACGCTAACCCTAAACTTAGCCCCAACCCCAAACCCTAACCCTAACCGTAACCCTAATTCTAAGCCTAACCCCAACCCCTAACCCCTAACCCTAACCGTAACCCTAAAACCTAACCCTAACCCTAGCCCTAAGTCGTACCTTAACCCTAATCCTAACGCTAACCAAACTTAAACCTAAGCCTAACCTTAGCACTTAAAACTAGACTAATACAAACCCTAACCCTAAATCCTAACCCTAACCCTAACCTAACCCTAACCCTAACCCTAAGCCTAACATTAACCCTAACTCTAACTCTTAAACTAACCCTAACCCTAAGCCTAACCTTAGCCCTAACCCTAACCCCTAACCCCTAACAGTAAAGCTAACCCTAAGCCTAACCACTAAACACTAACCCCTAACCCTAACCATAACCCTAACCCTAGCCCTAAACCTAGCCCTAAGTCGTACCCTAACCGTAATCCTAAACCTAACGCAAAATTATACCTAAGCCTAAACCTCTAGCCCTTAAAACTAGACTAATACAACCACTAAACCTAAATCCTAACCCTAACCCTAACCTAACCCTAACTCTTACCCTCACCCTAACCTTAGCCCTAACCCTAACCCCTAACCCCTGACAGTAAACCTAACCCTAAGCCTAACCCCTAAACACTAACCCCTAACCCTAACCATAATCCTAACCCTAACCCTAGCCATAAACCTAGCCCTAAGTCGTGCCATAACCATAATCATAACCCTAACACAAAGTTAACACTAAGCCTTACCTTAGTCCTTAAAACTAACCTAATACAAACCCTAACCCTAAATCCTAACCCTAACATTAATGCCTAACCCTAACCCTAAGCCTAACACTAACCCTAACCCTAATCCCTAAGCCTAACAATAAAAACTAAGAGTAATACTAAGCCTAAGCCTAAGCCTAACCCGAACCCTAACCCTAGGCCTAAACCAAGCTCTAATCATATCTTAACCCTAATCCTAACCCTAACCCAAACTTAAACCTAAGCCTAACCTTAGCCCTTAAAACTAGACTAATACAAACCCTAACCCTAAATCCTAACCCTAACCCTAACCTAACCCTAAGCCTAACCCTAACTCTTACCCTAAGCCTAACATTAACCCTAACCCTAACCTTAGCCCTAACCCTAACTCCTAACCCGTAAAAGTAAACGTAACCCCTAAACCTAACCAATAAACACTAACCCCTAACCCTAACAATAACCCTAAACCCTAACCATAACCCTAACCCTAACCCTAGTCCTAAACCTAGGCCCTAGGTCGTACCCTAACCCTAATCAAAACCCTAACCCAAACTTAACCCTAAGCCTAACCTTAGTCCTTAAAACTAACCTAATACAAACCCTAACCCTAACACTAACGCTTAACACTAAACCTAAGCCTAACACGAACCCTAAACCTAACCCCAACCCCTAACACTAACACTAAGTCTAAGGCTAAGCCTAAGCCTAATCCTAACCCTAGCCCCAATCCTAACCCAAACCCTAACCTTAGCCCTAACCCTAACCCCTAACCCCTAACCGTAACCCTAAACCTAAGCCTAACCACAAACCCAAAGCCTTCCCCCAACCCCTTAACCCCTAACCCTAACGATAACCCTAAATTCTAACCCTAACCCTAACCCTAGCCGTAGCCCTAGCCCGAAGTCGAACCCTAACCCTAATCATAAACCTAACCCAACCTTAACCCTAAACCTAATCTTAGCACTAAACACAAACCTAATACAAATCCTAGCCCTAACCCTAACCCTAACTCTTACCCTAACCCTAACCCTAAACCTAACCCCTAACCCTAAACCTAACCCCTAACTTTCAACCACTAACCCTAACCATAACCCAAAACCTAACCCTAAACCTAACCCTAAAACTAGCCCTAAGTCGTACCCTAACCCTAATGCTAACCCTAACGCAACCTTAACCCTAAGCCTAAACTTAGCCCTTAAAACTAACCTACTACATACCCTAACCATAACTCCTAAACCTAACCCTAAACTAACCCTAAACCCAAACCTAACTCTTACACTAAACATAGCCCTAACCCTAACCCTAACCTTTGCCCTAACCCTAACCCCTAACCCCTAACCGTAACCCTAGCCCTAAACCTAACCCCTAACCCCTAACCAAAACCATAACCCTAAACCCTAACCCTAACCCTAAACCAAAGCCTAAGCCTAAGACTAATCCTAAGCCTAAACCTAAACCTAACCGTAACCCTAACTCTTCCCCTAAACTTAGCCTTAACCCTAACCCTAACCTAACCCTAACCCTAACCCTAAGCCTAACATTAACCCTAACTCTAACTCTTAAACTAACCCTAACCCTAAGCCTAACCTTAGCCCTAACCCTAACCCCTAACCCCTAACAGTAAAGCTAACCCTAAGCCTAACCACTAAACACTAACCCCTAACCCTAACCATAACACTAACCCTAGCCCTAAACCTAGCCCTAAGTCGTACCCTAACCGTAATCCTAAACCTAACGCAAAATTATACCTAAGCCTAAACCTCTAGCCCTTAAAACTAGACTAATACAACCACTAAACCTAAATCCTAACCCTAACCCTAACCTAACCCTAACTCTTACCCTCACCCTAACCTTAGCCCTAACCCTAACCCCTAACCCCTGACAGTAAACCTAACCCTAAGCCTAACCCCTAAACACTAACCCCTAACCCTAACCATAATCCTAACCCTAACCCTAGCCATAAACCTAGCCCTAAGTCGTGCCATAACCATAATCATAACCCTAACACAAAGTTAACACTAAGCCTTACCTTAGTCCTTAAAAATAACCTAATACAAACCCTAACCCTAAATCCTAACCCTAACATTAATGCCTAACCCTAACCCTAAGCCTAACACTAACCCTAACCCTAATCCCTAAGCCTAACAATAAAAACTAAGAGTAATACTAAGCCTAAGCCTAAGCCTAACCCGAACCCTAACCCTAGGCCTAAACCAAGCTCTAATCATATCTTAACCCTAATCCTAACCCTAACCCAAACTTAAACCTAAGCCTAACCTTAGCCCTTAAAACTAGACTAATACAAACCCTAACCCTAAATCCTAACCCTAACCCTAACCTAACCCTAAGCCTAACCCTAACTCTTACCCTAAGCCTAACATTAACCCTAACCCTAACCTTAGCCCTAACCCTAACTCCTAACCCGTAAAAGTAAACGTAACCCCTAAACCTAACCAATAAACACTAACCCCTAACCCTAACAATAACCCTAAACCCTAACCATAACCCTAACCCTAACCCTAGTCCTAAACCTAGGCCCTAGGTCGTACCCTAACCCTAATCAAAACCCTAACCCAAACTTAACCCTAAGCCTAACCTTAGTCCTTAAAACTAACCTAATACAAACCCTAACCCTAACACTAACGCTTAACACTAAACCTAAGCCTAACACGAACCCTAAACCTAACCCCAACCCCTAACACTAACACTAAGTCTAAGGCTAAGCCTAAGCCTAATCCTAACCCTAGCCCCAATCCTAACCCAAACCCTAACCTTAGCCCTAACCCTAACCCCTAACCCCTAACCGTAACCCTAAACCTAAGCCTAACCACAAACCCAAAGCCTTCCCCCAACCCCTTAACCCCTAACCCTAACGATAACCCTAAATTCTAACCCTAACCCTAACCCTAGCCGTAGCCCTAGCCCGAAGTCGAACCCTAACCCTAATCATAAACCTAACCCAACCTTAACCCTAAACCTAATCTTAGCACTAAACACAAACCTAATACAAATCCTAGCCCTAACCCTAACCCTAACTCTTACCCTAACCCTAACCCTAAACCTAACCCCTAACCCTAAACCTAACCCTTAACTTTCAACCACTAACCCTAACCATAACCCAAAACCTAACCCTAAACCTAACCCTAAAACTAGCCCTAAGTCGTACCCTAACCCTAATGCTAACCCTAACGCAACCTTAACCCTAAGCCTAAACTTAGCCCTTAAAACTAACCTACTACATACCCTAACCATAACTCCTAAACCTAACCCTAAACTAACCCTAAACCCAAACCTAACTCTTACACTAAACATAGCCCTAACCCTAACCCTAACCTTTGCCCTAACCCTAACCCCTAACCCCTAACCGTAACCCTAGCCCTAAACCTAACCCCTAACCCCTAACCAAAACCATAACCCTAAACCCTAACCCTAACCCTAAACCAAAGCCTAAGCCTAAGACTAATCCTAAGCCTAAACCTAAACCTAACCGTAACCCTAACTCTTCCCCTAAACTTAGCCTTAACCCTAACCCTAACCTTAGCCCTAACCCTAACCACTAACCCCTAACCGTAAACCTAACTCCTAGCCCCTAACACATAACACTAATCATAACCCCAATCCCTAACCCTAACCGTAAGTCTAAGCCTAACCCTAAGCCTAATACTAAGGCGAAACCTAAGGCTAACCCTAACCCTAAGCCTAGCCCTAAATCTAAGCCTAAAACCTAACCTTAACCCTAACCCTAGCCCTAACCCTAGCCCTACTCAAAACCTTAACCCTAACCCTAACCCCTATCCCCTAACCGTAACCGAATCCCTAAGCCTAAGCCCTAACCCTAACCATAACCCTAAACAGTAGCCCTAACCCTAACCCTAGCCCTAAGTCCTACCCTAACCCTAATCCTAACGTAACCCATCCTTAACCCTAGGCCTAACATGAGCCCTTAAAACTAACCTAATACAAGCCCTAACACTAAATCCTAACCCTAACACTAACCCTAAATCTGACCCTAACCCTAGACCTAACGCTAACCCTAAACTTAGCCCCAACCCCAAACCCTAACCCTAACCGTAACCCTAACCCTAAGCCTAACCCCTAACCCCTAACCCCTAAACCTAACCATAACCCTAAAACCTAACCCTAACCCTAACCCTAGGCCTAACCCTAGCCCTAAGTCGTACCTTAACCCTAATCCTAACCCTAACCCAAACGTAAACCTAAGCCTAACCTTAGCCCTTAAAACTAGACTAATACAAACCCTAAGCCTAAATCCTAATCCTAACCTAACTCTAACCCTAACCCTAACCCTAACATTAACCCTAACCCTAACTCTAACCCTAAACCTAACCCTAGCCCTAAACCTAACCCCTAACCAGTAACAGTAAACCTAACCCTAAGCCTAACCCCTAAAGACTAACCCCTAACATAACCCTAAACCATAACCCTAACCCTAACCCTAACCCTAGTCCTAAACCTATCCCTAGGTCATACCCTAACCCTAATCATAACCCTAACCCAAAGTTAACCCTAAGCCTAAACTTAGTCCTTAAAACTAACCTAATACAAACACAAACCCTAAATCCTAACCCTAACCCTAACGCCTAACCCTAACCCTAAGCCTAACAGGAACCCTAACCCTAACCCCTAAGCCTAACAATAACCCCTAAGAGTAACACTAAGCCTAAGCCTAAACCTAAGCCTAACCCTAACCCTAGGCCTAACCCTAGCCCTAAGTCGTACCCTAACCCTAACCCTAAACCTAACCCCTAACCATAACCCTAACCCTAAGCCTAACCCCTAACATTGAACCCCTAACACTAACCATAACCCAAGCCCTAAACCTAAACCTAACCCTAAACCTAGCCCTAAGTCGTGCCCTAACCCTCATGCTAACCCTAACGCAACCTTAACCCAAAGCCTAACCTTAGCCCTTAAAACTGACCTACTACATACCCTAACCCTAACTCCTAACCCTAACCCTAAACTAACCCTAACCCTAAACCTACCGCTTACCCTAAACTTAGCCCTAACCCAAACCTTTGCCCTAACCCTAACCCCTAAACCCTAACCACTAACCGTAACCCTAAACCTAAGCCTAACCACAAACCCTAAGCCTACCCCCAACCCCTAACCCTAACGATAACCCTAAATTCTAACCCTAACCCTACCCCTAGCCGTAGCCCTAGCCCGAAGTCGAACCCTAACCCTAATCATAACCCTAACCCAACCTTAACCCTAAACCTAATCTTAGCACTAAACACAAACCTAATACAAACTCTAGCCCTAACCCTAACCCTAACTCTTACCCTATCCCTAACCCTAAACCTAACACTAACCCTAACCTTAACCCTAACCCCAAACCCTAACCCTAACCATAACCGAATCACTAAGCCTAACCCCTAACCCCTAACCCCTAACACTAACCATAAACCTAAAACCTAACCCTAACCCCAGCCCTAAGTCGTACCTTAACCCTAATCCTAACCCTAGACCAAACTTAAACCTAAGCCTAACCTTAGCCCTTAAAACTAGACTAATACAAACCCTAACCCTAAATCCTAACCCTAACCTAACCCTAAACCTAACGCAAACTCTTACCCTAAGCCTAAAATTAACCCTAACCCTAACTCTTACACTAAGCCTAACCCTAAACCTAACCTTAACCCTAGGCCTTTCCCTAACCCTAGCCCTAAGCCTAACCTTAACCCTAACCCTAACCCCTATACCCTAACCGTAACCGAAACCCTAAGCCTAACCCCTAACCGTAACCATAACCCTAAACAGTAGCCCTAACCCTAACCCTAGCCCTAAGTCGTACCCTAACCCTACTCCTAACTTCACCCATTCTTAACCCTATGCCTATCATGAGCCCTTAAAACTGACCTAATACAAAACTTAACACTAAATCCTAACACTAACCCTAACCCTAACTCTTACCCTAACCATAACTCTTACCCTAACCCTAACCCTAACGCTAACCCTAAACTTAGCCCCAACCCCAAACCCTAACCCTAACCGTAACCCTAATTCTAAGCCTAACCCCAACCCCTAACCCCTAACCCTAACCGTAACCCTAAAACCTAACCCTAACCCTAGCCCTAAGTCGTACCTTAACCCTAATCCTAACGCTAACCAAACTTAAACCTAAGCCTAACCTTAGCACTTAAAACTAGACTAATACAAACCCTAACCCTAAATCCTAACCCTAACCCTAACCTAACCCTAACCCTAACCCTAAGCCTAACATTAACCCTAACTCTAACTCTTAAACTAACCCTAACCCTAAGCCTAACCTTAGCCCTAACCCTAACCCCTAACCCCTAACAGTAAAGCTAACCCTAAGCCTAACCACTAAACACTAACCCCTAACCCTAACCATAACCCTAACCCTAGCCCTAAACCTAGCCCTAAGTCGTACCCTAACCGTAATCCTAAACCTAACGCAAAATTATACCTAAGCCTAAACCTCTAGCCCTTAAAACTAGACTAATACAACCACTAAACCTAAATCCTAACCCTAACCCTAACCTAACCCTAACTCTTACCCTCACCCTAACCTTAGCCCTAACCCTAACCCCTAACCCCTGACAGTAAACCTAACCCTAAGCCTAACCCCTAAACACTAACCCCTAACCCTAACCATAATCCTAACCCTAACCCTAGCCATAAACCTAGCCCTAAGTCGTGCCATAACCATAATCATAACCCTAACACAAAGTTAACACTAAGCCTTACCTTAGTCCTTAAAACTAACCTAATACAAACCCTAACCCTAAATCCTAACCCTAACATTAATGCCTAACCCTAACCCTAAGCCTAACACTAACCCTAACCCTAATCCCTAAGCCTAACAATAAAAACTAAGAGTAATACTAAGCCTAAGCCTAAGCCTAACCCGAACCCTAACCCTAGGCCTAAACCAAGCTCTAATCATATCTTAACCCTAATCCTAACCCTAACCCAAACTTAAACCTAAGCCTAACCTTAGCCCTTAAAACTAGACTAATACAAACCCTAACCCTAAATCCTAACCCTAACCCTAAGCCTAACCCTAACTCTTACCCTAAGCCTAACATTAACCCTAACCCTAACCTTAGCCCTAACCCTAACTCCTAACCCGTAAAAGTAAACGTAACCCCTAAACCTAACCAATAAACACTAACCCCTAACCCTAACAATAACCCTAAACCCTAACCATAACCCTAACCCTAACCCTAGTCCTAAACCTAGGCCCTAGGTCGTACCCTAACCCTAATCAAAACCCTAACCCAAACTTAACCCTAAGCCTAACCTTAGTCCTTAAAACTAACCTAATACAAACCCTAACCCTAACACTAACGCTTAACACTAAACCTAAGCCTAACACGAACCCTAAACCTAACCCCAACCCCTAACACTAACACTAAGTCTAAGGCTAAGCCTAAGCCTAATCCTAACCCTAGCCCCAATCCTAACCCAAACCCTAACCTTAGCCCTAACCCTAACCCCTAACCCCTAACCGTAACCCTAAACCTAAGCCTAACCACAAACCCAAAGCCTTCCCCCAACCCCTTAACCCCTAACCCTAACGATAACCCTAAATTCTAACCCTAACCCTAACCCTAGCCGTAGCCCTAGCCCGAAGTCGAACCCTAACCCTAATCATAAACCTAACCCAACCTTAACCCTAAACCTAATCTTAGCACTAAACACAAACCTAATACAAATCCTAGCCCTAACCCTAACCCTAACTCTTACCCTAACCCTAACCCTAAACCTAACCCCTAACCCTAAACCTAACCCCTAACTTTCAACCACTAACCCTAACCATAACCCAAAAACTAACCCTAAACCTAACCCTAAAACTAGCCCTAAGTCGTACCCTAACCCTAATGCTAACCCTAACGCAACCTTAACCCTAAGCCTAAACTTAGCCCTTAAAACTAACCTACTACATACCCTAACCATAACTCCTAAACCTAACCCTAAACTAACCCTAAACCCAAACCTAACTCTTACACTAAACATAGCCCTAACCCTAACCCTAACCTTTGCCCTAACCCTAACCCCTAACCCCTAACCGTAACCCTAGCCCTAAACCTAACCCCTAACCCCTAACCAAAACCATAACCCTAAACCCTAACCCTAACCCTAAACCAAAGCCTAAGCCTAAGACTAATCCTAAGCCTAAACCTAAACCTAACCGTAACCCTAACTCTTCCCCTAAACTTAGCCTTAACCCTAACCCTAACCTTAGCCCTAACCCTAACCACTAACCCCTAACCGTAAACCTAACTCCTAGCCCCTAACACATAACACTAATCATAACCCCAATCCCTAACCCTAACCGTAAGTCTAAGCCTAACCCTAAGCCTAATACTAAGGCGAAACCTAAGGCTAACCCTAACCCTAAGCCTAGCCCTAAATCTAAGCCTAAAACCTAACCTTAACCCTAACCCTAGCCCTAACCCTAGCCCTACTCAAAACCTTAACCCTAACCCTAACCCCTATCCCCTAACCGTAACCGAATCCCTAAGCCTAAGCCCTAACCCTAACCATAACCCTAAACAGTAGCCCTAACCCTAACCCTAGCCCTAAGTCCTACCCTAACCCTAATCCTAACGTAACCCATCCTTAACCCTAGGCCTAACATGAGCCCTTAAAACTAACCTAATACAAACCCTAACACTAAATCCTAACCCTAACACTAACCCTAAATCTGACCCTAACCCTAGACCTAACACTAACCCTAAACTTAGCCCCAACCCCAAACCCTAACCCTAACCGTAACCCTAACCCTAAGCCTAACCCCTAACCCCTAACCCCTAAACCTAACCATAACCCTAAAACCTAACCCTAACCCTAACCCTAGGCCTAACCCTAGCCCTAAGTCGTACCTTAACCCTAATCCTAACCCTAACCCAAACGTAAACCTAAGCCTAACCTTAGCCCTTAAAACTAGACTAATACAAACCCTAAGCCTAAATCCTAATCCTAACCTAACCCTAACCCTAACCCTAACCCTAACATTAACCCTAACCCTAACTCTAACCCTAAACCTAACCCTAGCCCTAAACCTAACCCCTAACCAGTAACAGTAAACCTAACCCTAAGCCTAACCCCTAAAGACTAACCCCTAACATAACCCTAAACCATAACCCTAACCCTAACCCTAACCCTAGTCCTAAACCTATCCCTAGGTCATACCCTAACCCTAATCATAACCCTAACCCAAAGTTAACCCTAAGCCTAAACTTAGTCCTTAAAACTAACCTAATACAAACACAAACCCTAAATCCTAACCCTAACCCTAACGCCTAACCCTAACCCTAAGCCTAACAGGAACCCTAACCCTAACCCCTAAGCCTAACAATAACCCCTAAGAGTAACACTAAGCCTAAGCCTAAACCTAAGCCTAACCCTAACCCTAGGCCTAACCCTAGCCCTAAGTCGTACCCTAACCCTAACCCTAAACCTAACCCCTAACCATAACCCTAACCCTAAGCCTAACCCCTAACATTGAACCCCTAACACTAACCATAACCCAAGCCCTAAACCTAAACCTAACCCTAAACCTAGCCCTAAGTCGTGCCCTAACCCTCATGCTAACCCTAACGCAACCTTAACCCAAAGCCTAACCTTAGCCCTTAAAACTGACCTACTACATACCCTAACCCTAACTCCTAACCCTAACCCTAAACTAACCCTAACCCTAAACCTACCGCTTACCCTAAACTTAGCCCTAACCCAAACCTTTGCCCTAACCCTAACCCCTAAACCCTAACCACTAACCGTAACCCTAAACCTAAGCCTAACCACAAACCCTAAGCCTACCCCCAACCCCTAACCCTAACGATAACCCTAAATTCTAACCCTAACCCTACCCCTAGCCGTAGCCCTAGCCCGAAGTCGAACCCTAACCCTAATCATAACCCTAACCCAACCTTAACCCTAAACCTAATCTTAGCACTAAACACAAACCTAATACAAACTCTAGCCCTAACCCTAACCCTAACTCTTACCCTATCCCTAACCCTAAACCTAACACTAACCCTAACCTTAACCCTAACCCCAAACCCTAACCCTAACCATAACCGAATCACTAAGCCTAACCCCTAACCCCTAACCCCTAACACTAACCATAAACCTAAAACCTAACCCTAACCCCAGCCCTAAGTCGTACCTTAACCCTAATCCTAACCCTAGACCAAACTTAAACCTAAGCCTAACCTTAGCCCTTAAAACTAGACTAATACAAACCCTAACCCTAAATCCTAACCCTAACCTAACCCTAAACCTAACGCAAACTCTTACCCTAAGCCTAAAATTAACCCTAACCCTAACTCTTACACTAAGCCTAACCCTAAACCTAACCTTAACCCTAGGCCTTTCCCTAACCCTAGCCCTAAGCCTAACCTTAACCCTAACCCTAACCCCTATACCCTAACCGTAACCGAAACCCTAAGCCTAACCCCTAACCGTAACCATAACCCTAAACAGTAGCCCTAACCCTAACCCTAGCCCTAAGTCGTACCCTAACCCTACTCCTAACTTCACCCATTCTTAACCCTATGCCTATCATGAGCCCTTAAAACTGACCTAATACAAAACTTAACACTAAATCCTAACACTAACCCTAACCCTAACTCTTACCCTAACCATAACTCTTACCCTAACCCTAACCCTAACGCTAACCCTAAACTTAGCCCCAACCCCAAACCCTAACCCTAACCGTAACCCTAATTCTAAGCCTAACCCCAACCCCTAACCCCTAACCCTAACCGTAACCCTAAAACCTAACCCTAACCCTAGCCCTAAGTCGTACCTTAACCCTAATCCTAACGCTAACCAAACTTAAACCTAAGCCTAACCTTAGCACTTAAAACTAGACTAATACAAACCCTAACCCTAAATCCTAACCCTAACCCTAACCTAACCCTAACCCTAACCCTAAGCCTAACATTAACCCTAACTCTAACTCTTAAACTAACCCTAACCCTAAGCCTAACCTTAGCCCTAACCCTAACCCCTAACCCCTAACAGTAAAGCTAACCCTAAGCCTAACCACTAAACACTAACCCCTAACCCTAACCATAACCCTAACCCTAGCCCTAAACCTAGCCCTAAGTCGTACCCTAACCGTAATCCTAAACCTAACGCAAAATTATACCTAAGCCTAAACCTCTAGCCCTTAAAACTAGACTAATACAACCACTAAACCTAAATCCTAACCCTAACCCTAACCTAACCCTAACTCTTACCCTCACCCTAACCTTAGCCCTAACCCTAACCCCTAACCCCTGACAGTAAACCTAACCCTAAGCCTAACCCCTAAACACTAACCCCTAACCCTAACCATAATCCTAACCCTAACCCTAGCCATAAACCTAGCCCTAAGTCGTGCCATAACCATAATCATAACCCTAACACAAAGTTAACACTAAGCCTTACCTTAGTCCTTAAAACTAACCTAATACAAACCCTAACCCTAAATCCTAACCCTAACATTAATGCCTAACCCTAACCCTAAGCCTAACACTAACCCTAACCCTAATCCCTAAGCCTAACAATAAAAACTAAGAGTAATACTAAGCCTAAGCCTAAGCCTAACCCGAACCCTAACCCTAGGCCTAAACCAAGCTCTAATCATATCTTAACCCTAATCCTAACCCTAACCCAAACTTAAACCTAAGCCTAACCTTAGCCCTTAAAACTAGACTAATACAAACCCTAACCCTAAATCCTAACCCTAACCCTAACCTAACCCTAAGCCTAACCCTAACTCTTACCCTAAGCCTAACATTAACCCTAACCCTAACCTTAGCCCTAACCCTAACTCCTAACCCGTAAAAGTAAACGTAACCCCTAAACCTAACCAATAAACACTAACCCCTAACCCTAACAATAACCCTAAACCCTAACCATAACCCTAACCCTAACCCTAGTCCTAAACCTAGGCCCTAGGTCGTACCCTAACCCTAATCAAAACCCTAACCCAAACTTAACCCTAAGCCTAACCTTAGTCCTTAAAACTAACCTAATACAAACCCTAACCCTAACACTAACGCTTAACACTAAACCTAAGCCTAACACGAACCCTAAACCTAACCCCAACCCCTAACACTAACACTAAGTCTAAGGCTAAGCCTAAGCCTAATCCTAACCCTAGCCCCAATCCTAACCCAAACCCTAACCTTAGCCCTAACCCTAACCCCTAACCCCTAACCGTAACCCTAAACCTAAGCCTAACCACAAACCCAAAGCCTTCCCCCAACCCCTTAACCCCTAACCCTAACGATAACCCTAAATTCTAACCCTAACCCTAACCCTAGCCGTAGCCCTAGCCCGAAGTCGAACCCTAACCCTAATCATAAACCTAACCCAACCTTAACCCTAAACCTAATCTTAGCACTAAACACAAACCTAATACAAATCCTAGCCCTAACCCTAACCCTAACTCTTACCCTAACCCTAACCCTAAACCTAACCCCTAACCCTAAACCTAACCCCTAACTTTCAACCACTAACCCTAACCATAACCCAAAACCTAACCCTAAACCTAACCCTAAAACTAGCCCTAAGTCGTACCCTAACCCTAATGCTAACCCTAACGCAACCTTAACCCTAAGCCTAAACTTAGCCCTTAAAACTAACCTACTACATACCCTAACCATAACTCCTAAACCTAACCCTAAACTAACCCTAAACCCAAACCTAACTCTTACACTAAACATAGCCCTAACCCTAACCCTAACCTTTGCCCTAACCCTAACCCCTAACCCCTAACCGTAACCCTAGCCCTAAACCTAACCCCTAACCCCTAACCAAAACCATAACCCTAAACCCTAACCCTAACCCTAAACCAAAGCCTAAGCCTAAGACTAATCCTAAGCCTAAACCTAAACCTAACCGTAACCCTAACTCTTCCCCTAAACTTAGCCTTAACCCTAACCCTAACCTAACCCTAACCCTAACCCTAAGCCTAACATTAACCCTAACTCTAACTCTTAAACTAACCCTAACCCTAAGCCTAACCTTAGCCCTAACCCTAACCCCTAACCCCTAACAGTAAAGCTAACCCTAAGCCTAACCACTAAACACTAACCCCTAACCCTAACCATAACCCTAACCCTAGCCCTAAACCTAGCCCTAAGTCGTACCCTAACCGTAATCCTAAACCTAACGCAAAATTATACCTAAGCCTAAACCTCTAGCCCTTAAAACTAGACTAATACAACCACTAAACCTAAATCCTAACCCTAACCCTAACCTAACCCTAACTCTTACCCTCACCCTAACCTTAGCCCTAACCCTAACCCCTAACCCCTGACAGTAAACCTAACCCTAAGCCTAACCCCTAAACACTAACCCCTAACCCTAACCATAATCCTAACCCTAACCCTAGCCATAAACCTAGCCCTAAGTCGTGCCATAACCATAATCATAACCCTAACACAAAGTTAACACTAAGCCTTACCTTAGTCCTTAAAACTAACCTAATACAAACCCTAACCCTAAATCCTAACCCTAACATTAATGCCTAACCCTAACCCTAAGCCTAACACTAACCCTAACCCTAATCCCTAAGCCTAACAATAAAAACTAAGAGTAATACTAAGCCTAAGCCTAAGCCTAACCCGAACCCTAACCCTAGGCCTAAACCAAGCTCTAATCATATCTTAACCCTAATCCTAACCCTAACCCAAACTTAAACCTAAGCCTAACCTTAGCCCTTAAAACTAGACTAATACAAACCCTAACCCTAAATCCTAACCCTAACCCTAACCTAACCCTAAGCCTAACCCTAACTCTTACCCTAAGCCTAACATTAACCCTAACCCTAACCTTAGCCCTAACCCTAACTCCTAACCCGTAAAAGTAAACGTAACCCCTAAACCTAACCAATAAACACTAACCCCTAACCCTAACAATAACCCTAAACCCTAACCATAACCCTAACCCTAACCCTAGTCCTAAACCTAGGCCCTAGGTCGTACCCTAACCCTAATCAAAACCCTAACCCAAACTTAACCCTAAGCCTAACCTTAGTCCTTAAAACTAACCTAATACAAACCCTAACCCTAACACTAACGCTTAACACTAAACCTAAGCCTAACACGAACCCTAAACCTAACCCCAACCCCTAACACTAACACTAAGTCTAAGGCTAAGCCTAAGCCTAATCCTAACCCTAGCCCCAATCCTAACCCAAACCCTAACCTTAGCCCTAACCCTAACCCCTAACCCCTAACCGTAACCCTAAACCTAAGCCTAACCACAAACCCAAAGCCTTCCCCCAACCCCTAACCCCTAACCCTAACGATAACCCTAAATTCTAACCCTAACCCTAACCCTAGCCGTAGCCCTAGCCCGAAGTCGAACCCTAACCCTAATCATAAACCTAACCCAACCTTAACCCTAAACCTAATCTTAGCACTAAACACAAACCTAATACAAATCCTAGCCCTAACCCTAACCCTAACTCTTACCCTAACCCTAACCCTAAACCTAACCCCTAACCATAACCCTAACCCCTAACTTTCAACCACTAACCCTAACCATAACCCAAAACCTAACCCTAAACCTAACCCTAAAACTAGCCCTAAGTCGTACCCTAACCCTAATGCTAACCCTAACGCAACCTTAACCCTAAGTCTAAACTTAGCCCTTAAAACTAACCTACTACATACCTTAACCCTAACTCCTAAACCTAACCCTAAACTAACCCTAACCCTAAATCTAACTCTTACCCTAAACTTAGCCCTAACCCTAAACATAACCTTTGCCCTATCCCTAACCCCTAACTGTAACCCTAGCCCTAAACCTAACCCCTAACCCCTAACCCTAACCATAACCCTAAAACGTAACCCTAACCTTAAACCTAAGCCTAAGCCTAAGACTAACCCTAAGCCTAACTCTAAACCTAACCGTAACCCTAACTCTTACCCTAACCTTAGCCTTAACCCTAACCCTAACCTTAGCCCTAACCCTAACCACTAACCCCTAACCGTAAACCTAACTCCTAGCCCCTAACACCTAACACTAATCATAACCCTAAAACCTAACCCTAACCGTAAGTCTAAGCCTAACCCTAAGCCTAATACTAAGGCGAAACCTAAGCCTAACCCTAACCCTAAGCCTAGCCCTAAACCTAACCCTAAAACCTAACCTTAACCAAAACCCTAGCCCTAACCCTAACCCTAGCCCTAAGTCGTACCCTAACCCTAATCCTAACCTAACCCATCCTTAACCCTATGCCTAACATGAGCCCTTAAAACTAACCTAAGACAAACCCTAACACTAAGTCCTAACCCTAACACTAACTCGTAACCCTAAACCTAACTCTTACCCTAACCCTAACCATAAACCTAGACCTAACACTAACAATAACCTTAGCACTAACCCCAATCCCTAACCCTAACCATAACCCTAACCCCTAACCCCTAACCCTAACCATAACCCTAAAACCTAACCCTAACCCTAACACTAGGCCTAACCCTAGCCCTAAGTCATACCTTAACTCTAATCCTAACCCTAACCCAAACTTAAACCAAAGACTAACCTTAGGCGTTAAAACTAGACTAATACAAACCCTAACACTAAATCCTAACCCTAACCCTAACCTAACCCTAAGCCTAACATTAACCCTAACCCTAACTCTTACCCTAACCCTAACCTTAGCCCTAACCCTAACTCCTAACCCCTAAAAGTAAACGTAACCCCTAAACCTAACCAATAAACACTAACCCCTAACCCTAACCATAACCCTAAACCCTAACCATAACCCTAACCCTAACCCTAGTCCTAAACCTAGCCCTAGGTCGTACCCTAACCCTAATCATAACCCTAACCCAAAGTTAACCCTAAACCTAAACTTAGTCCTTAAAATTAACCTAATACAAACCCTAACCCTAAATCCTAACACTAACATTAATGCCTAACCCTAACCCTAAGCCTAACACTAACCCTAACCCTAATCTCTAAGCCTAACAATAACATCTAAGAGTAATACTAAACCTAAGCCTAAGCCTAAGCCTAACCCTAACCCTAGGCCTAAACCTAGACCAAGTCGTACCCTAACCCTAATCACAACCCTAACCCAAAGTTAACCCTAAGCCTAACCTTAGTCTTTAAAACTAACCTAATACAAACCCTAACCCTAACACTAATGCCTAACCCTAAGCCTAACACGAACCATAACCCTAACCCATCAGCCTAACCCTAACCCCTAACACTAACACTAAGCCTAAGCCTAAGCATAACCCTAAGCCTACCCCTAGCCTCAATCCTAACCCTAACCCTAACCCTAACCTTATCCCTAACCCTAACCCCTAAGCCTTAACCCCTAACCGTAACCCTAAACTTAAGCCTAACCACAAACCCTAAGCCGACCCCCTAAGCCCTAACCCCTAACCCTAACGATAACCCTAAATTCTAACCCTAACCCTACCCCTAGCCATAGCCCTAGCCCGAAGTCGAACCCTAACCCTAATCCTAACCCTAACCCAACCTTAACTCTAAACATAATCTTAGCTCTAAAAACAAACCTAATACAAACCCTAGCCCTAACCCTAACCCTAAACCTAACCCCTAACCATATCACTAACCCTAAGCCTAACCCCTAACATTTAACCCCTAACCCTAACCAAAACCCTAACCCTAAACCTATCCCTAACCCTAGACCTAAGTCGTGCCCTAACCCTCATGCTAACCCTAACGCAACCTTAACCCTAAGCCTAACCTTAGCCCTTAAACCTAAACTACTACATACCCTAACCCTAACCCTAAACTAACCCTAACCCTAAACCTACCGCTTACCCTAAACTGAGCCTTAACCCTAACCCTAACCCCTAACCCCTAACCGTAACCCTAGCCCTAAACCTAACCCCTAAACCGTAACCCTAACCATAACCCTAAAACGTAACCCTAACCTTAAACCTAAGCCTAAGACTAAGACTAATCCTAAGCCTAACTCTAAACCTAACCGCAACCCTAACTCTTACCCTAACCGTAGCCTTAAACCTACCCTAAACTTAGCCCTAGCCCTAAACCCTAACCGTAAAACTAACCCTAAACCTAAGCCCTAGCGCCTAACCCCTAACAGTAACCATAACCCTAAACCCTAACCCTAAGCCTAACCCTAACCCTAAGCCTAACCCTAACCCTAAGCCTAGCCCTAAATCTAACCCTAAAACCTAAACCTAACCCCAACCCTAGCCCTAACCCAAACCTTAACCCTAACCCTAACCGTAACCGAATCCCTAAGCCTAACCCCTAACCCTAACCATAACCCTAAACAGTAGCCCTAACCCTAACCCTAACCCTAAGTCGTACCCTAACCCTACTCCTAACCTAACCCATACTTAACCCTATGCCTAACATGATCCCTTAAAACTAACCTAATACAAACACTAACACTAACTCCTAACCCTAACCCTAAACCTAACTCTTACCCTAACCCTAACCCTAACCCTAGACCTAACGCTAACCCTAACCTTAGCCCTAACCCCAAGCCCTAACCCTAACCGTAACCCTAACCCTAAGCCTAACCCTAACCCCTAACCCCTAAACCTAACCATAACCCTAACCCTAGGCCTAACCCTAGCCCTAAGTCGTACCTTAACCCTAATCCTAACCCTAACCCAAACGTAAACCTAAGCCTAACATTAGCCCTTAAAACTAGACTAATATAAACCCTAACCCTAAATCCTAACCCTGACCTAACCCTAACCCTAACCCTAACTCTTACCCTAACCCTAACATTAACCCTAACCCTAACCTTAGCCCTAACCCTAACCCCTAAGAGTAAACCTAACCCTAAGCCTAACCCCTAAAGACTAACCCCTAATATAACCCTAAACCCTAACCATAACCCTAACCCTAACCCTAGTCCTAAACCTAGCCCTAGCTCGTACCCTAACCCAAATCATAACCCTAACCCAAACTTAACACTAAGCCTAACATTAGTCCTTAAAACTAACCTAATACAAACCCTAACCCTAACTCCTAACCCTAACCCTAACGCCTAACCATAACCCTAAGCCTAAACACTAACCCTAACCCCTAAGCCTAACAATAACCCCTAAGAGTAACACTAAGCCTATGCCTAACCCTAAGCCTAACCCTAGGCCTAACCCTAGCCCTAAGTCATACCCTAACCCTAACCCTAAACCTAACCACTAAACATAAACCTAACCTTAAGCCTAACTTCTAACATTGAATCACAAACCCTAACCATAACCCAAACCCTAACCCTAAACCTAACCCTAACCCTAGCCCTAAGTCGTGCCCTAACCCTCATGCTAACCCTAACGCAACCTTAACCCTAATCCTAAACTTAGCCCTTAAAACTAACCTACTACATACCCTAACCCTAACTCCTAACCCTAACCCTAAACTAACCCTAACCCTAAACCTACCGCTTACCCTAAACTTAGCCCTAACCCTAACCCTAAACTTTGCGCTAACACTAACCCCTAACCCCTAACCGTAACCCTAGCCCTAAACCTAACCCCTAACCCCTAACCCCTAACCCTAACCATAACCCTAAACCGTAAACCTAACCTTAAACCTAAGCCTAAGCCTAAGACTAACCCGTAGCCTAACCCTAAACCAAACCGTAACCCTAACTCTTACCCTAACCTTAGCCTTAAACCTAACCCTAACCTTAGGCTTAGCCCTAACACCTAACAGTAAACCTAACCCTAAACCTAACCCCTAGCCCCTAACCCCTAACACTAACCATAACCCTAAAACCTAACCCTAACCCTAACCCTAAGCCTAAGCCTAACCCTAACCCTAAGCCTAAGCCTAAGCCTAACACTAACGGTGACCCTAAGCCTAACAATAACCCTAAGCCTAGCCCTAAACCTAACCCTAAAACCTAACCCTAAAACCTAACCCCTAACAGTAAACCTGACCCTAAACCTAACCCCTAGCCCCTAACCCCTAACACTAATATAACCCTAAACCCTAACCCTAAGCCTAAGCCTAAGCCTAACACTAACGCTGACCCTATTCCTAACTCTAACCCAAACCTTAACCCTAACCCTAACCCCTAACCCCTAAAAGTAACCGAATCCCTAAGCCTAACCCCTAACCCTAACCATAACCCTAAACAGTAGCCCTAACCCTAACCCTAGCCCTAAGTCGTACCCTAACCGTAATCCTAACCTAACCCATCCTTAAGCCTATGCCTAACATGAGCCCTTAAAACTAACCTAATACAAACCGTAACCCTAACTCCTAACCCTAAACCTAACCCTATGTCTTAATCCTAACCCTAACTCTTACCCTAACCCTAACACTAACCCTAGACCTAACGCTAACCCTAACCTTAGCCCTGACCCCAACCCCTAACCCTAACCATAACCCTAAAACCTAACCCTAACCCTAACCCTAGGCCTAACCCTAGCCCTAAGTCGTACCTTAACCCTAATCCTAACCCTAACCCAAACTTAAACCTAAGCCTAACCTTAGCCCTTAAAACTAGACTAATACAAACCCTAACCCTAAATCCTAACCCTAACCCTAACCCTAACCCTAACTCTTAGCCTAAGCCTAACATTAACGCTAACCCTAAATCTTACCCTAACCCTAACTCTAACCCTAACCTTAGCCCTAACCCTAACACGTAACCCCTAACAGTAAACCTAACCCTAACCCTAACACCTAAACACTAAGCCCTAACCCTAACCATAACCCTAAACACTAACCATAACCCTAGCCCGAACCCTAGGCCTAAACCTAGCCCTAAGTCGTACGCTACCCTAATCATAACCCTAACCCAAACTTAACCCTAAGCCTAACCTTAGTCCTTAAAACTAACCTAATGCAAACCCTAACCCTAAATCCTAACCATAACCCTAACGCCGAACCCTAACCCTAACTCCTAAGCCTAACACTAACCCGTAACAGCAACACTAAGCCTAAGCCTAAGCATAACCCTAAGCCTAACCCTAGCCCCAATCCTAACCCTAACCCTAACCTTAGCCCTAACCCTAACCCCTAACCCCTAACCCCTAACACTAACGATAAACCCAAATTCAAACCGTAACGCTACCCCTAGCTGTAGCCCTAGCCCGAAGTCGAATCCTAACCCTAATCCTAACCCTAACCCATCCTTAACCCTAAGACTAATCTTAGCACTCAAAACAAAACTAATACAAACCCTAGCCCTAACCCTAAGCCTAACTCTTACCCTAACCCTAACCCTAAACCTAACCCCTAACCATAACCCTAACCCTAAGCCTAACCCCTAACATTGAACCCCTAACACTAACCATAACCCAAACCCTAACCCTAAACCTAACCCTAACCCTAGCCCTAAGTCGTGCCCTAACACTCATGCTAACCCTAACACAACCTTAACCCTGAGCCTAACCTTAGTCCTTAAAACTAACCTACTACATAACCTAACCCTAACTCCTAACCCTAACCCTAAACTAACCCTAATCCTAAACCTACCACTTACCCTAAACTTAGCCCTAACCCTAACCTTTGCCCTAACCCTAACCCCTAACCGTAACCCTAGCCCTAAACCTAACCCCTAACCCCTAACCCTAACCATAACCCTAAAACGTAACCCTAACCTTAAACCTAAGCCTAAGCCTAAGACTAACCCTAAGCCTAACTCTAAAGCTAACCGTAACCCTAACTCTTACCCTAACCTTAGCCTTATACCTACCCTAACCTTAGCCCTAGCCCTAACACCTAACCGTAAACCTAACCCTAAACCTAAGCCCTAGCCCCTAACCCCTAACAGTAAACCTAACCATAAACCCTAACCCTAACCCTAACCCTAAGCCTAGCCCTAAACCTAACCCTAAAACCTAACCCTAACCCCAACCCTAGCCCTAACCCAAACCTTAACCCTAACCCTAACCCCTAAACCCTAACCGTATCCGAATCCCTAAACCTAATCCCTAACCCTAACCATAAGACTAAACAGTAGCCCTAACCCTAACCCTAGCCCTAAGTCGTACCCTAACCCTACCTTAACCCTATGCCTAACATGAGCCCTTAAAACTAACCTAATACAAATCCTAACACTAACTCCTAACCCTAACCCTAACCCTAACTCTTACCCTAACCCTAAATCTTACCCTAACCCTAACCCTAACCCTAGACCTAACGCTAACCCTAACCTTAGCCCTAACCCCAAGCCCTAACCCTAACCATAACCCTAACCCTAAGCCTAACCCCTAACCCCAACCCCTAACCCTAACCATAACCCTAAACCCTAACCCTAACACTAACCCTAACTCTTACCCTAACCCTCACTCTTACCCTAACCCTAACCCTAGACCTAACGCTAACCCTAACCTTAGCCCTAACCCCAACCCCTAACCCTAACCGTAACCCTAACCCTAAGCTTAATCCCTAACCCCTAACCCTAACCATAACCCTAAAAACTAACCCTAACCCTAACCCTAGGCCTAACCCTAGCCCTAAGTCGTACCTTAACCCTAATCCTAACCCTAACAAAAGCTTAAACCTAACCCTAACCTTAGCCCTAACCCCAACCCCTAACCCTAACCGTAACCCTAACCCTAAGCTTAATCCCTAACCCCTAACCCTAACCATAACCCTAAAAACTAACCCTAACCCTAACCCTAGGCCTAACCCTAGCCCTAAGTCGTACCTTAACCCTAATCCTAACCCTAACAAAAGCTTAAACCTAAGCCTAACCTTAGCCCTTAAAACTAGACTAATACAAACCCTAACCCTAACCCTAACCTAACCCTAACTCTTACCCTAAGCCTAACATTAAACCTAACCCTAACTCTTACAATAACCCTTACCCTAACCATAAACTTAGCCCTAACCCTAACCCCTAACCCCTAACAGCAAACCTAACCCTAAGCCTAACACCTAAACACTAACCCCTAACCCTAACCATAACCCTAAACCCTAACCATAACCCTAACCATAACCGTACGCCTAACCCTAGCCCTAAGTCGTACCCTAACCCTAATCATAACCCTAACCCAAAGTTAACCCTAAGCCTAACTCTTACACTAACCCTAACCCTAACCTTAGCCCTAACCCTAACCCCTATCCCCTAACCGTAACCTTAACGATAACCCTAAATTCTAACCCTAACCCTACCCCTAGCCTTAGCCCTAGCCGGATGTCGAATCCTAACCCTAATCCTAAACCAACCTTATATCTAAGAATAATCTTAGCACTAAAAACAAACCTAATACAAACCCTAGCCCTAAACCTAACCCTAACTCTTACCCTAACCCTAACCCTAAATCTTAACGCCTAACCATAAACCTAACCCTAAGCCTAACCCCTAACATTTAACCCCTAACCCTAACCATAACCCAAACCCTAACCCTAAACCTAACCCTAACCCTAGCCCTAAGTCGTACCCTAACCCTAATGCTAACACTAACGCAACCTTAACCCTAAGCCTAACCTTAGCCCTTCAAACTAACCTACTACATACCCTAACCCTAACTCCTAACCCTAACCCTAAACTAACCCTAACCCTAAACCTAACTCTTACCCTAAAATTAGCCCCAACCCTAACCCTAACCTTTGCACTAACCCTAACCCTAACACCTAAACCTAACCATAACTCTAAAACCTAACCCTAACCCTAAACCTAAGCCAAAGCCTAAGACTAACCCTAACCCTAACCCTAAACCTAACTCTTACCCTAAAATTAGCCCCCACCCTAACCCTAACCTTAGCCCTAACCCTAACCCCTAACCCCTAACAGCAAACCTAACCCTAAGCCTAACACCTAAACACTAACCCCTAACCCTAACCATAACCCTAAACCCTAACCATAACCCTAACCATAACCGTACGCCTAACCCTAGCCCTAAGTCGTACCCTAACCCTAATCATAACCCTAACCCAAAGTTAACCCTAAGCCTAACTCTTACCCTAACCCTAACCCTAACCTTAGCCCTAACCCTAACCCCTATCCCCTAACCGTAACCTTAACGATAACCCTAAATTCTAACCCTAACCCTACCCCTAGCCTTAGCCCTAGCCGGATGTCGAATCCTAACCCTAATCCTAAACCAACCTTATATCTAAGAATAATCTTAGCACTAAAAACAAACCTAATACAAACCCTAGCCCTAAACCTAACCCTAACTCTTACCCTAACCCTAACCCTAAATCTTAACGCCTAACCATAAACCTAACCCTAAGCCTAACCCCTAACATTTAACCCCTAACCCTAACCATAACCCAAACCCTAACCCTAAACCTAACCCTAACCCTAGCCCTAAGTCGTACCCTAACCCTAATGCTAACACTAACGCAACCTTAACCCTAAGCCTAACCTTAGCCCTTCAAACTAACCTACTACATACCCTAACCCTAACTCCTAACCCTAACCCTAAACTAACCCTAACCCTAAACCTAACTCTTACCCTAAAATTAGCCCCAACCCTAACCCTAACCTTTGCACTAACCCTAACCCTAACACCTAAACCTAACCATAACTCTAAAACCTAACCCTAACCCTAAACCTAAGCCTAAGCCTAAGACTAACCCTAACCCTAACCCTAAACCTAACTCTTACCCTAAAATTAGCCCCCACCCTAACCCTAACCTTTGCACTAACCCTAACCCTAACCCCTAAACCTAACCATAACTCTAAAACCTAACCCTAACCCTAAACCTAAGCCTAAGCCTAAGACTAACCCTAAGCCTAACCCTAAACCTAACCGTAACCCTAACTCTTACCCTAACATTAGTCTTAAACCTAACCCAAACCTTAGCCCTAACCCTAACCCCTAACACCTAACCGTAAACCTAACCGTAAACCTAACCCCTGGCCCCTAACCCATAACACTAACCATAACCCTGAACCCTGACCCTAACCCTAACCATAACCCTGAACCCTAACCCTAACCCTAACCCTAAGCCTAACCCTAACCCTAAAACCTAACTCTAATCCTAGCCCTAGCCCTAACCCTAACCCTAACCCCTAACCCCTTACTGTAACCGAACCCCTAAGCCTAACTGATAAACCTAACCATAACCCTAAACAGTAACCCTAACCCTAACCCTAGCCCTAAGTCGTACCCTAACCCTAACCCATCCTTAACCCTAGGCCTAACATGAGCCCTTAAAACTAACCTAATACAAACCCTAACATTAACTCCTAACCCTAACCCTAACCCTAACTCTTAAACCTAACCCTAACCCTAACCCTAACCCTAGACCTAACGCTAACCCTAACCTTAGCCCTAACCCAAAACCCTAACCCTAACCGTAACCCTAGCCCTAAGCCTAACCCCTAACCCCTAACCCCTAAGTCTAACCATAACCCTAAAACCTAACCCTAACCCTAACCCTAGGCCTAACCCTAGCCCTAACTCGTACCTTAACCCTAATCCTAACCCTAACCCAAGCTTAAACCTAAGCCTATCCTTAGCCCTTAAAACTAGCCTAATACAAACCCTAACACTAAATCCTAACCCTAACCCTAACCTAACCCTAACCCTAACTCTTACCCTAAGCCAAACATTAACCCTGACCCTAACTCTTACCCTAACCCTAACCCTAACCCTAACCTTAACCCTAATCCTAACCCCTAACCCCTAACAGTAAACCTAACCCTAAGCCTAACCCATAAACACTAACCCCTAACCCTAACCATAACCCTAAACCCTAACCGTAATCCTAACACTAACCCTAGGCCTAACCCTAGCCCTAAGTCGTACCCTAACCCTAATCATAACCCTAACCCAAAGTTAACCCTAAGCCTAACCTTAGTCCTTAAAACTAACCTAATACAAACACTAACCCTAAATCCTAACCCTAACCCTAACGCCTAACCCTAACCCTAAGCCTAACACGAACCCTAACCCTAACATTACGCCTAAGCCTAAGCATAACCCTAAGCCTAACTCTTACCCTAACCCTAACCCTAACCTTAGCCCTAACCCTAACCCCTATCCCCTAACCGTAACCTTAACGATAACCCTAAATTCTAACCCTAACCCTACCCCTAGCCTTAGCCCTAGCCGGAAGTCGAATCCTAACCCTAATCCTAAACCAACCTTATATCTAAGAATAATCTTAGCACTAAAAACAAACCTAATACAAACCCTAGCCCTAAACCTAACCCTAACTCTTACCCTAACCCTAACCCTAAATCTTAACGCCTAACCATAAACCTAACCCTAAGCCTAACCCCTAACATTTAACCCCTAACCCTAACCATAACCCAAACCCTAACCCTAAACCTAACCCTAACCCTATCCCTAAGTCGTACCCTAACCCTAATGCTAACACTAACGCAACCTTAACCCTAAGCCTAACTTTAGCCCTTCAAACTAACCTACTACATACCCTAACCCTAACTCCTAACCCTAACCCTAAACTAACCCTAACCCTAAACCTAACTCTTACCCTAAAATTAGCCCTAACCCTAACCCTAACCATTGCCCTAACCCTAACCCTAACCCCTAAACCTAACCATAACTCTAAAACCTAACCCTAACCCTAAACCTAAGCCTAAGCCTAAGACTAACCCTAAGCCTAACCCTAAACCTAACCGTAACCCTAACTCTTACCCTAACCTTAAACTTAACAATAACCCTAACCTTAGCCCTAACCCTAACCCCTAACCCCTAACCGTAAACCTAACCGTAAAACTAACCCCTGGCCTCTAACCCCTAACACTAACCATAACCCTGAACCCTAACCCTAACCCTAACCATAACCCTGAACCCTAACCCTAACCCTAAGCCTAACCCTAACCCTAAAACCTAACCCTAACCCTAGCCCTAGCCCTAACCCTAACCCTAACCCCTAACCCCTTACTGTAACCGAACCCCTAAGCCTAACTGATAAACCTAACCATAACCCTAAACAGTAACCCTAAACCTAACCCTAGCCCTAAGTCGTACCCTAACCCTAATCCTAACATAACCCATCCTTAACCCTATGCCTAACATGAGCCCTTAAAACTAACCTAATACAAACCCTAACACTAACTCCTAACCCTAACACTAACCCTAACGCTTAACCTAACCCTAACTCTTACCCTAACCCTAACCCTAACCCTAGGCCTAACCCTAGCCCTAACTCGTACCTTAACCCTAATCCTAACCCTAACCCAAACTTAATCCTAAGCCTAACCTTAGCCCTTAAAACTAGACTAATACAAACCCTAACCCTAAATCCTAACCTTAACCCTAACCTAACCCTAACCCTAACCCTAACACTTACCCTAAGCCTAACATTAACCCTAACTCTAACACTTACCCTAACCCTAACCGTAACCCTAACCTTAGCCCTAACCCTAACCCCTAACGCCTAACAGTAAACCTAACCCTAAGCCTAACCCCTAAAGACTAACCCCTAACATAAACCTAAGCCCTAACCATAACCCTAACCCTAACCTTAGCCCTAAACCTAGCCCTAGGTCGTACCCTAACCCTAACCGTAACCCTAACCCTAACCCTAACCCCTAACCCCTAACCCTAACCATAACTACTAAACCCTAACCCTAAACCTAAACCTGAGCCTAAGCCTAAGACTAACCCTAAGCCTAACCCTAAACCTAACCTTAAACCAAACTCTTACCCTAACCTTAGCCTTAACCCTAACCCGAACCTTAGCCCTAGCCCTAGCCCCTAACCGTAAACCTAACCCTAAACCTAACTCCTAGCCCCTAACCCCTAACACTAACCATAACCCTAAACCCTAACCCTAACCCTAACACTAAGCCTAACCCTAAGTCTAACACTAACGCTAAACCTAAGCCTAACCCTAACCCTAAGCATAGCCCTAAACCTAAGCCTAAAACCTAACCCTAACCCTATCCCTAGCCCTAAACCTAACCCTAACCCAAACCTTAACCCTAACCCTAACCCCTAACCGTAATCGAATCCCTAAGACTAACCCCTAACCCTAACCATAACCCTAAACAGTAGCCCTAACCCTAACCCTAGCCCTAAGTCCTACCCTAACCCTAATCCTAACATAACCCATCCTTAACCCTAGGCCTAACATGAGCCCTTAAAACTAACCTAATACAAACCCTAACACTAAGTCCTAACCCTAACACTAACTCCTAACCCTAACCCTAACCCTAACTCTTACCCTAACCCTAACCCTAAGCCAAGACCTAACGCTAACCCTAAACTTAGCCCTAACCCCAACCCCTAACCCTAACCCTAAGCCTAACCCCTAACCCCTAACCCTAACCATAACCCTAAAACCTAACCCTAACCCTAACCCTAGGCCTAACCCTAGCCCTAAGTCGTACCTTAACCCTAATCCTAACCCTAACCCAAACGTAAACCTAAGCCTAACCTTAGCCCTTAAAACTAGACTAATACAAACCCTAAACCTAAATCCTAACCTTAACCCTAACCTAAACCTAACCCTAACCCTAACACTTACCCTAAGCCTAACATTAACCCTAATTCTAACACTTACCCTAACCCTAACCGTAACCCTAACCTTAGCCCTAACCCTAACCCCTAATGCCTAACAGTAAACCTAACCCTAAGCCTAACCCCTAAAAACTAACTCCTAACATAAACCTAAGCCCTAACCATAACCCTAACCCTAGCCCTAAACCGAGCCCTAGGTCGTACCCTAACCCTAATCATAACCCTAACCCAAACTTAACCCTAAGCCTAACCTTAGTCCTTAAAACTAACCTAATGCAAACCCTAACCCTAAATCCTAACCATAACCCTAACGCCGAACCCTAACCCTAACTCCTAAGCCTAACACTAACCCGTAACAGCAACACTAAGCCTAAGCCTAAGCATAACCCTAAGCCTAACCCTAGCCCCAATCCTAACCCTAACCCTAACCTTAGCCCTAACCCTAACCCCTAACCCCTAACCCCTAACACTAACGATAAACCCAAATTCAAACCGTAACGCTACCCCTAGCTGTAGCCCTAGCCCGAAGTCGAATCCTAACCCTAATCCTAACCCTAACCCATCCTTAACCCTAAGACTAATCTTAGCACTCAAAACAAAACTAATACAAACCCTAGCCCTAACCCTAAGCCTAACTCTTACCCTAACCCTAACCCTAAACCTAACCCCTAACCATAACCCTAACCCTAAGCCTAACCCCTAACATTGAACCCCTAACACTAACCATAACCCAAACCCTAACCCTAAACCTAACCCTAACCCTAGCCCTAAGTCGTGCCCTAACACTCATGCTAACCCTAACACAACCTTAACCCTGAGCCTAACCTTAGTCCTTAAAACTAACCTACTACATAACCTAACCCTAACTCCTAACCCTAACCCTAAACTAACCCTAATCCTAAACCTACCACTTACCCTAAACTTAGCCCTAACCCTAACCTTTGCCCTAACCCTAACCCCTAACTGTAACCCTAGCCCTAAACCTAACCCCTAACCCCTAACCCTAACCATAACCCTAAAACGTAACCCTAACCTTAAACCTAAGCCTAAGCCTAAGACTAACCCTAAGCCTAACTCTAAAGCTAACCGTAACCCTAACTCTTACCCTAACCTTAGCCTTATACCTACCCTAACCTTAGCCCTAGCCCTAACACCTAACCGTAAACCTAACCCTAAACCTAAGCCCTAGCCCCTAACCCCTAACAGTAAACCTAACCATAAACCCTAACCCTAACCCTAACCCTAAGCCTAGCCCTAAACCTAACCCTAAAACCTAACCCTAACCCCAACCCTAGCCCTAACCCAAACCTTAACCCTAACCCTAACCCCTAAACCCTAACCGTATCCGAATCCCTAAACCTAATCCCTAACCCTAACCATAAGACTAAACAGTAGCCCTAACCCTAACCCTAGCCCTAAGTCGTACCCTAACCCTACCTTAACCCTATGCCTAACATGAGCCCTTAAAACTAACCTAATACAAATCCTAACACTAACTCCTAACCCTAACCCTAACCCTAACTCTTACCCTAACCCTAAATCTTACCCTAACCCTAACCCTAACCCTAGACCTAACGCTAACCCTAACCTTAGCCCTAACCCCAAGCCCTAACCCTAACCATAACCCTAACCCTAAGCCTAACCCCTAACCCCAACCCCTAACCCTAACCATAACCCTAAACCCTAACCCTAACACTAACCCTAACTCTTACCCTAACCCTCACTCTTACCCTAACCCTAACCCTAGACCTAACGCTAACCCTAACCTTAGCCCTAACCCCAACCCCTAACCCTAACCGTAACCCTAACCCTAAGCTTAATCCCTAACCCCTAACCCTAACCATAACCCTAAAAACTAACCCTAACCCTAACCCTAGGCCTAACCCTAGCCCTAAGTCGTACCTTAACCCTAATCCTAACCCTAACAAAAGCTTAAACCTAAGCCTAACCTTAGCCCTTAAAACTAGACTAATACAAACCCTAACCCTAACCCTAACCTAACCCTAACTCTTACCCTAAGCCTAACATTAAACCTAACCCTAACTCTTACAATAACCCTTACCCTAACCATAAACTTAGCCCTAACCCTAACCCCTAACCCCTAACAGCAAACCTAACCCTAAGCCTAACACCTAAACACTAACCCCTAACCCTAACCATAACCCTAAACCCTAACCATAACCCTAACCATAACCGTACGCCTAACCCTAGCCCTAAGTCGTACCCTAACCCTAATCATAACCCTAACCCAAAGTTAACCCTAAGCCTAACTCTTACCCTAACCCTAACCCTAACCTTAGCCCTAACCCTAACCCCTATCCCCTAACCGTAACCTTAACGATAACCCTAAATTCTAACCCTAACCCTACCCCTAGCCTTAGCCCTAGCCGGATGTCGAATCCTAACCCTAATCCTAAACCAACCTTATATCTAAGAATAATCTTAGCACTAAAAACAAACCTAATACAAACCCTAGCCCTAAACCTAACCCTAACTCTTACCCTAACCCTAACCCTAAATCTTAACGCCTAACCATAAACCTAACCCTAAGCCTAACCCCTAACATTTAACCCCTAACCCTAACCATAACCCAAACCCTAACCCTAAACCTAATCCTAACCCTAGCCCTAAGTCGTACCCTAACCCTAATGCTAACACTAACGCAACCTTAACCCTAAGCCTAACCTTAGCCCTTCAAACTAACCTACTACATACCCTAACCCTAACTCCTAACCCTAACCCTAAACTAACCCTAACCCTAAACCTAACTCTTACCCTAAAATTAGCCCCAACCCTAACCCTAACCTTTGCACTAACCCTAACCCTAACACCTAAACCTAACCATAACTCTAAAACCTAACCCTAACCCTAAACCTAAGCCTAAGCCTAAGACTAACCCTAACCCTAACCCTAAACCTAACTCTTACCCTAAAATAAGCCCCCACCCTAACCCTAACCTTAGCCCTAACCCTAACCCCTAACAGCAAACCTAACCCTAAGCCTAACACCTAAACACTAACCCCTAACCCTAACCATAACCCTAAACCCTAACCATAACCCTAACCATAACCGTACGCCTAACCCTAGCCCTAAGTCGTACCCTAACCCTAATCATAACCCTAACCCAAAGTTAACCCTAAGCCTAACTCTTACCCTAACCCTAACCCTAACCTTAGCCCTAACCCTAACCCCTATCCCCTAACCGTAACCTTAACGATAACCCTAAATTCTAACCCTAACCCTACCCCTAGCCTTAGCCCTAGCCGGATGTCGAATCCTAACCCTAATCCTAAACCAACCTTATATCTAAGAATAATCTTAGCACTAAAAACAAACCTAATACAAACCCTAGCCCTAAACCTAACCCTAACTCTTACCCTAACCCTAACCCTAAATCTTAACGCCTAACCATAAACCTAACCCTAAGCCTAACCCCTAACATTTAACCCCTAACCCTAACCATAACCCAAACCCTAACCCTAAACCTAATCCTAACCCTAGCCCTAAGTCGTACCCTAACCCTAATGCTAACACTAACGCAACCTTAACCCTAAGCCTAACATTAGCCCTTCAAACTAACCTACTACATACCCTAACCCTAACTCCTAACCCTAACCCTAAACTAACCCTAACCCTAAACCTAACTCTTACCCTAAAATTAGCCCCAACCCTAACCCTAACCTTTGCACTAACCCTAACCCTAACACCTAAACCTAACCATAACTCTAAAACCTAACCCTAACCCTAAACCTAAGCCTAAGCCTAAGACTAACCCTAACCCTAACCCTAAACCTAACTCTTACCCTAAAATTAGCCCCCACCCTAACCCTAACCTTTGCACTAACCCTAACCCTAACCCCTAAACCTAACCATAACTCTAAAACCTAACCCTAACCCTAAACCTAAGCCTAAGCCTAAGACTAACCCTAAGCCTAACCCTAAACCTAACCGTGCCCCTAACTCTTACCCTAACATTAGTCTTAAACCTAACCCAAACCTTAGCCCTAACCCTAACCCCTAACACCTAACCGTAAACCTAACCGTAAACCTAACCCCTGGCCCCTAACCCCTAACACTAACCATAACCCTGAACCCTGACCCTAACCCTAACCATAACCCTGAACCCTAACCCTAACCCTAACCCTAAGCCTAACCCTAACCCTAAAACCTAACTCTAATCCTAGCCCTAGCCCTAACCCTAACCCTAACCCCTAACCCCTTACTGTAACCGAACCCCTAAGCCTAACTGATAAACCTAACCATAACCCTAAACAGTAACCCTAACCCTAACCCTAGCCCTAAGTCGTACCCTAACCCTAACCCATCCTTAACCCTAGGCCTAACATGAGCCCTTAAAACTAACCTAATACAAACCCTAACATTAACTCCTAACCCTAACCCTAACCCTAACTCTTAAACCTAACCCTAACTCTTACCCTAACCCTAACCCTAACCCTAGACCTAACGCTAACCCTAACCTTAGCCCTAACCCAAAACCCTAACCCTAACCGTAACCCTAGCCCTAAGCCTAACCCCTAACCCCTAACCCCTAAGTCTAACCATAACCCTAAAACCTAACCCTAACCCTAACCCTAGGCCTAACCCTAGCCCTAACTCGTACCTTAACCCTAATCCTAACCCTAACCCAAGCTTAAACCTAAGCCTATCCTTAGCCCTTAAAACTAGCCTAATACAAACCCTAACACTAAATCCTAACCCTAACCCTAACCTAACCCTAACCCTAACTCTTACCCTAAGCCAAACATTAACCCTGACCCTAACTCTTACCCTAACCCTAACCCTAACCCTAACCTTAACCCTAATCCTAACCCCTAACCCCTAACAGTAAACCTAACCCTAAGCCTAACCCATAAACACTAACCCCTAACCCTAACCATAACCCTAAACCCTAACCGTAATCCTAACACTAACCCTAGGCCTAACCCTAGCCCTAAGTCGTACCCTAACCCTAATCATAACCCTAACCCAAAGTTAACCCTAAGCCTAACCTTAGTCCTTAAAACTAACCTAATACAAACACTAACCCTAAATCCTAACCCTAACCCTAACGCCTAAACCTAACCCTAAGCCTAACACAAACCCTAACCCTAACATTACGCCTAAGCCTAAGCATAACCCTAAGCCTAACTCTTACCCTAACCCTAACCCTAACCTTAGCCCTAACCCTAACCCCTATCCCCTAACCGTAACCTTAACGATAACCCTAAATTCTAACCCTAACCCTACCCCTAGCCTTAGCCCTAGCCGGAAGTCGAATCCTAACCCTAATCCTAAACCAACCTTATATCTAAGAATAATCTTAGCACTAAAAACAAACCTAATACAAACCCTAGCCCTAAACCTAACCCTAACTCTTACCCTAACCCTAACCCTAAATCTTAACGCCTAACCATAAACCTAACCCTAAGCCTAACCCCTAACATTTAACCCCTAACCCTAACCATAACCCAAACCCTAACCCTAAACCTAACCCTAACCCTATCCCTAAGTCGTACCCTAACCCTAATGCTAACACTAACGCAACCTTAACCCTAAGCCTAACTTTAGCCCTTCAAACTAACCTACTACATACCCTAACCCTAACTCCTAACCCTAACCCTAAACTAACCCTAACCCTAAACCTAACTCTTACCCTAAAATTAGCCCTAACCCTAACCCTAACCATTGCCCTAACCCTAACCCTAACCCCTAAACCTAACCATAACTCTAAAACCTAACCCTAACCCTAAACCTAAGCCTAAGCCTAAGACTAACCCTAAGCCTAACCCTAAACCTAACCGTAACCCTAACTCTTACCCTAACCTTAAACTTAACAATAACCCTAACCTTAGCCCTAACCCTAACCCCTAACCCCTAACCGTAAACCTAACCGTAAAACTAACCCCTGGCCTCTAACCCCTAACACTAACCATAACCCTGAACCCTAACCCTAACCCTAACCATAACCCTGAACCCTAACCCTAACCCTAAGCCTAACCCTAACCCTAAAACCTAACCCTAACCCTAGCCCTAGCCCTAACCCTAACCCTAACCCCTAACCCCTTACTGTAACCGAACCCCTAAGCCTAACTGATAAACCTAACCATAACCCTAAACAGTAACCCTAAACCTAACCCTAGCCCTAAGTCGTACCCTAACCCTAATCCTAACATAACCCATCCTTAACCCTATGCCTAACATGAGCCCTTAAAACTAACCTAATACAAACCCTAACACTAACTCCTAACCCTAACACTAACCCTAACGCTTAACCTAACCCTAACTCTTACCCTAACCCTAACCCTAACCCTAGGCCTAACCCTAGCCCTAACTCGTACCTTAACCCTAATCCTAACCCTAACCCAAACTTAATCCTAAGCCTAACCTTAGCCCTTAAAACTAGACTAATACAAACCCTAACCCTAAATCCTAACCTTAACCCTAACCTAACCCTAACCCTAACCCTAACACTTACCCTAAGCCTAACATTAACCCTAACTCTAACACTTACCCTAACCCTAACCGTAACCCTAACCTTAGCCCTAACCCTAACCCCTAACGCCTAACAGTAAACCTAACCCTAAGCCTAACCCCTAAAGACTAACCCCTAACATAAACCTAAGCCCTAACCATAACCCTAACCCTAACCTTAGCCCTAAACCTAGCCCTAGGTCGTACCCTAACCCTAACCGTAACCCTAACCCTAACCCTAACCCCTAACCCCTAACCCTAACCATAACTACTAAACCCTAACCCTAAACCTAAACCTGAGCCTAAGCCTAAGACTAACCCTAAGCCTAACCCTAAACCTAACCTTAAACCAAACTCTTACCCTAACCTTAGCCTTAACCCTAACCCGAACCTTAGCCCTAGCCCTAGCCCCTAACCGTAAACCTAACCCTAAACCTAACTCCTAGCCCCTAACCCCTAACACTAACCATAACCCTAAACCCTAACCCTAACCCTAACACTAAGCCTAACCCTAAGTCTAACACTAACGCTAAACCTAAGCCTAACCCTAACCCTAAGCATAGCCCTAAACCTAAGCCTAAAACCTAACCCTAACCCTATCCCTAGCCCTAAACCTAACCCTAACCCAAACCTTAACCCTAACCCTAACCCCTAACCGTAATCGAATCCCTAAGACTAACCCCTAACCCTAACCATAACCCTAAACAGTAGCCCTAACCCTAACCCTAGCCCTAAGTCCTACCCTAACCCTAATCCTAACATAACCCATCCTTAACCCTAGGCCTAACATGAGCCCTTAAAACTAACCTAATACAAACCCTAACACTAAGTCCTAACCCTAACACTAACTCCTAACCCTAACCCTAACCCTAACTCTTACCCTAACCCTAAACCTAAGCCAAGACCTAACGCTAACCCTAAACTTAGCCCTAACCCCAACCCCTAACCCTAACCCTAAGCCTAACCCCTAACCCCTAACCCTAACCATAACCCTAAAACCTAACCCTAACCCTAACCCTAGGCCTAACCCTAGCCCTAAGTCGTACCTTAACCCTAATCCTAACCCTAACCCAAACGTAAACCTAAGCCTAACCTTAGCCCTTAAAACTAGACTAATACAAACCCTAAACCTAAATCCTAACCTTAACCCTAACCTAAACCTAACCCTAACCCTAACACTTACCCTAAGCCTAACATTAACCCTAATTCTAACACTTACCCTAACCCTAACCGTAACCCTAACCTTAGCCCTAACCCTAACCCCTAATGCCTAACAGTAAACCTAACCCTAAGCCTAACCCCTAAAAACTAACTCCTAACATAAACCTAAGCCCTAACCATAACCCTAACCCTAGCCCTAAACCGAGCCCTAGGTCGTACCCTAACCCTAATCATAACCCTAACCCAAACTTAACCCTAAGCCTAACCTTAGTCCTTAAAACTAACCTAATGCAAACCCTAACCCTAAATCCTAACCATAACCCTAACGCCGAACCCTAACCCTAACTCCTAAGCCTAACACTAACCCGTAACAGCAACACTAAGCCTAAGCCTAAGCATAACCCTAAGCCTAACCCTAGCCCCAATCCTAACCCTAACCCTAACCTTAGCCCTAACCCTAACCCCTAACCCCTAACCCCTAACACTAACGATAAACCCAAATTCAAACCGTAACGCTACCCCTAGCTGTAGCCCTAGCCCGAAGTCGAATCCTAACCCTAATCCTAACCCTAACCCATCCTTAACCCTAAGACTAATCTTAGCACTCAAAACAAAACTAATACAAACCCTAGCCCTAACCCTAAGCCTAACTCTTACCCTAACCCTAACCCTAAACCTAACCCCTAACCATAACCCTAACCCTAAGCCTAACCCCTAACATTGAACCCCTAACACTAACCATAACCCAAACCCTAACCCTAAACCTAACCCTAACCCTAGCCCTAAGTCGTGCCCTAACACTCATGCTAACCCTAACACAACCTTAACCCTGAGCCTAACCTTAGTCCTTAAAACTAACCTACTACATAACCTAACCCTAACTCCTAACCCTAACCCTAAACTAACCCTAATCCTAAACCTACCACTTACCCTAAACTTAGCCCTAACCCTAACCTTTGCCCTAACCCTAACCCCTAACTGTAACCCTAGCCCTAAACCTAACCCCTAACCCCTAACCCTAACCATAACCCTAAAACGTAACCCTAACCTTAAACCTAAGCCTAAGCCTAAGACTAACCCTAAGCCTAACTCTAAAGCTAACCGTAACCCTAACTCTTACCCTAACCTTAGCCTTATACCTACCCTAACCTTAGCCCTAGCCCTAACACCTAACCGTAAACCTAACCCTAAACCTAAGCCCTAGCCCCTAACCCCTAACAGTAAACCTAACCATAAACCCTAACCCTAACCCTAACCCTAAGCCTAGCCCTAAACCTAACCCTAAAACCTAACCCTAACCCCAACCCTAGCCCTAACCCAAACCTTAACCCTAACCCTAACCCCTAAACCCTAACCGTATCCGAATCCCTAAACCTAATCCCTAACCCTAACCATAAGACTAAACAGTAGCCCTAACCCTAACCCTAGCCCTAAGTCGTACCCTAACCCTACCTTAACCCTATGCCTAACATGAGCCCTTAAAACTAACCTAATACAAATCCTAACACTAACTCCTAACCCTAACCCTAACCCTAACTCTTACCCTAACCCTAAATCTTACCCTAACCCTAACCCTAACCCTAGACCTAACGCTAACCCTAACCTTAGCCCTAACCCCAAGCCCTAACCCTAACCATAACCCTAACCCTAAGCCTAACCCCTAACCCCAACCCCTAACCCTAACCATAACCCTAAACCCTAACCCTAACACTAACCCTAACTCTTACCCTAACCCTCACTCTTACCCTAACCCTAACCCTAGACCTAACGCTAACCCTAACCTTAGCCCTAACCCCAACCCCTAACCCTAACCGTAACCCTAACCCTAAGCTTAATCCCTAACCCCTAACCCTAACCATAACCCTAAAAACTAACCCTAACCCTAACCCTAGGCCTAACCCTAGCCCTAAGTCGTACCTTAACCCTAATCCTAACCCTAACAAAAGCTTAAACCTAAGCCTAACCTTAGCCCTTAAAACTAGACTAATACAAACCCTAACCCTAACCCTAACCTAACCCTAACTCTTACCCTAAGCCTAACATTAAACCTAACCCTAACTCTTACAATAACCCTTACCCTAACCATAAACTTAGCCCTAACCCTAACCCCTAACCCCTAACAGCAAACCTAACCCTAAGCCTAACACCTAAACACTAACCCCTAACCCTAACCATAACCCTAAACCCTAACCATAACCCTAACCATAACCGTACGCCTAACCCTAGCCCTAAGTCGTACCCTAACCCTAATCATAACCCTAACCCAAAGTTAACCCTAAGCCTAACTCTTACCCTAACCCTAACCCTAACCTTAGCCCTAACCCTAACCCCTATCCCCTAACCGTAACCTTAACGATAACCCTAAATTCTAACCCTAACCCTACCCCTAGCCTTAGCCCTAGCCGGATGTCGAATCCTAACCCTAATCCTAAACCAACCTTATATCTAAGAATAATCTTAGCACTAAAAACAAACCTAATACAAACCCTAGCCCTAAACCTAACCCTAACTCTTACCCTAACCCTAACCCTAAATCTTAACGCCTAACCATAAACCTAACCCTAAGCCTAACCCCTAACATTTAACCCCTAACCCTAACCATAACCCAAACCCTAACCCTAAACCTAATCCTAACCCTAGCCCTAAGTCGTACCCTAACCCTAATGCTAACACTAACGCAACCTTAACCCTAAGCCTAACCTTAGCCCTTCAAACTAACCTACTACATACCCTAACCCTAACTCCTAACCCTAACCCTAAACTAACCCTAACCCTAAACCTAACTCTTACCCTAAAATTAGCCCCAACCCTAACCCTAACCTTTGCACTAACCCTAACCCTAACACCTAAACCTAACCATAACTCTAAAACCTAACCCTAACCCTAAACCTAAGCCTAAGCCTAAGACTAACCCTAACCCTAACCCTAAACCTAACTCTTACCCTAAAATAAGCCCCCACCCTAACCCTAACCTTAGCCCTAACCCTAACCCCTAACAGCAAACCTAACCCTAAGCCTAACACCTAAACACTAACCCCTAACCCTAACCATAACCCTAAACCCTAACCATAACCCTAACCATAACCGTACGCCTAACCCTAGCCCTAAGTCGTACCCTAACCCTAATCATAACCCTAACCCAAAGTTAACCCTAAGCCTAACTCTTACCCTAACCCTAACCCTAACCTTAGCCCTAACCCTAACCCCTATCCCCTAACCGTAACCTTAACGATAACCCTAAATTCTAACCCTAACCCTACCCCTAGCCTTAGCCCTAGCCGGATGTCGAATCCTAACCCTAATCCTAAACCAACCTTATATCTAAGAATAATCTTAGCACTAAAAACAAACCTAATACAAACCCTAGCCCTAAACCTAACCCTAACTCTTACCCTAACCCTAACCCTAAATCTTAACGCCTAACCATAAACCTAACCCTAAGCCTAACCCCTAACATTTAACCCCTAACCCTAACCATAACCCAAACCCTAACCCTAAACCTAACCCTAACCCTATCCCTAAGTCGTACCCTAACCCTAATGCTAACACTAACGCAACCTTAACCCTAAGCCTAACATTAGCCCTTCAAACTAACCTACTACATACCCTAACCCTAACTCCTAACCCTAACCCTAAACTAACCCTAACCCTAAACCTAACTCTTACCCTAAAATTAGCCCCAACCCTAACCCTAACCTTTGCACTAACCCTAACCCTAACACCTAAACCTAACCATAACTCTAAAACCTAACCCTAACCCTAAACCTAAGCCTAAGCCTAAGACTAACCCTAACCCTAACCCTAAACCTAACTCTTACCCTAAAATTAGCCCCCACCCTAACCCTAACCTTTGCACTAACCCTAACCCTAACCCCTAAACCTAACCATAACTCTAAAACCTAACCCTAACCCTAAACCTAAGCCTAAGCCTAAGACTAACCCTAAGCCTAACCCTAAACCTAACCGTGCCCCTAACTCTTACCCTAACATTAGTCTTAAACCTAACCCAAACCTTAGCCCTAACCCTAACCCCTAACACCTAACCGTAAACCTAACCGTAAACCTAACCCCTGGCCCCTAACCCCTAACACTAACCATAACCCTGAACCCTGACCCTAACCCTAACCATAACCCTGAACCCTAACCCTAACCCTAACCCTAAGCCTAACCCTAACCCTAAAACCTAACTCTAATCCTAGCCCTAGCCCTAACCCTAACCCTAACCCCTAACCCCTTACTGTAACCGAACCCCTAAGCCTAACTGATAAACCTAACCATAACCCTAAACAGTAACCCTAACCCTAACCCTAGCCCTAAGTCGTACCCTAACCCTAACCCATCCTTAACCCTAGGCCTAACATGAGCCCTTAAAACTAACCTAATACAAACCCTAACATTAACTCCTAACCCTAACCCTAACCCTAACTCTTAAACCTAACCCTAACTCTTACCCTAACCCTAACCCTAACCCTAGACCTAACGCTAACCCTAACCTTAGCCCTAACCCAAAACCCTAACCCTAACCGTAACCCTAGCCCTAAGCCTAACCCCTAACCCCTAACCCCTAAGTCTAACCATAACCCTAAAACCTAACCCTAACCCTAACCCTAGGCCTAACCCTAGCCCTAACTCGTACCTTAACCCTAATCCTAACCCTAACCCAAGCTTAAACCTAAGCCTATCCTTAGCCCTTAAAACTAGCCTAATACAAACCCTAACACTAAATCCTAACCCTAACCCTAACCTAACCCTAACCCTAACTCTTACCCTAAGCCAAACATTAACCCTGACCCTAACTCTTACCCTAACCCTAACCCTAACCCTAACCTTAACCCTAATCCTAACCCCTAACCCCTAACAGTAAACCTAACCCTAAGCCTAACCCATAAACACTAACCCCTAACCCTAACCATAACCCTAAACCCTAACCGTAATCCTAACACTAACCCTAGGCCTAACCCTAGCCCTAAGTCGTACCCTAACCCTAATCATAACCCTAACCCAAAGTTAACCCTAAGCCTAACCTTAGTCCTTAAAACTAACCTAATACAAACACTAACCCTAAATCCTAACCCTAACCCTAACGCCTAAACCTAACCCTAAGCCTAACACAAACCCTAACCCTAACATTACGCCTAAGCCTAAGCATAACCCTAAGCCTAACTCTTACCCTAACCCTAACCCTAACCTTAGCCCTAACCCTAACCCCTATCCCCTAACCGTAACCTTAACGATAACCCTAAATTCTAACCCTAACCCTACCCCTAGCCTTAGCCCTAGCCGGAAGTCGAATCCTAACCCTAATCCTAAACCAACCTTATATCTAAGAATAATCTTAGCACTAAAAACAAACCTAATACAAACCCTAGCCCTAAACCTAACCCTAACTCTTACCCTAACCCTAACCCTAAATCTTAACGCCTAACCATAAACCTAACCCTAAGCCTAACCCCTAACATTTAACCCCTAACCCTAACCATAACCCAAACCCTAACCCTAAACCTAACCCTAACCCTATCCCTAAGTCGTACCCTAACCCTAATGCTAACACTAACGCAACCTTAACCCTAAGCCTAACTTTAGCCCTTCAAACTAACCTACTACATACCCTAACCCTAACTCCTAACCCTAACCCTAAACTAACCCTAACCCTAAACCTAACTCTTACCCTAAAATTAGCCCTAACCCTAACCCTAACCATTGCCCTAACCCTAACCCTAACCCCTAAACCTAACCATAACTCTAAAACCTAACCCTAACCCTAAACCTAAGCCTAAGCCTAAGACTAACCCTAAGCCTAACCCTAAACCTAACCGTAACCCTAACTCTTACCCTAACCTTAAACTTAACAATAACCCTAACCTTAGCCCTAACCCTAACCCCTAACCCCTAACCGTAAACCTAACCGTAAAACTAACCCCTGGCCTCTAACCCCTAACACTAACCATAACCCTGAACCCTAACCCTAACCCTAACCATAACCCTGAACCCTAACCCTAACCCTAAGCCTAACCCTAACCCTAAAACCTAACCCTAACCCTAGCCCTAGCCCTAACCCTAACCCTAACCCCTAACCCCTTACTGTAACCGAACCCCTAAGCCTAACTGATAAACCTAACCATAACCCTAAACAGTAACCCTAAACCTAACCCTAGCCCTAAGTCGTACCCTAACCCTAATCCTAACATAACCCATCCTTAACCCTATGCCTAACATGAGCCCTTAAAACTAACCTAATACAAACCCTAACACTAACTCCTAACCCTAACACTAACCCTAACGCTTAACCTAACCCTAACTCTTACCCTAACCCTAACCCTAACCCTAGGCCTAACCCTAGCCCTAACTCGTACCTTAACCCTAATCCTAACCCTAACCCAAACTTAATCCTAAGCCTAACCTTAGCCCTTAAAACTAGACTAATACAAACCCTAACCCTAAATCCTTACCTTAACCCTAACCTAACCCTAACCCTAACCCTAACACTTACCCTAAACCTAACATTAACCCTAACTCTAACACTTACCCTAACCCTAACCGTAACCCTAACCTTAGCCCTAACCCTAACCCCTAACGCCTAACAGTAAACCTAACCCTAAGCCTAACCCCTAAAAACTAACCCCTAACATAAACCTAAGCCCTAACCATAACCCTAACCCTAACCTTAGCCCTAAACCTAGCCCTAGGTCGTACCCTAACCCTAATCAAAACCCTAACCCAAACTTAACCCTAAGCCTAACCTTAGTCCTTAAAAATAACCTAATACAAACGCTAACCCTAACTCTAACCCTAAAGCCTAACCCTAACCCTAAGCCTAACACTAAACCTAAACCTAACCCCTAAGCCTAACATTAACCCCTAAGAGTAACACTAAGCCTAAGCCTAAGCCTAACCCTAACCTTATCCCTAACCTTAGGACTAACCCTAGCCCTAAGTCGTACGCTACCCTAATCATAACCCTAACCCAAAGTTAACCCTAAGCCTAACCTTAGTCCTTAAAAATAACCTAATACAAACCCTAACCCTAACTCCTAAACCTAACACTAACGCCTAACCCTAACCCTAAGCCTAACACGAACCCTAACCCTCACCCGAACCCCTAACACTAACACCAAGCCTAAGCCTAAGCATAACCCTAACCCTAAGCCTACCCCCTAACCCTTAACCCTAACGATCACCCTAAATTCTTACCCTAACCCTACCCCTAGCCGTACCCCTAACCCGAAGTCGATCCCTAACCTTAATCCTAACCCTAACCCAACCTTAACCCTAAGCCTAAACTTAGCACTAAAAACAAACCTAATACAAACCTAGCCCTTACCCTAACACTGACTCTTACCCTTACCCTAACACAAAACCTAACCCCTAAACATAACCCTAACCCTAAGCCTAACCCCTAACATTGAACCCAAAACCCTAACCCTAACCCGAATCCTAACCCAAACCATCCTTAACCCTAGGCCTAACATGAGCCCTTAAAACTAACCTAATACAAACACTAACACTAACTCCTAACCCTAACCCTAACTCTTTTCCTAACCCTAACTTTTACCCTAACCCTAACCATAACCCTAGACCTAACGCTAACCCTAACCTTAGCCCTAACCCCAACCCCTAACCCTAACCATAACCCTAAGCCTAACCCCTAACCCCTAACCGTAACCATAAACCTAAAACCTAACCCTAATCCTAACCCTAGGCCTAAACCTAGCCCTAAGTCGCACGTTAACCCTAATCCTAACCCTAACCCAACCTTAAACCTAAGCCTAACATTAGCCTTTAAACTAGACTAATAAAAACCCTAACCCTAAATCCTAAACCTAACCCTAACCTAACCCTAACCCTAACTCTTACCCTAAGCCTAACATTAACCCTAACCCTAACCCTAACTCTTACCCTAACCCTAACCCTAACCTTAGCCCTAACCCTAACCCCTAACCCCTAACAGTAAACCTAACCCTAAACCTAACCCCTAAACACTAACCCCTAACCCTAACCATAACCCTAAACCATAACCCTAACCCTATCCCTAGGCCTAAACCTAGCCCTAAGTCGTATGCTACCCTAATCATAACCCTTACCCAAAGTTAACACTAAGCCTAACCTTAGTCCTTAAAACTAACCTAATACAAACCCTAACCCTAACTCCTAACCCTAAAGCCTAAACCTAACCCTAAGACTAACACTAACCCTAACCCTAACACCTAAGCCTAACAATAACCCCTGAGAGTAAAACAAAGCCTAAGCCTAAGCCTAAGCCTAACCCTAATTCTAGGCCTAACCCTACCCCTAAGTCGTACCCTAACCCTAAACCTAACCCCTAACCATAACCCTAACCCCTAAAATTGAACCCCTACCCCTAACCATAACACAAACCCTAACCCTAAACCTAACCCTAACCCTATCCCTAAGTCGTGCCCTAACCCTCATGCTAACCCTAACGCAACCTTAACCCTAAGCCTAACCTTAGCCCTTAAAACTAACCTACTACATACTCTAACCTTAACTCCTAACCTTAACTCTAAACTAACCTAACCCTATACCTAACTCTTACCCTAAACTTAGCCCTAACCCTAACCCTGACCTTTGCCCTAACCCTAACCCTAACCCTAACCCCTAACCCCTAACCCCTAAACGTAACCCTAACCCTAAACCTAACCCCTAACCCCTAACCCTAACCATAACCCTAAACCATAACCCTAACCTTAAACCTAAGCCTAAGCATAAGACAAACCCTAAGCCTAACCCTAAAGCAAACCGTAACCCTAACTCTTACACTAATCTTAGACTTAAACCTAACCCTAAACTTAGCCCTAGCCCTAACCCCTAACAGTAAAACTAACCCTAAACCAAACCCCTAGCCCCTAACCCCTAACACTAACCATTACCCTAAACCCTAATCCTAACCCTAAACCTAAGCCTAACACTAACGCTAACACTAAGCCTAACCCTAACCCTAAGCCTAGCCATAAACCTAATCTTTAAACCTAACCCTAACCCTAACCCTAAGCCTAACCAGTAACATTGAACCCCAAACCTAAACAAAACCCAAACCCTAACCCTAAACCTAACCCTAACCCTAGCCCTAAGTCGTGCCCTAACCGTGATACTAACTCTAACGCAACCTTAACCCTAAGCCTAAACTTAGCCCTTAAAACTAACCTACTACATACCCTAGCCCTAACTCCTAACCCTAACCCTAAACTAACCCTAACCCTAAACCTACCGCTTACCCTAAACTTAGCCCTAACCCCAACCGTAACCCTAACCCTAACCTAACCCCTAACCCCTAATCCTAACCATAACCCTAAACCCTAACCCTAAACCTAAACCTGAGCCTAAGCCTAAGACTAACCCTAAGCCTAACCCTAAACCTAACCTTAAACCAAACTCTTACCCTAACCTTAGCCTTAACCCTAACCCTAACCTTAGCCCTAGCCCTAACCCCTAACCGTAAACCTAACCCTAAACCTAACTCCTAGCCCCTAACCCCTAACACTAACCATAACCCTAAACCCTAACCCTAACCCTAACCCTAACCCTAACACTAAGCCTAACCCTAAGTCTAACACTAACGCTAAACCTAAGCCTAACCCTAACCCTAAGCATAGCCCTAAAGCTAAGCCTAAAACCTAACCCTAACCCTATCCCTAGCCCTAAACCTAACCCTAACCCAAACCTTAACCCTAACCCTAACCCCTAACCCCTAACCGTAATCGAATCCCTAAGACTAACCCCTAACCATAACCCTAAACAGTAGCCCTAAACCTAACCCTAACTCTTACCCTAACCCTAACCCTAAATCTTAACGCCTAACCATAAACCTAACCCTAAGCCTAACCCCTAACATTTAACCCCTAACCCTAACCATAACCCAAACCCTAACCCTAAACCTAACCCTAACCCTATCCCTAAGTCGTACCCTAACCCTAATGCTAACACTAACGCAACCTTAACCCTAAGCCTAACATTAGCCCTTCAAACTAACCTACTACATACCCTAACCCTAACTCCTAACCCTAACCCTAAACTAACCCTAACCCTAAACCTAACTCTTACCCTAAAATTAGCCCCAACCCTAACCCTAACCTTTGCACTAACCCTAACCCTAACACCTAAACCTAACCATAACTCTAAAACCTAACCCTAACCCTAAACCTAAGCCTAAGCCTAAGACTAACCCTAACCCTAACCCTAAACCTAACTCTTACCCTAAAATTAGCCCCCACCCTAACCCTAACCTTTGCACTAACCCTAACCCTAACCCCTAAACCTAACCATAACTCTAAAACCTAACCCTAACCCTAAACCTAAGCCTAAGCCTAAGACTAACCCTAAGCCTAACCCTAAACCTAACCGTGCCCCTAACTCTTACCCTAACATTAGTCTTAAACCTAACCCAAACCTTAGCCCTAACCCTAACCCCTAACACCTAACCGTAAACCTAACCGTAAACCTAACCCCTGGCCCCTAACCCCTAACACTAACCATAACCCTGAACCCTGACCCTAACCCTAACCATAACCCTGAACCCTAACCCTAACCCTAACCCTAAGCCTAACCCTAACCCTAAAACCTAACTCTAATCCTAGCCCTAGCCCTAACCCTAACCCTAACCCCTAACCCCTTACTGTAACCGAACCCCTAAGCCTAACTGATAAACCTAACCATAACCCTAAACAGTAACCCTAACCCTAACCCTAGCCCTAAGTCGTACCCTAACCCTAACCCATCCTTAACCCTAGGCCTAACATGAGCCCTTAAAACTAACCTAATACAAACCCTAACATTAACTCCTAACCCTAACCCTAACCCTAACTCTTAAACCTAACCCTAACTCTTACCCTAACCCTAACCCTAACCCTAGACCTAACGCTAACCCTAACCTTAGCCCTAACCCAAAACCCTAACCCTAACCGTAACCCTAGCCCTAAGCCTAACCCCTAACCCCTAACCCCTAAGTCTAACCATAACCCTAAAACCTAACCCTAACCCTAACCCTAGGCCTAACCCTAGCCCTAACTCGTACCTTAACCCTAATCCTAACCCTAACCCAAGCTTAAACCTAAGCCTATCCTTAGCCCTTAAAACTAGCCTAATACAAACCCTAACACTAAATCCTAACCCTAACCCTAACCTAACCCTAACCCTAACTCTTACCCTAAGCCAAACATTAACCCTGACCCTAACTCTTACCCTAACCCTAACCCTAACCCTAACCTTAACCCTAATCCTAACCCCTAACCCCTAACAGTAAACCTAACCCTAAGCCTAACCCATAAACACTAACCCCTAACCCTAACCATAACCCTAAACCCTAACCGTAATCCTAACACTAACCCTAGGCCTAACCCTAGCCCTAAGTCGTACCCTAACCCTAATCATAACCCTAACCCAAAGTTAACCCTAAGCCTAACCTTAGTCCTTAAAACTAACCTAATACAAACACTAACCCTAAATCCTAACCCTAACCCTAACGCCTAAACCTAACCCTAAGCCTAACACGAACCCTAACCCTAACATTACGCCTAAGCCTAAGCATAACCCTAAGCCTAACTCTTACCCTAACCCTAACCCTAACCTTAGCCCTAACCCTAACCCCTATCCCCTAACCGTAACCTTAACGATAACCCTAAATTCTAACCCTAACCCTACCCCTAGCCTTAGCCCTAGCCGGAAGTCGAATCCTAACCCTAATCCTAAACCAACCTTATATCTAAGAATAATCTTAGCACTAAAAACAAACCTAATACAAACCCTAGCCCTAAACCTAACCCTAACTCTTACCCTAACCCTAACCCTAAATCTTAACGCCTAACCATAAACCTAACCCTAAGCCTAACCCCTAACATTTAACCCCTAACCCTAACCATAACCCAAACCCTAACCCTAAACCTAACCCTAACCCTATCCCTAAGTCGTACCTTAACCCTAATCCTAACCCTAACCCAAGCTTAAACCTAAGCCTATCCTTAGCCCTTAAAACTAGCCTAATACAAACCATAACCCTAAACCCTAACCCTAAACCTAAACCTAAGCCTTAGTCTAAGACTAACCCTAAGCCTAACCCTAAACCTAACCGTAAACCTAACTCTTACCCGAACCTTAGCCTTAACCCTAACCCTAACCTTAGACCTAACCCTAACCCCTAACCATAAACTTAACATTAAACCTAAGCCCTAGCCACTAACACCAACACTAACCATAACCCTGAACCCTAACCCTAACCCTAAACCTAAACCTAACCCTAAGCCTAACCCTAAGCCTAACACTAACGCTAACCGTAAGCCTAACCCTAACCCTAATCCTAACACTAACCCTAGACCTAACGCTAACCCTAACCCCAACCCCAAACCCTAAACCGAACCCTAAGCCTAACCCTAAACCTAACCTTAAACCTAACTCTTACCCTAACCTTAGCCATAACCCTAACCCTAACCATAACCCTAAACCCTAACCCTAAGCCTAACCCTAAGCCTAACACTAACGCTAACCCTAAGCCTAACCCTAACCCTAAGCCTAGCCCTAAACCTAACCCTAAAACCTAACCCTAACCCTAACCCTAGCCCTAACCCAAACCTTAACCCTAACCGTAACCCCTAACCCCTAACCGTAACCGAATCCCTAAGCCTAAGCCCTAACCCTAACCATAACCCTAAACAGTAGCCCTAAACCTAACCCTAGCCCTAAGTCGTACCCTAAACCTACTCCTAACCTAACCCATACTTAACCCTATGCCTAATATGAGCCCTTAAAACTAACCTAATACAAACCCTAACACTAAGTCCTAACCCTAACCCTAAACCTAATTCTTACCCTAACCCTAACTCTTACCCTAACCCTAACTCTAACAATAGACCTAACTCTAACCCCTACCTTAGCCCTAACCCCAAACCTAAAGCTAACCCTAACCTTAGCCCTAACCCCAAGCCATCACCCTTACTGTAACCCTAACCCTAAGCCTAACCCCTAACCCCTAACCCCTAACCCTAACCATAACCCTAAAACCTAACCCTAACCCTAACCCTAGGCCTAACCCTAGCCCTAAGTCGTACCTTAACCCTAATCCTAGCCCTAACCCAAGCTTAAACCTAAGCCTAACCTTAGCCCTTTAAACTAGACTAATAAAAACTCTAACCCTAACTCTAACCTAACCCTAACCCTAACCCTAAATCTTACCCTAACCTAACATTAATCCTAACCCTAACTCTTACCCTAACCCTAACGCTAACCCTGACATTAGACCTAACCCTCACCCCTAACCACTAACAGTAAACCTAACCCTAAGCCTAACACCTAAACACTAACCCCTAACCCTAACCATAACCCTAAACCCTAAACGTAACCCTAACCCTATCCATAACCCTAAACCCTAAACGTAACCCTAACCCTAGGCCTAACCCTAGCCCTAAGTCGTACCCTAACCCTAATCATAACCCTAACCCAAAGTTAACCCTAAGCCTAACCTTAGTCCTTAAAACTAACCTAATACAAACCCTAACCCTAACTCCTAACGCGTAACCCTAAGCCTAAGCCTAACACGAACCCTAACACTAACTCCTAAGCCTAACACTAAGCCCTAACTGTAACAATAAGCCTAAGCCTAAGCATAACCCTAAGCCTAACCCTAGACCAAATCCTAAACCTAACCCTAACCTTAGCCCTAACCCTAATCCCTAACCCCTAACCGTAACCTTTACAATAACCCTAAATTCTAACCCTAACCCTACCCCTAGCCGTAGCCCTAGCCCGAAGTAGAACCCTAATCCTAACCCTAACCCAACCTTAACCCTAAGCCTAATCTTAGCACTAAAATCAAACCTAATACAAACCCTAGCCCTAACCCTAACCCTAACTCTTACCCTAAACCTAACCCCTAACCATAACCCTAACCCTAAGCCTAACCCCTAACATTGAACCCCTAACCCTAACCATAACCCAAACCCTAACCCAAAACCTAACCCTAACCCTAGCCCTAAGTCGTGCCCTAACCCTAATGCTAACCCTAACGCAACCTTAACCCTAAGTCTAACCTTAGCCCAAAAAATTAACCTACTACATATCCTAACCCTAAATCCTAACACTTACCCTAAACTAACCCTAACCCTAAACCTAAATCTTACACTAAACTTAGCCTTAGCCCTAACCCTAACCTATGCCCTAACCCTAACCCTAACCCCTAACCCTAACCATAACCCTAAACCCTAATCCTAACTCTAAACCTGAGCCTAAGCCTAAGACTAACCCTAAGCCTAGACCTAAACCTAACCCTAAAACCTAACCCTAACCCTAGCCCTAGCCCTAAACCTAACCCTAACCCTAACCCAAACCTTAAACCTAACCCTAACCCCTAACCGTAAACGAATCCCTAAGCCTAACCCCTACCCCTAACCATAACCGTAAACATTAACCCTAAACCTAACCCTAGCCCTAAGTTGTACCCTAACCCTAATCCTAACCTAACCCATCCTTAACCCTAGGCCTAACATGAGCCCTTAAAACTAACCTAATACAAACCCTAACACTAACTGCTAACCCTAACCCTAACCCTAACACCTAATCCTAACTCTTAAAACTAACCCTAACTCTTACCCTAGACCTAACCCTAACCCTAGACCTAACCCTAAACTTAGCCCTAACCCCAATCCCCTAACCCTAACCGTAACCCTAACCCTAAGCCTAACCCCTAAACCCTAACCCCTAACCCTAACCATAACCCTAAAACCTAACCCTAACCCTAACCCTAGGCCTAACCCTAGCCCTAAGTCGTACCTTAACCCTAATCCTAACCCTAACCCAAACTTAAACCTAAGCCTAACCTTAGCACTTAAAACTAGACTAATACAAACCCTAACCCTAAATCCTAACCCTAACCCTAAGCTAACCCTAACCCTAATCCTAAATCTTACCCTAAGCCTAACATTAACCCTAAGCCTAACTCCTACCCTAACCCTAACCCTAACCCTGACCTTAACCCTAAGCCTAACCCCTAACCCCTAAGAATAAACCCAACCCTAAGTCTAACCCCTAAACACTAACCCCTAAGCCTAAACATAACCCTAAACCCTAACCATAACCCTAACCCTAACCCTAACCCTAGGCCTAAACCTAGACCCAAGTCGTACCCTAACCCTAATCACAACCGTAACCCAAAGTTAACCCTAAGCCTAACCTTAGTCCTTAAAACTAACCTAATACAAACCCTAACCCTAACACTAACGCTTAACCCTAAACCTAAGCCTAACACGAACCCTAAACCTAACCCCTCATCCTAACCCTAACCCCTAACACTAACACTAAGTCTAAGGCTAAGCCTAAGCCTAACCCTAACCCTAGCCCCAATCCTAACCCAAACCCTAACCTTAGCCCTAACCCTAACCCCTAACCCCTAACCGTAACCCTAAACCTAAGCCTAACCACAAACCCTAAGCCTACCCCCAACCCCTAACCCCTAACCCTAACGATAACCCTAAATTCTAACCCTAACCCTACCCCAGCCGTAGCCCTAGCCCGAAGTCGAACCCTAACCCTAATCATAACCCTAAACCAACCTTAACCCTTAACCTAATCTTAGCACTAAACACAAACCTAATACAAATCCTAGCCCTAACCCTAACCCTAACTCTTACACTAACCCTAACCCTAAATCTAACCCCTCACCATAACCCTAACCCTAAGCCTAACCCCTAACTTTCAACCACTAACCCTAACCATAACCCAAACCCTAAACTTAAACCCAACCCTAAAACTAGCCCTAAGTCGTGCCCTAACCCTAATGCTAACCCTAACGCAACCTTAACCCTAAGCCTAACCTTAGCCCTTAAAACTAACCTACTACATACCCTAATCCTAACTCCTAACCCTAACCCTAAACTAACCCTAACCCTACACCTAACTCTTACCCTAAACTTAGCCCTAAACCTAACCCTACCCTTTGCCCTAAACCTAACCCCTAACCCCTAACCCCTAACCAAAACCATAACCCTAAACCCTATCCCTAACCCTAAACCTAAACCTAAGCCTAACCCTAACCCTAAACTTAAACCTAACTCTTACCCTAAACTTAGCCTTAACCCTAACCCTAACCTTAGCCCTAACCCTAACCACTAACCCCTAACCGTAAACCTAACTCCTAGCCCCTAACACCTAACACTAATAATAACCCTAAACCCTAACCCTAACCGTAACTCTAAGCCTAACCCTAAGACTAATACTAAGGCGAAAGCTAAGCCTAACCCTAACCCTAATCCTAGCCCTAAACCTAAGCCTAAAACCTAACCTTAACCCTAAGCCTAACCCTAAACCAAACCTTAACGTAACCGAATCCCTAAGCCTAACCCCTAACCCTAACCATAACCCTAAACAGTAGCCCTAACCCTAACCCTAGCCCTAAGTCGTACCCTAACCCTAATCCTAATCTAACCCATCCTTAACCCTATGCCTAACATGAGCCCTTAAAACTAACCTAAGACAAACCCAAACACTAAATCCTAACCCTAACCCTAACTCTTACCCTAACCCTAACCATAACCCTAGATATAACGGTAACCCTAACCTTAGCCCTAACCCCAACCCCTAACCTTAACCCTAACCATAACCCTAAAACCTCACCCTAACCCTAACCCTAGGCCTAACCCTAGCCCTGAGTCGTACCTTAACCCTAATCCTAACCCTAACCCAAACGTAAACCTAAGACTAACCTTAGCCCTTAAAACTAGACTAATACAAACCCTAACACTAAATCCTAACCCTAACCCTAACCTAACCCTAACCCTAACTCTTACCCTAAGTCTAACATTAACCCTAACCTTAACTCTTACCCTAACCCAAACCCTAACGCCTAACTCGAACCCTAACCCTAACCACTAAGCCTAACAATAACCCGTAAGAGTAACACTAAGCCTATGCCTAAGCCTAAGCCTAAGCCTAACCCTAGGCCTAGCCCTAGCGCTAAGTTGTACCCTAACCCTAATCATAACCCTAACCCAAAGTTAACCATAAGCCTAACCTTAGTCCTTAAAACTAACCTAATACAAACCATAAACCTAACTCCTAACCCTAATACTAACGCCTAACCCTAATCCTAAGCCTAACACGGACCCTAACCCTAACCCCTAAGCCTAACCCTAACCCCTAACACTAAGCCTAAGCCTAACCCTAAACCTAACCTTAGCCCTAACCCTAACCCCTAACCCCTAACCGTAAACCTACACCTAAGCCTAACCAATAACCCTAAGCCTACCCCCTAACCCCTAAACCATAACCCTAACGATAACCCTAAATTCTAACCCTAACCCTACCCCTAGCTGTAGCCCTAGACCAAAGTCGAACCCTAACCCTAATCCTAACCCTAACCCATCCTTAACCCTAAGCCTAATCTTAGCACTAAGAACAAACCTAATAGAAACCCTAGCCCTAACCCTAACCCTAACACTTACACTAACCCTAACCCTAAACCTAACCCATAACCATAACCCTAAGCCTAAGCCTAACCCCTAACATTTAACCCCTAACCCTAACCATAACACAAACCCTAACCCTAACCCTAGCCCTAAGTCGTGCCCTAACCCTCATGCAAACCCTGACGCAACCTTAACCCTAAGCCTAACCTTACACCTTAAAACTAATCTACCACATAGCCTAATACTAAATCCTAACCCTAACCCTAAACCTAACTCTTACCATAAACTTAGCCCTAACCCTAAACATAACATTTGCCCTAACCCTAACCCCTAAACGTAACCCCAGCCCTAAACCTAACCCCTAACCCCTAACCCCTAACCCTAATGATAACCCTAAACCCTAACCCTAACACTAAACCTAAGCCTAAGACTAAGACTAACCCTAAGCCTAACCCTAAATCTAACCATAACCCTAACTCTTACCCTAACCTTAGCCTTAACGCTAACCCTAACCTAGGCCCTAACCCTAACCCCTAACACCTAGCCGTAAACTAAAGCCTAAACCTAACCCCTAGCCCCTAACCCCTAACACTAACCATAACCCTAAACCCTAACCCTAACCCTAAGCCTAAGCCTAACACTAAGCCTAACACTAACCATAACTTTAAGCCTAACCCTAACCCTAAGCCTAACCCTAAGCCTAACACTAATGCTAACCCTAAGACTAACCTGAACCCTAAGCCTAGCCCTAAACCTAAAACTAACCCTAACCCAAACCTTAACCCTAACCCTAACCCCTGACCCCTAACCGTAAACGAATCCCTAAGCCTAACGCCTAACCCTAACCATAACCCAAAACAGTAGCCCTAAACCTAACCCTAGCCCTAAGTCGTACCATAACCCTACTCCTAACCTAAACCATCCTTAACCCTATGCCTAACATGAGCCCTTAAAACTAACCTAATACAAACCCTAACACTAACTCCTAACCCTAAACCTAAACCTAACTCTTACCCTAACCCTAAGTCTTACCCTAACCCTAACCTTAGACCTAACGCTAACCCAAAAACTTAGCCCTAACCCCAACCCCTAACATTAACCGTAACCCTATCCCTAAGCCTAACCCCTAATCCCTAACCCCTAACCCTAACCATAACACTAAAACCTAACCCTAACCCTAACCCTAGGCCTAAACCTAGCCCTAATCGTACCTTAACCCTAATCCTAACCCTAACCCAAACGTAAACCTAAGCCTAAACTTAGCCCTTAAAACTAGACTAATACAAACCCTAACCCTAAATCCTAACCCTAACCCTAACATAACACTAGCCATAACCCTAACTCTTACCCTAAGCCTAACATTAACCCTAACCCTAAATCTTACCCTAACCCTAACCTTAGCCCTAACCCTAACCCCTAACCCCTAACACTAAACCTAACCCTAAGCCTAACCCCTAAACACTAACCCCTAACCCTAACCATAACCCTAAACCCTAACCCTAACCCTAACCCTAAGCCTAACCCTAACCCTAAGCCTAACCTTAAGCCTAACACTAACGCTAACAGTAAGCCTAACCCTAACCCTAAGCCTAGCACTAAACCATAACCCTAACCCTAGTCCTAAACCTAGCCCTAGGTCGTACCCTAACCCTAATCATAAACCTAACCCAAAGTTAACCCTAAGCCTAACCTTAGTTCTTAAAAATAACCTAATACAAACCCTCACCCTAACTCCTAACCCTAACCCTAACGCCTAACCCTAAGCCTAATCCTAACACGAACCCTAACCCTAACCCCTATGCCTAACAATAACCCCTAAGAGTAACATTAAGCGTAAGCCTAAGCCTAAGCCTAACCCTAACCCTAGGCCTAACCCTAGCCCTAAGTCGTACCCTAACCCTAATCATAACCCTAACCCAAAGTTAACCCTAAGCCTAACCTTAGTCCTTAAAACTAACCTAATACAAACCTTAACTCTAACACTAATGTCTAACCCTAAGCCTAACACGAACCCTAACCCTAACCCTAACACCTAACACTAACACTAAGCCTAAGCCTAAGCATAACCCTAAGCCTACCCCTAGCCTCAATCCTAACCCTAACCCTAACCCTAACCTTAGCCCTAACCCTAACCCCTAACCCCTAACCCCTAACCGTAACCCTAAACCTAAGCATAACCACAAACCCTAAGCCTACCCCCAAGCCCTAACCCCTAAACCTAACGATAACCCTAAATTCTAACCCTAACCCTACCCCTAGCCATAGCCCTAGCCCAAAGTCGAACCCTAACCCTAATCCTAACCGTAACCCAACCTTAACTCTAAACCTAATCTTAGCTCTAAAAACAAAACTAATACAATCCCTAGCCCTAACCCTAACCCTAAACCTAACACCTAACCATATCACTAACCCTAAGCCTAACCCCTAATATTTAACCCCTAACCCTAACCATAACCAAAACCCTAACCCTAAACCTAAACCTAACCCTAGCCCTAAGTCGTGCCCTAACCCTCATGCTAAGCCTAACGCAACCTTAACCCTAAGTCTAAACTTAGCCCTTAAAACTAACCTGCTACATACTATAACCCTAAACCTAAACTAACCCTAAACTAACCCTAAACCTAAACCTAACTCTTACCCTAAACTTAGCCCTAACCCTAACCCTACCCTTTGCCCTTACTCTAACACCTAACCAATAACCATAACCCTAGCCCTAAACCAAACCCCTAACCCCTAACCCCTAACCCTAAAGCCTAACCCTAAACCTAAGCCTAAGCCTAAGCCTAACCCTAAGCCTAACCCTAAACCTAAGCGTAACCCTAACTCTTACCCTAACCTTAGCCTTAACCCTAACCCTAAACTTAACGCTAACCCTAACATTAGCCCTAAACCTAACCCCTAACCACTAATCGTAATCCTAACCACACACCAAACCCCTAGCCCCTAACCCCTAACACTAACGCTAACCCTAAGCCTAACCCTAACCCTAAGCCAAACCCTAAGCCAAACACTAACACTAACCCTAAGCATAGCCCTAAACCTAACACTAAAACCTAACCATAACCCTAACCCTAGAACTAACCCTAACACAAAACTTAACCCTAAATTAACCCCTAACCCCTAACCGTAACCGAATCCCTAAGCCTAAGCCCTAACCCTAACCATAACCCTAAACAGTAGCCCTAACCCTAACCCTAGCCCTAACTCGTACCCTAACCCTAAACCTAACCTAACCCATCCTTAACCCTAGGCCTAACATGAGCCCTTAAAACTAACCTAATACAAACCCTAACACTAAATCCTAACCCTAACCCTAACTCTTAAACCTAACCCTAACTCTTACCCTAACCCTAACCCTAACCCTAGACCTAACGCTAACCCTAACCTTAGCCCTACCCCAACCCCTAACACTAACCCTAAGCCTAACCCCTAACCCCGAACAATAAATATAACCCTAAAACCGAACCCTAACCCTAACCCTAGGCCTAGCCCTAGCCCTAAGTCGTACCTTAACCCTAAACCTAACCCTAACCCAAACTTAGACCTAAGCCTAACCTTAGCCTTAAAACTAGACTAATACAAACCCTAACCCTAAATCCTAACTCTAACTCCTAACCCTAACTCTAACCCTAACTCTAATACATAAACTAACCCTAACCCTAACCCTAGACCTAACGCTAAGCCTAAGCTTAGCCCTAACCCCAACCCCTAACCCTAACCGTAACTCTAAACCTAAGCCAAACCTCTAACCCCTGACCGCTAACCCTAACCCTAACCCTAACCCTAGCCCTAAGTCATACCTTAACCCTAATCCTAACCCTAACCCAAACTTAAACCTAAGCCTAACCTTAGCCCTTAAAACTAGACTAATACAAACCCTAACCCTAAATCCTAACCCTAACCCTAAACTAACCCTAACCCTAACTCTTACCCTAAGCCTAACATTAACCCTAACCCTAACTCTTACCCTAACCCTAACCTTAGCCCTAACCCTAACCCCTAACCCCTAAGAGTAAACCTAACCCTAAGCCTAAGCCCTAAACACTAACCCCTAACCCTAACCATAACCCTAAACCCTAACCATAACCCTTACCTTGACCATAAACCTAGCCGTAAGTCGTACCCTAACCCTAATCATAACCCTAAGACAAATTTAACCCTAAGCCTAACCTTAGTCCTTAAAACTAACCTAATACAAACCCTAACCCTAACGCCTAACCCTAACATGAACCCTAACCCTTATCCCTAAGCCTAACCCTAACCCCTAACACTAAGCCTAAACCTAAGCCTAAGCCTAAGCCTAACACTAAACCTAGCCCCAATCCTAACCCTAAACTTAACCCTAACCTTAGCCCTAACCCTAACCCCTAACCCTAACCCTAGCCCTAAATCGTGCCCTAACCCTAATGCTAACCCTAACGCAACCTTAACCCTAATCCTAACCTTAGCCCTTTAAAACTAACCTGTTACATACCCTAACCCTAACTCCTAACCCTAACCCTAAACTAACCCTAACCCTAAACCTAACACTTACCCTAAACTTAGCCCTAACCCTAACCTTTGCCCTAACCCTAACCCCTAACCCCTAACCGTAACCCTAGCCCTAAACCTAACCGCTAACCCCTAACCCCTAACCCTAACCTTAAAACAAAAACCTAACCCTAACCCTAAACCTAAGCCTAAGCCTAAGACTAACCCTAAGAGTAACCCTACACCTACCCGTAACCCTAACTCTTACCCTAACCTTAGCCTCAACATTAAGCCTAACCTTAGCCCTAACCCTAACCACTAACACCTAACCGTAAACCTAACCCTAAACCTAGCCCCTAGCCCCTAACCCCTAACACTAACCATAACCCTAAACCCTAACCATAAGCCTAATCCTAACCCTAAGCCTAACCCTAACCCTAAGCCTAAAGCTAAGCCTAACACTGACGCTAACACTTAGCCTAATGCTAACCTTAAGCCTAGCCCTAAACCTAACCCTAAAACCTAACCCTAACCCAAAACCTAGCCCTAATCCTAAACCTAAACCAAACCTTAACACTAACCCTAACCCTCAACCTAACCCTAACCCTAGCGCTAAGTCGTGCCCTAACCCTCATGCTAACCCTAACGCAACCTTAACCCTAAGCCTAACCTTAGCCCTTAAAACTAACCTACTACATACCCTAACCCTAACTCCTAGCCCTAACCCTAAACTAATCCTAACCCTAAACCTACCGCTTACCCTAAACTTAGCCCTAACCCTAACCCTAAACTTTGCCCTAACCCTAACCCCTAACCCCTAACCGTAACCCTAGCCCTAAACCTAACCCCTAACCCCTAACTCCTAACCCTAACCATAACCCTAAACCCTAACCCTAACCCTAAACCAAAGCCTAAGCCTAAGACTAACCCAAAACCTAACCGTAACCCTAAATCTTACCCTAGCCTTAGCCTTAAACCTACCCTAACCTTAGCCCTAGCCCTAACCCCTAACAGTAAACCTAACCCTAAACCTACCCCCTAGCCCCTAACGCCTAACACTAACCATAACCCTAAACCCTAACCCTAACGCTAACCCTAAGACTAACCCTAACCCTAAACCTAAGCCTAAAACCTAACCCTGACCCTAACCCTAACCCAAACCTTAACCCTAACCCTAACCCCTAACCGTAACCGAATCCTTAAGCCTAACCCCTAACCCTAACGATAACCCTAAACAGTAGCCCAAACGCTAACCCTAGCCCTAAGTCGTACCCTAACCCTAATCCTAACCTAACCCATCCTGAACCCTAGGCCTAACATGAGCCCTTAAAACTAACCTAATACAAACCCTAACACTAACTCCTAACCCTAACTCTTACCCTAACTCTTACCCTAACCCTAACTCTTACCCTAACCCTAACCCTAACCCTAGACCTAACGCTACCCTAACATTAGCCCTAACTCCAACCCCTAACCCTAACTGTAACCCTAACCGTAAGCCTAACCCCTAACCCCTAACCCATAACCCTAACCATAACCCTAAAACCTAACCCTAACCCTAACCCTAGGCCTAACCCTAGCCCTAAGTTGTACGTTAACCCTAATCCTAACCCTAACCTAAACTTAAACCTTAGCCTAACCTTAGCCCTTAAAACTAGACTAATACAAACCCTAACCCAAAATCCTAACCCTAACCCTAACTCTTACCCTAAGCCTAACATTAAACCTAACCCTAACTCTTACCCTAACCATAAACCTAAGCCTAACCTTAGCCCTAACCCTAACCCCTAACCCCTAAAAGTAAACCTAATCCTAAGCCTAACCCCTAAAGACTAACCCCTAACATAACCCTAAACCCTAACCTCAAACCTAAACCTAACCCTAGTCCTAAACCTAGCCCTAGGTTGTACCCTAACCCTAATCATAACCCTAACCCAAAGTTAACCCTAAGCCTAACCTTAGTCCTTAAAACTAACCTAATACTAACCCTAACCCTAACCCTAAAGCCTAACCTTAACCCTATCTAACACTAACCCTAACCCCTAAGCCTAACAATAACCCCTAAGAGAAACACTAAGCCTAAGCCTAAGCCTAACCCTAAAACTAACCCCTAACCATAACCCTAACCCCTAATTTTGAACCACTAACCCTAACCATAACCCAAACCCTAACCCTAAACCTAACCCTAACCCTAAGTCTTGCCCTAACCCTGATGCTAACCCTAACGCAACCTTAACCCTAAGCCAAACCTTAGCCCTTAAAACTAACCTACTACATACCCTAACCCTAACTCCTAACCCTAACCCTAAACTAACCCTAACCCTAAACCTACAGCTTACCCTAAACTTAGCCTAAGACTAACCCAAACCTTTGCCCTAACCCTAACAGTAACCCTAGCCCTAAACCTAACCCCTAACCCCTAAACCTAACCATAACCCTAAAACGTAACCCTAACCTTAAACCTAAGCCTAAGCCTAAGACTAACCCTAAGCCTAACCCTAAAACAAACTGTAACCCTAACTCTTACCCTAACCTTAGACTTAAACCTACCCTAACCTTAGCCCTAGCCCTTTACCCCTAAGCGTAAACCTAACCCTAAACCTAACCCCTAGCCCCTAGCCCCTAACACTAACCATAACCCTAAACCCTAACCCTAACCCTAACCCTAACCCTAACACTAACACTAACCCTAAACCTACCTCTTACCCTAAACTTAGCCCTAACCCTAACCCTAACCTTTGCCCTAAACCTAACCGTAACACTAGCCCTAAACCTAAGCCCTAACCCCTAACCATAACCCTAAAACATAACCCTAACCTTAAAACTAAGCCTAAGCCTAAGACTAAACCTAAGCCTAACCCTAAACCTAACCGTAACCCTAATTCTTACCCTAACCTTAGCCTTACACCTAACCCTAACCTTTAGCCCTAGCCCTAACCCCTAACAGTAAACCTAACCCTAAACCTAACCCCTAGCCCCTAAGCCCTAACACTAACCATAACCCTAAAAACCTAACCCTAACCCTAACCCTAACCCTAAGCCTAACCCTAACCCTAAGCCTAACCCTAAGCCTAACACTAACGCTAACCCTAAGCCTAACCCTAACCCTAAGCCTAGCCCGAAACCTAACCCTAAATCCTAACCCTAACCCTAACCCTCGCCCTAACCCAAACCTTAACCCTAAACCTAACCCCTAACCGTAACCGAATCCTTAAGCCTAAACCCTAACCCTAACCATAAACCTAAACAGTAGCCCTAACCCTAACGCAGGCCATAAGCAGTACCCTAACCCTACTCCTAACCTAACCCATCCTTAACCCTATGCCTAACATGAGCCCTTAAAACTAACCTAATACAAACCCTAACACTAACTCCTAACCCTAACCCTAAACCTAACTCTTACCCTAACCCTAACTCTTACACTAACCCTAACACTAACCCTAGACCTAAGGCTAACCCTAACCTTAGCCCTAACCCCAAGCCCTAACCCTAACCGTAACTCTAACCCTAAGCCTAACCCATAACCCCTAACCCCTAAACCTAACCATAACCCTAAAACGTAACCCTAACCCTAACCCTAGGCCTAACCCTAGCCCTAAGTCGTACCTTAACCCTAATCCTAACCCTAACCCAAACGTAAACCTAAGCCTAACCTTAGCCCTTAAATCTAGACTAATACAAACCCTAACCCTAAATCCTAACCCTAACCTATCCCTAAGCCTAACCCTATCTCTTAACCTAAGCCTAATATTAACCCTAACCCTAACTCTTACCCTAACCCTAACCCTAACCCTAACCCTAACCTTAGCCCTAACCCTAACCCCTAACCTTAAACCTAACCCAAAGCCTAACCCCTAAAGACTAACCCCTAACATAACCCTAAACCCTAACCATAACCCTAACCCTAGTACTAAACCTAGCCCTAGGTCGTACCCTAACCCTAATCATAACCCTAACACAAACTTAACACTAAGCCTAACCTTACTCCTTAAAAATAACCTAATACAAACCCTAACCCTAACTCCTAACCCTAACTCTAACGCCTAATCCTAAACCTAAGCCTAACACTAACCCTAACCCTAACCCCTAAGCCTAACAATAAGCCCTAAGAGTAACACTAAGCCGAAGCCTAAACCTAAGCCTAACCCTAACCCTAGCCCTAAGTCGTACCCTAACCCTAACCCTAAACCTAACCCCTAACCATAACCCTAACCCTAAGCCTAACCCCTAACATTGAACCCCTAACCCTAACCATAACCCAAACCCTAACCCTAAACCTAACCCTAACCCTAGCCCTAAGTCGTGCCCTAACCCTCATGCTAACCCTAACGCAACCTTAACCCTAAGCCTAACCTTAGCCCTTAAAACTAACCTACTACATACCCTAACCCTAACTCCTAACGCTAACCCTAAACTAACCCTAAACCTAAACCTACCGCTTACCCTAAACTTAGCCCTAACCCTAACCCTAACCTTTGCCCTAACCCTAAACCCTAACCCCTAACCCTAGCCCTAAACCTAACCCCTAACCCCTAACCCTAACCATAACCCTAAACCGTAAAACTAACCTTAAAAATAAGCCTAAGCATAAGAAAAACCCTTAGCCTAACCCTAAACCAAACCGTAACCCTAACTCTTACCCTAACCTTAGCTTTAAACCTAACCCTAACCTTAGGCTTAGCCCTAACACCTAACAGTAAAACTAAACCAAAACCTAACCCCTAGCCCCTAACCCCTAACAGTAAACATAATCCTAAACCCTAACCCTAACCCTAACCCTAACCCTAAGCCTAACCCTAACCCAAAGCCTAACCCTAAGCCTAACACTAACGCTAACCCTAAGCCTAACACTAACCCTAAGCCTAGCCCTAAACCTAACCCTAAAACCTAACCCTAACCCCAACCCTAGCCCTAACCCAAACCTTAACCCTAACCCTAAGCCCTAAACCCTAACCGTATCCGAATCCCTAAGCCTAACCCCTAACCCTAACCATAACCCTAAACAGTAGCCCTAACCCTAAACCTAGCCCTAAGTCGTACCCTAACCCTACTCCTAACCTGACCCATCCTTAACCCTATGCCTAACATGAGCCCTTAAAACTAACCTAATACAAAACCTAACACTAAGTCCTAACCCTAACCCTAACTCTTACCCTACCCCTACCTCTTACCCTAAACCTAAGCCTAACCCTAGACCTAACGCTAACCCTAACCTTAGTCCTAACCCCAAGCCCTAACCCTAACCGTAACTCTAACCCTAAGCCTAACCCCTAAGCCCTAACCCCTAAACCTAACCATAACCCTAAAACCTAACCCGAACCCTAACCCTAGCCCTAACATAACCCTAAGTCGTACCTTAACCCTAATCCTAACCCTAACCCAAACGTAAACCTAAGCCTAACCTTACCCCTTAAAACTAGACTAATACAAACCCTAACCCTAAATCCTAAGCCTAACCTAACCCTAACCCTAACCCTAACTCTTACCCTAAGCCTAACATTAACCCTAACCCTAACTCTTACCATAACCCTAACCCTAACCCTAACCTTAGCCCTAACCCTAACCCCTAATGGTAAACCTAACCCTAAGCCTAACCCCTAAAGACTAACCCCTAACATAACCCTAAACCCTAACCATAACCCTAACCCTAACCCTAGTCCTAAACCTAGCCCTACGTCATACCCTACCCCTAATCATAACCCTAACCAAAAGTTAACCCTAAGCCTAACTTTAGTCCTTAAAACTAACCTAATACATACCTAACCCTAACTCCTAACCCTAAAGCCTAACCCTAACGCTAAGCCTAACACTAACCCTAAACCCTAAGCCTAACAATAAACCCTAAGAGTAACACTAAGCCTAAGATTAAGCCTAACCCTAACTCTAGGCCTAACCCTAGCCCTAAGTCATACCCTAACCCTAACCCTAAACCTAACCCCTAAAAATAACCCTAACCCTAAGCCCAACCCCTGACATTGAACCCCTAACCATAACCCAAACCCTAAACCTAAACCTAACCCTAACCCTAGCCCTAAGTCGTGCCCTAACCCTCATGCTAAACCTAATGCAACCTTAACCCAAAGCCTAAACTTAGCCCTTAAAACTAACCTACTACATACCCTAACCCTAACCCCTAACCCTAACCCTAAACTAACCCTAACCCTAAACCTAACTCTTACCCAAAACTTAGCCCTAACCCTAACCCTAACCTTTGCCCTAACCCTAACCCTAACCGTAACACTAAACCCTATCCCTAAACCTAAACCTGAGCCTAAGCCTAAGACTAACCATAAGCCTAACCCTAAACCTAACCTTAAACCTAACTTTTACCCTAACCTTAGCCTTAACCCTAACCCTAACCTTAGCCCTAAACCTAACCCCTAACCGTAAACCTAACCCTAAACCTAACCCCTAGCCCCTAACCCCTAACACTAACCATAACCCTAAACCCTAACCCTAAGCCTAACCCTAACCCTAACCCTAAGCCTAACCCTAAGCCTAACACTAACGCTAAACCTAAGCCTAACCCTAACTCTAAGCCTAGCCCTAAACTTAACCCTAAAACCTAACCCTAACCCTAGCCCTAGCCCTAACCCTAACCCTAACACAAACCTTAACCCTAACCCTAACCCCTAACCGTAACCGAATCCCTAAGCCTAACCCCTAACCCTAACCATAACCCTAAACAGTAGCCCTAACCCTAACCCTAGCCCTAAGTCTTACCCTAACCCGAATCCTAACCTAACCCATCCTTAACCCTAGGCCTAACATGAGCCCTTAAAACTAACCTAATACAAACCCTAACAATAACTCATAACCATAAACGTAACCCTAACACTTACCCTAACCCTAACTCTTACCCTAATCCTAACCCTAACTCTTACCCTAACCCTAACCCTAACCCTAGACCAAACTCTAACCCTAACCTTAGCCCTAACCCCAACCTCTAACCCTAACCGTAACCCTAAAAACTAACCCTAACCCTACCCCTAGGCCTAACCCTAGCCCTACGTCATACCTTAACCCTAATCCTAACCCTAACACAAAATTATACGTAAGCCTAACCTTAGCCCTTAAAACTAGACTAATACAAAATCTAACCCTAAATCCTACCGCTAACCCTAATCTAACCATAACCCTAACTCTTACCCTAACCCTAACATTTACCCTAACCCTAACCCTAACCCTAACCCTAACCTTAGCCCTAACCCTAACCCCTAACCGTAAACCTAACACTAAGCCCGACCCCTAAACATTAACCCCTAACCCTAATCATAACCCTAAACCTTAAACCATAACCCTAACCCTAAGTCGTACCCTAAACCTAATCATAACCCTAACCCAAAGTCAACCCTAAGCCTAACCTTAGTCCTTAAAACAAACCTAATACAAACTCTAACCCTAACTCCTAACCCTAACCCTAACGCCTAACCCTAACCCTAGAGCCTAATACGAACACTAACCCTAACCCCTAAGCCTAACCCTAACCCCTAAGAGTAAAACTAAGTCTAAGCCTAACACTAACCCTAGCCCTAACTCCTAAGCCTAACAGTAAACCCTAAGAGTAACACTAAGCCTAAGCCTAACCCTAACTTTAACCCTAGGCCTAACCCTAGCCCTAAGTCGTACCCTAAAAATAATCATAACCCTAACCCAAAGTTAACCCTAAGCCTAAACTTAGTCCTTATATTAACCTAATACTAACCCTAACCCTAACTCCTAACCCTAACCCTAACACCTAACCCTTACACTAAGACTAATACGAACACTAACCCAAACCCCTAAGCTTAACCCTAACCCCTAACAGTAACACTAAGCCTAAGCCTAAGCATAACCCTAACCCTAACCCTAGCCCCAATCCTAACACTAAACCTAACCACAACCTAAGCCCTAGCCCTAACCCCTAAACCCTAACCGTAACCCTGAACCTAAGCCTAACCACTAACCCTAAGCCTACCCCCTAAACCCTAACACTAACGATATCCCTAAATTCTAACCCTAACCCAACCCCTAGCCGTAGCCCTAGCCCGAAGTCGAACCCTAACCCTAATCCTAACCATAACCCAACCTTAACCCTAAACCTAATCTTAGCACTGAAAACAAACCTAATACAAACCCTAGCCCTAACCCTAACCCTAACTCTTACCCTAACCCTAACCCTAACTCTTACCCTAACCCTAAACCTAACCCCTAACCGTAACCCTAAACATAAGCCTACACCACTAACCCTAAGCCTACCCCCTAAACCCTTAACACTAACCATAACCCTAAACCCTAACCCTAACCCTAACCCTAGGCCTAACCCTAGCCCTAAGTCGTACCTTAACCCTAATCCTAACCCTAACCCAAACTTAAACCTAAGCCTAACCTTACCCCTTAAAACTAGACAAATACAAACCCTAACCCTAACCTAACCCTAACCCTAAATCTTACCCTAACCCTAACCCTAACCCTAACCTTAGCCCTAACCCTACCCCTAACAGTAAACCTAACCATAAGCCTAACCCCTAAACACTAACCCCTAACTTAACCCTAAACCCTAACCATAACTCTAACACTAACCCTAGTCCTAAACCTAGCCCTAGGTCGTACCCTAACCCTAATCATAACCCTAACCCAAAGTTAACCCTAAGCCTAAAATTAGTCCTTAAAACTAACGTAATACAAACCCTAACCCTAAGTCCTGACCCTAACACTAACGCCTAAGCCTACCCCTAACCCTAACTCTTACCCTAAGCCTAACATTAACCCTAACCCTAACTCTTACCCTAACCCTAACCCTAACCCTAACCTTAGCCCTAACCCTAACCCCTAACTCCTAACAGTAAATCTAACCCTAAGCCGAACACCTAAACACTAACCCCAAAAATAATTCTAAACCCTAACCATAACCCTAACCCTAGTCCTAAACATAGCCCTAGGTCGTACCCTAACCCTAACTCCTAACCCTAACCCTAACGCCTAACCCTAACCCTAAGTCTAACACTAACACTAACCCTAACCCCTAAGCCTAACAGTAAACCCTAAGAGTAACACTAAGCCTAAGCCTAGGCCTAAGCCTAACCCTAACCCTAGGCCTAACCCTAGCCCTAAGTCGTACCCTAACCATAATCATAACCCTAACCCAAAGTTAACCCTAAGCCTAAACTTAGTCCTTAAATTAACCTAATACAAACCCTAACCCTAACTACTAACCCTAAGCCTAACACGAACACTAACCCTAACCCCTAACAGTAACACTAAGCCTAAGCCTAAGCATAACGCTAACCCTAGCCCCAATCCTAACCCTGACCCTAACCCTAACCTTAGCCCTAACCCTAACACTTAACCGTAACCCTAAACCTAAGCCTAACCACTTACCCTAAGCCTACCCCCTAACCCCTAACCCCTAAGCCTCATGATAACCCTAAATTCTAACCCTAACCCTACCCCTAGCTGTAGCCCTAGCCCAAAGTCGAACCCTAACCCTAAAAATAACCCTAACCCAATCTTAACCCTAAGCCTAATCTTAGCACTAAAAACAAACCTAATACAAACCCTAGCCCTAACCCTAACCCTAAAACTAACCCTTAACCATAACCCTAACCCTAAGCCTAACCCCTAACATTTAACCCCTAACCCTAACCATAAGCCAAACCCTAACCCTAAACCTAACCCTAACCCTAGCCCTAAGTCGTGCCCTAACCCTAACGCAACCTTAACCCTAAGCCTAACCTTAGCTCTTAAAACTAACCTACTACATACCCTAACCCTAACTCCTAACCCTAACACTAAATTAACCCTAAACCTAAACCTAACTCTTACCCTAAACTTAGCCCTACCCTAAACCTCACCTTTGCCCTAAGCCTCACCCCTAACCTCTAACCGTAACCCTAGACCTAAACCTAACCCCTAACAAATAACCCCTAACCCTACCCATAACCCTAAACCCTAACCCTAACCCTAAAACTAAGCCTAAGCCTAAGACTAAACTTAAGCCTAAACTTAAACCTAACCGTAACCCTAACTCTTACCCTAACATTAGCCTTAAAACTAACCCTAACCTTAGCGCAATCCCTAACCCCTAACCCCTAACCGTAAACGTAAACCTAAACCTAACCCCTAGCCCCTAACCCCTAAACCTAAACCTAACGCTAACCCTAACAATAACGTTTACCCTAAGCCTAAAAATAACCCTAAGCCTAGCCCTAAACCTAACCCTAAATCCTAACCCTAACCCTAACCCTAGCCCTAACCCTAACCCTAACCCAAAACTTAACCCTAACCCTAACCCCTAAGCCCTAGCCATAACCGAATCCCTAAGCCTAACCCCTAACCCTAACCATAACCCTAAACAGTAGCTCTAACCCCAACCCTAGCCCTAATTCGTACCCTAACCCTAATCCTACCCTAACCCATCCTTAAACCTATGCCTAACATGAGCCCTAAAAACTAACCTAATACAAACCCTAACACTACCTCATAACCATAAAACTAACCCTAATTCTTACCCTAACCCTAACTCTTACCCTAAACCTAACCCTAACCCTAGACCTAACGCTAACTCTACCCTTAACCCTAACCCCAACACCTAACCCTAACCGTAAACCTAAAAACTAACCCTAAACCTAACCCTAGGCCTAACCCTAGCCCTAATTCATACCTTAACCCTAATCCTAACCCTAACCCAAATTTATAACTAAGCCTAACCTTAGCGCTTAAAACTATACTAATACAAACCCTAACACTAAATCCTAACCCTAACCCTTACCTAACCCTAACCCTAACTCTTTCCCTAAGCCTAACATCAACCCTAACCCTAACTCTTACCCTAACCCTAACCCTAACCCTAACCCTAACCCTAACCCTAACCTTAGCCCTAACCCTAACCCCTAACCCCTAACAGTAAACCTAACCCAAAGCCCAGCCCATAAACACTAACCCCTAACCATAACCATAACTCTAACCCTAACCATAACACTAACCCTAAACCTAGGCTTAACCCTAGCCCTACGTCGTACCCTAACCCTAATCATAACCCTAACCCAAAGTTAACCCGAAGACTAACCTTAGTCCTTAAAACTAACCTAATACAAACCCTAATCCTAACTCCTAACCCTAACCCTAGGCCTAACCCTAGCCCTAAGTCGTACCCTAAACCTAATCATAACCCTAACCCAAAGTTAACCCTAAGCCTAACCTTAGTCCTTCAAACTAACCTAATACAAACCCTAACCCTAATTCCTAACCCTAACCCTAAGCCTAACAAGAACACTAACACTAATCCCTAAGCCTAACCCGAACCCCTAACGCTTTACATCAACCCTAAGATTAAGCATAACCCTAACCCTAATCCTAACCCTAGCCCCAATCCTAACTCTAACCCTAACCCTAACCTTAGCCCTAACCCTAACCCCTAACCCCTAACCGTAACCCTAAACCTAAGTCTAACCACTAACCCTAAGCCTACCCCCTAACCCCTAACCCCTAACAATAACGATAAACCAAAATTCTACCCCTAACCCTACCCCTAGCCGTAGCCCTAGCCCGAAGTCGAACCCTAACCCTAATCCTAACCCTAACCCAACATTAACCTTAAGCCTAATCTTAGCACTACAAACAAACCTAATACAAACCCTAACCCTAACCCTAAACCTAACTCCTAACCATAACCCTAACCCTATGCCTAACCCCTAACATTTAACCCCTAACCCTAACCATAGCCCAAACCCTAACGCTGAACCTAACCCTAAGTCGTGCCCTAAACTTAAAGCTAACCCTAACCCAACCTTAACCCTAAGCCTAACCTTAGCCCTTAAAACTAACCTACTACATACCCTAAACCTACCTCCTAGCCCTAACCCTAAGCAAAACCTAACCCTAAACCTAACTCTTACCCTAAACTTAGCCCTAACCCTAAACCTGACCTTTGCCCTAACCCTAAACCCTAACCCCTAGCCGTAAACCTAACCCTAAACCTAAACCCTAGCCCCTATCCCCTAACACTAACCATAACCCTAAACCCTAATATTAACCCTAACCCTAAGCCTAAGCCTAACCCTAACCCTAAGCCTAACCCTAAGCCTAACACTAACGCTAACCCTAAGCCTAACCCTAACCCTAAGCCTAGCCCTAAACCTAACCCTAAAACCTAACCCTAACCCTAACCTTAGCCCTAAACCTAACCCTAACCCAAACCTTAACCCTAACCCTAACCCCTAACCCTTAACCGTAACTGAATCCCTAAGCCTAACACTAAACATAAACCTAAACAGTAGCCCTAACCGTAACCCTAGCCATAAGTCGTACCCTAACCGTAATCCTAACCTAACCAATCCTTAACCCTATGCCTAACATGAGCCCTTAAAATTAAATTAATAGAATCCCTAACACTAACTCCTAACCCTAACCCTAACCCTAACCTAACCATAACCCTAACCCTAACTCTGACCCTAAGCCTAACCCTAACCCTAACCTTAGCCGTAAGCCTAACCCCTAACCCCTAACAGTAAACCTAACCCTAAGCCTAACCCCTAGCCCCTAACCCCTAACACTAACCATAACCCTAAACCCTAACCCTAACCCTACCCTAACCCTAAGCCTAACCCTAACCCTAAGCCTAACCCTAAGCCTAACACTAACGCTAACCGTAACCTAACCCTAAACCTAAGCCTAGCCTTAAACCTAACCCTAAAACCTAACCCTAGCCCTAGCCCTAGCCCTAACCCAAAACTTAACCCTAACCCCTAACCCATAACCGTAACCGAATCCCTAAGCCTAACCCCTAACCTTAACCATAACCCAAAATAGTAGCCCTAACCCTAACCCTAGCCCTAAGTCATACCCTAACCCTAACCCTAAACTAACCCATCCTTAAACCTATGCCTATCATGAGCCCTTAAAACTAACCTAATACAAACCCTAACACTAACTCCTAACCCTAACCCTAACCCTAACTCTTACCCTAAAACTAACACTTACCCTAACGCTAACTCTTACCCTAACCCTAAACCTAACATTAGACCTAACGCTAAACCTAACGTTAGCCCTAACCCCAACCCCTAACCCTAACCGTAACCCTAACCCTAACCTAAACCTAACCCTAATCCTAACTCTTACCCTAAGCCTAACATTAACCCTAACCCTAACCGTAAGCCTAACACTAACCCTAACCCTGACCTTAGCCCTCACCCTAACCCCTAACCCCTAACCGTAACCCTAAACCTAAGCCTAACCACGAACCCTAAGCCTACCCCCTAACCCCAAACCCTAACGACAACCCTAAATTCTAACCCTAACCCTACCCCTAGCCGGAGACCTAGCCTGATGTCGAACCCTAACCCTAATGCTAACACTAACCCAATCTTAACCCTAAGCCTAAACTTAGCACTAAAAACAAACCTAATACAAACCCTAGCCCTAACCCTAACCCTAACTCTTACCCTAACCCTAACCCTAAACCTAACCCCTAACCATAACCCTAACCCTAAGCCTAACCCCTAACATTTAATCCCTAAACCTAACCATAAGCCAAACCCTAACCCTAACCCTAGCCCTAAGTCGAGCCCTAACCCTCATGCTAACCCTGACGCAACCTTAACCCTAAGCCTAACCTTAGCCCTTAAAACTAACCTACTACATACCCTAACCCTAACTCCTAGCCCTAACCCTAAACTAATCCTAACCCTAAAAATACCGCTTACCCTAAACTGAGCCCTAACCCTAACCCTACCCTTTGCCCTAACCCTAACCCCTAACCCCTAACCGTAACCCTAGCCCTAAACCTAAACCCTAACCCCTAACCCCTAACATTAAACATAACCCTAAAACGTAACCCTAATCTTAAACCTAAGCCTAAGCCTTAGACTAACCCTAAGCCTAACCCTAAACCTAACCACAACCCAAAATCTTACCCTGCCTTAGCCTTAAACCTACCCTAACCTTAGCCCTAGCCCTAACCCCAACAGTAAACCTAACCCTAAACCTAACCCCTAGCCCCTAACCCCTAACACTAACCATAACCCTAAACCCTAACCCTAACGCTAAAACTAAGACTAACTCTAACCCTAAGCCTATCCCTAAACCTAAGCCTAAAACCTAACCCTAACCCTAACCCTAGCCCTAACCCTAACCCTAACCCAAACCTTAACGCTAAACCTAACCCCTAACCGTAACCGAATCCTTAAGACTAACCCCTAACCCTAACCATAACCCTAAACAGTAGCCCTAACCCTAACCCTATCACTAAGTCGAACCCTAACCCTAATCCTAACCTAACCCATTCTTAACCCTAGGCCTAACATGAGCCCTTAAAACTAACCTAATACAAACCCTAACACTAACTCCTAACCCTAACCCTAACTCTTACCCTAACCCTAACTCTTACCCTAACCCTAACCCTAACCCTAGACCTAACGCTACCCTAACATTAGCCCTAACTCCAACCCCTAAACCTAACTGTAACCCTAACCGTAAGCCTAACCCCTAACCCCTAACCCTAACCATAACCCTAAAACATAACCCTAACCCTAATCCTAGGCCTAACCCTACACCTAAGTTGTACCTTAACCCTAATCCTAACCCTAACCTAAACTTAAACCATAGCCTAACCTTAGCCTTAAAACTAGACTAATACAAACCCTAACCCTTAATACTAACCCTAACCCTAACTCTTACCCTAACCCTAACCCTAAACCTAACCTTAGCCCTAACCCTAACCCCTAAGCCCTAACAGTAAACCTAACCCTAAGCCTAACCCCTAAACACTAACCCCTAACATAACCCTAAACCCTAACCATAACCCTAACCCTAACCCTAGACCTAAACCTAGCCCTAGGTCGTACCCTAACCCTAATCATAACCCTAACGCAAAGTTAACCCTAAGCCTAACCTTAGTCCTTAAAACTAACCTAATACAAACCCTAACCCTAACCCTAACGCCTAACCCTAACCCTAAGCCTAACACTAACCCTAACCCTAACCCCTAAGCCTAACAATAACGCCTAAGAGAAACACTAAGCCTAAGACTAAGCCTAATCCTAAACCTAACCCCTAACCATAACCCTAACCCTAAGCCTAACCCTTAACATTGAACCCCTAACCCTAACCCAAACCCTAACCCTAAACCTAACCCTAACCCAAGCCCTAAGTCTTGCCCTAACCCTAATGCTAATCCTAACGCAACCTTAACCCTAAGCCTAACCTTAGCCCTTAAAAATAACCTACTACATACCCTAAACCTAACTCTAACCCTAACCCTAAACTAAACCTAAACCTAAACCTGCCGCTTACCCTAAACTTAGCCCTACCCTAACCCAAACGTTTGCCCTAACCCTAACAGTAACCCTAGCCCTAAACTAACCCCTAAACCCTAACCCTAACCATAACCCTAAAACGTAACCCTAACCTTAAACCTAAGACTAAGCCTAAGACTAACCCTAAGCCTAACCCTAAACCAAACTGTAACCCTAACTCTTACCCTAACCTTAGCCTTAAACCTACCCTAACCTTAGCCCTAGCCCTTTACTCCTAACCGTAAACCTAACCCTAAACCTAACCCCTAGCCCCTAGCCCCTAACACTAACCATAACCATAAACCCTAACCCTAACCCTAAGCCTAAGCCTAACCCTAACCCTAACCCTAAGCCTAACACTAACGCTAACCCTAACCATAACCCTAACCCTAACCCTAACCTGAACCCTAACCCTAACCCCTAACCCCTAACAGTAAACCTAACCCTAAGCCTAACCCTTAAACACTAACCCCTAACATAACGCTAACCCTAGTCCTAAAACTAACCCTAGGTTGTACCCTCACCCTAATCATAACCCTAACCCAAAGTTAACCCTAAGCCTAAACTTAGTCCTTAAAACTAACCTAATACAAACCCTAAACCTAACCATAACGCCTAACCCTAACACTAAGCCTAACACTAACCCTAACACTAACCCCTAAGCCTAACAATAACCCCTAAGAGTAACACTAAGCCTATGCCTAACCCTAAGCCTAACCCTAGGCCTAACCCTAGCCCTAAGTCATACCCTAACCCTAACCCTAAACCTAACCCCTAACCATAACCGTAACCCTAAGCCTAACCTCTAACATTGAACCCCTAACCCTAACCATAACCCAAACCCTAACCCTAAACCTAACCCTAACCCTAGCCCTAAGTCTTGCCCTAACCCTTATGCTAACCCTAACACAACCTTAACCCTAAGCCTAACCTTAGCCCTTAAAACTAACCTACTACATACCCTAACCCTAACTCCTAACCCTAACCCTAAACTAACCCTAACCCTAAACCTACCACTTACCCTAAACTTATCCCTAACCCTAACCTTTGCCCTAACCCTAACCCCTAACCACTAACCGTAGCCCTAAACCTAACCCCTAACCCCTAACCCTAACCATAACCCTAAAACGTAACCCTAACCTTAAACCTAAGCCTAAGCCTAAGACTAACCCTAAGCCTAACTCTAAAGCTAACCGTAACCCTAACTCTTACCCTAACCTTAGCCTTAAACCTACCCTAACCTTAGCTCTAGCCCTAACCTCTAACCGTAAACCTAACCCTAAACCTAAGCCCAAGCCCCTAACCCCTAACAGTAACCATAACCCTAAACCCTAACCCTACCCTAAACCTAACCCTAAGCCTAACCCTAACCCTAAGCCTAACCCTAAGCCTAACACTAACGCTAACCCTAACCCTAACCCTAAGCCTATCCCTAAACCTAACCCTAAAACCTAACCCTAGCCCAACCCTAGCCCTAAACCAAACCTTAACCCTAACTCTAACCCCTAAACCCTAACCGTATCCGAATCCCTAAGACTAACCCCTAACCCTAACCATAACCCTAAACAGTAGCCCTAACCCTAACCCCAGCCCTAAGTCGTACACTAACCCTAACCCTAAACCTAACCCCTAACCATAACCCTAACCCTAAGCCTAACCCCTAACATTGAACCCCTAACCCTAACCATAAACCAAACCCTAACCCTAAACCTAACCCTAACCCTAGCCCTAAGTCGTGCCCTAACCCTCATGCTAACCCTAACGCAACCTTAACCCTAAGCCTAACCTTAGCCCTTAAAACTAACCTACTACATACCCTAACCCTAACTCCTAACCCTAAGCCTAAACTAACCCTAACCCTAAACCTACCGCTTACCCTAAACTTAGCCCTAACCTTAACCCTAAAATTTGTGCTAACCCTAACCCCTAACCCCTAACCGTAACCCTAGACCTAAACCTAACCCCTAACCCGTAACCCCTAAAACTAACCATAACCCTAAACCGTAAACCTAACCTTAAACCTAAGCCTAATCCTAAAACTAGCCCTTAGCCTAACCCTAAACCAAACCGTAACCCTAACTCTTACCCTAACCTTAGCCTTAAACCTAACCCTAAACTTAGGCTTAGCCCTAACCCCTAACAGTAAACCTAACCCTAAAACTAACCCCTAGCCCCTAACCCCTAACAGTAACCATAACCCTAAACCCTAACCCTAACCCTAACCCTAACCCTAAGCCTAACCCTAAGCCTAACAATAACGCTAACCCTAAGCCTAACACTAACCCTAAGCCTAGCCCTAAACCTAACCCTAAAACCTAACCCTAACCCCAACCCTAGCCCTAACCCAAACCTTAACCCTAACCCTAACCCCAAAACCCTAAACGTATCCAAATCCCTAAGCCTAACCCCTAACCCTAACCATAACCCAAAATAGTAGCCCTAACCCTAACCCTAGCCCTAAGTCCTACCCTAACCCGACTCCTAACCTAACCCATCCTTAACCCTATGCCTAACATGAGCCGTTAAAACTAACCTAATACAAACCCTAGCACTAAGTCCTAACCCTAAACCTAACCCTAACTCTTACCCTACCCCTAACTCATACCCTGACCCTAAGCCTAACCCTAGACCTAACGCTAACCCTAACTTAGCCCTAACCCCAACCCCTAACCCTAACCGTAACCCTAACCCTAAGCCTAACCCATAACCCCTAACCCCTAACCCTAACCATAACCCTAAAATCTAACCCGAACCCTAACCCTAGGCCTAACCCTAGCCCTAAGTCGTACCTTAACCCTAATCCTAACCGTAACCCAAACATAAACCTAAGCCTAACCTTACCCCTTAAAACTAGACTAATACAAACCCTAACCCTAAATCCTAACCCTAACCTAACCCTAACACTAACTCTTACCCTAAGCCTAACATTAACCCTAACCCTAACTCTTACCCTAACCCTAACCCTAACCCTAACCTTAGCCCTAACCCTAACCCCTAACCCCTAACAGTAATCCTAACCCTAAGCCTAACCCCTAAAGACTAACCCCTAACATAACCCTAACCCCTAACCATAACCCTAACCCTAAGCCTAACCCCTAACATTGAACCCCTAACCCTAACCATAACCCAAACCCTAACCCTAAACCTAACCCTAACCCTAGCCCTAAGCCGTACCCTAAACCTCATGCTAACCCTAACGCAACCTTAACGCTTAAGCCTAACCTTAGCCCTTAAAACTAACCTACTACATACCCTAACCCTAACTCCTAACCCTAACCCTAAACTAACCCTAATCCTAAACCTAACTCTTACCCTAAACTTAGCCCTAACCCTAACCCTAACCTTTGCCCTAAACCTAACCCCTAAACCCTAACCCCTAACCCTAACCATAACCCAAAAACGTAACCCTAACCTTAAACCTAAGCCTAAGCCTAAAACTAACCCTAAGCCTAACCCTAAACCAAACCGTAACCCTAACTCTTACCCTTATCTTAGCCTTAAACCTAACCCTAAAATTAGCCCTAGCCCTAACCCCTAAGAGTAAACCTAACCCTAAACCTAACCCCTAGCCCCTAACCCCTAACACTAATCATAATACCTAAACCCTAACCCTAACCCTAAGCCTAACCCTTACCCTAAGCCTAACCCTAAGCCTAACACTAACGCTAACCCTAAGCCTAACCCTAACCCTAAGCCTAGCCCTAAACCTAACCCTAAAACCTAACCCTAACCCTAACCCTAGCCCTAACCCAGACCTTAACCCTAACCCCTAAACCCTAACCGTAACTGAATCCCTAAGCCTAACCCCTAACCCTAACCATAACCCTAAACAGTAGACCTAACACTAACCCTAGCCCTAAGTCCTACCCTAACCCTACTCCAAACCTAACCCATTCTTAACCCTATGCCTAACATTAACCCCTTAAATTAACCTAATACATACCCTAACACTAACTCCTAACCCTAACCGTAACCCTAACTCTTACCCTAACCCTAACCCTAAGCCTAGACCTAACGCTAACCCTAACCTTAGCCCAAACCCCAAGCCCTAACCCTAACCGTGACCCTAACCCTAGGCCTAACCCATATCCCCTAAGCCTAACCATAACCCTAAAACCTAATCGTAACCCTAACCGTGGGCCTAAACATAGCCCTAAGTCGTACCTTAACCCTAATCCTAACCCTAACCCAAACTTAAACCTAAGCCTAACCTTAGCCCTTAAAAATAGACTAATACAAACCCTAAACCTAAATCCTAACCCTAACCTAACCCTAACCCTAACCCTAACCCTAACTCTTACTCTAAGCCTAACATTAACCCTAACCCTAACTCTTACCCTAACCCTAACCCTAACCTTAGCCCTAACCCTAACCCCTAATCCCTATCAGTAAACCTAACCCTAAGCCTAACCCCTAAACACTAACCCCTATAATAACCCTAAACCCTAACCATAACCCTAACCCTAACGCTAGTGCTAAACCTAGCCCTAGGTCGTACCCTAACCCTAATCATAACCCTAACACAAAGTTAACACTAAGACTAACCTTAGTCCTTAAAACTAACCTAATACAAACCCTAACCCTAACTCCTAACCCTAACCCTAACGCCTAACACTAAAACAAAGCCTAAGACTAACACTAACCCTAACCCCTAAGCCTAACAATAACCCCTAAGAGTAACACTAAGCCTAAGCCTAAACCTAAGCCTAACGCTAACCCTAGGCCTAACCCTAGACCTAAGTCGTACCCTAACCCTAAACCTAACCCTAAGCCTAACCCCTATAATTTAACCCCTAACCCTAACCATAACCCAAACCCTAACCCTAAACCTAACCCTAACCCTAGCCCTAAGTCTTGCCCTAACCCTATTGCTAACCCTAACTCAACCTTAACCCTAAGCCTAACCTTAGCCCTTAAAACTAACCTACTACATACCCTAACCCTAACTCCTAACCCTAACCCTAAACTAACCCTAACCCTAAACCTAACTCTTATCCTAAAATTAGCCCTAAACCTAACCTTTGCCCTAACCCTAACCCCTAACCCCTAACCGTAAGCCTAGCCCTAAACCTAACCCCTAACCCTAACCATGACCCTAAAACGTAACCCTAACCTTAAACCTAAGCCTAAGACTAAGACTAACCCTAAGCCTAACCCTAAACCAAACCGTAACCCTAACTCTTACCCTAACCTTAGACTTTAACCTACCGTAACCTTAGCCCTACCCTAATCCCTAACCGTAAAACTAACCCTAAACCTAATCCCTAGCCCCTAACCCCTAACAGTAACAATAACTCTAAACCCTAACCCCAACCCTAACCCTAACCCTAAGCCTAACCCTAAACCTAAGCCTATCACCAAGCCTAACACTAATGCTAACCCTAAGCCTAACACTAACCATAAGCCTACCCTAAACCTAACCCTAAACCCTAACCCTAACCCCAACCCTAGCCGTAACCAAAACCTTAACCCTAACCCTAAACCCTAAACCCTAACCGTAACCGAATTCCTAAGACTAACCCCTAACCCTAACCATAACCCTAAACAGTAGCCCTAACCCTAACCCTAGCCCTAAGTCGTACCCTAACCCTACTCCTAACCTAACCCATCCTTAACCCTATGCCTAACATGAGCCCTTAAGACTAACCTAATACAAACGCTAACACTAAGTCCTAACCCTAACCCTAACACTAACCTTAGCCCTAACCCTAACCACTAACAGTAAACCTAACCCTAAGCCCAACCCCTAAACATTAACCCCTAACTCTAACCATAAACCTAAACCCTAACCATAACCCTAGCCCTAGCCCTAAACCTAGCCCTAAGTCGTACCCTAACCCTAATCATAACCCTAAACCAAAGTTAACCCTAAGCCTAACCTTAGTCCTTAAAACTAACCTAATGCAAACCCTAACCCTAACTCCTAACCCTAACCCTAACGCCTAACCCTAACCCTAAGCCTAACACTAACCCTAACCGTAACACCTAAGCCTAACAATAACACCTAAGAGTAACACTAAGCCTAAGCCTAAGCCTAAACCTAAACCTAACTCTACGCCTAACCCTAGCCCTAAGTCGTACCCTAACCATAATCATAACCTTAACCCAAAGTTAATCCTAAGCCTAAACTTAGTCCTTAAATTAACCTAATACAAACCCTAACCCTAACTCCTAACCCTAACCCTAACGCCTAACCCTAAGCCTAACACGAACCCTAACCCTAAACCCTAAGCCTAACCCGAACCCCTAACACTAACACTAAGCCTAAGCCTAAGCATAACCCTAACCTTAATACTAGCCCCAATCCTAACGCTAACCCTAACCCTAAACTTAACCCTAACCCCTAACCGTAGCCCTAAAATAAGCCTAACCACTAAACCTAAGCCTACCCCCTAACACCTAACCCCTAACACTAACGATAACCCTAATTTCTAACCCTAACCCTACCCCTAGCCGTAGCCCTAGCCCGAAGTCGAAGCCTAACCCTAACCCAACCTTAACCCTAAGCCTAATCTTAGCACTGAAAAAAACCCTAATACAAACCCTAGCCCTAACCCTAACCCTAACTCTTACCCTAACCCTAACCCTAAACCTAACCCCTAACCATAACACTAACCCTAAGCCTAACCCCTAACATTGAACCCCTAACCCTAACCCTAGCCCCAATCCTAACCCTAACCCTAACCTTAGCCCTAACCCTAACCCCTAAACCCTAACCGTAACCCTAAACCTAAGCCTAACCACTAACCCTAAGCCTACCACCTAACCCATAACCCCTAACCCTAACGATAACCATAAATTCTAACCCTAACCCTCCCCCTAGCCATAGCCCTAGCACGAAGTCGAACCCTAACCCTAATCCTAACCCTAACCCAACCTTAAACCTAAGCCTAATCTTAGCACTGAAAACAAACCTAACCCCTAACAGTAATACTAAGCCTAAGCCTAAGCATAACCCTAAGCCTAACCCTAGCCCCAATCTTAAACCTAACCCTAACCTTAGCCCTAACACTAACCCCTAACCCCTAACCGTAACCCTAATAATAACCCTAAATTCTAACCCTAACCCTAGCCTAGCCATTGCCCTAGCCCGAAGTCGAACCCTAACCCAACCTTATCCCTAACCCTAAACTTAGCAATAAAAACAAACCTAATACAAACCCTAGCCCTAAACCTAACCCTAACTCTTACCCTAACCCTAACCCTAAACCTAACCCCTAACCATAACCCTAACCCTAAGCCTAACCCCTAACATTGAACCCCTAACCCTAACCATAACCGAAACCCTAACCCTAAACCTAACCCTAAACCTAGCCCTAAGTCGTGCCCTAACCCTAATGCTAACCCTAACGCAACCTTAACCCTAAGCCTAACCTTAGCCCTTAAAACTAACCTACTACATACCCTAACCCTAACTCCTAACCCTAACCCTAAACTAACTCTAACCCTAAACCTAACTCTTACCCTAAACTTAGCCCTAAACCTAACCCTAACGTTTGCCCTAACCCTAACCCCTAATCCTAACCCTAACCATAACCCTAAACCCTAACCCTAAACCTAAACCTGAGCCTAAGCCTAAGACTAACCCTAAGCCTAACCCTAAACCTAACCTTAAACCAAACTCTTACCCTAACCTTAGCCTTAACCCTAACCCTAACCTTAGCCCTAACCCTAACCCCTAACCGTAAACCTAACCCTAAACCTAACCCCTAGACCCTAACCAATAACACTAACCATAACCCTAAACCCTTACCCTAACCCTAAGCCTAACCCTAACCCTAAGCCTAACCCTAAGCCTAACACTAACGCTAAACCTAAGCCTAACCCTGACCCTAAGCCTAGCCCTAAACCTAAGTCTAAAACCTAACCCTAGCCCTATCCCTCGCCCAAAACCTAACCCTAACCCAAACCTTAACCCTAACCCTAACCCCTAACCGTAATCGAATCCCTAAGACTAACCCCTAACCCTAATCATAACCCTAAACAGTAGCCCTAACCCTAACCCTAGCCCTATGTCCTACCCATCCTTAAAACTAGGCCTAACATGAGCCCTTAAAACTAACCTAATACAAACCCTAAAACTAAGTCCTAACCTTAACACTAACTCCTAACCCTAACCCTAACCCTAACTCTTACCCTAAACCTAACCTTAACCCAAGACCTAACGCTAACCCTAAACTTAGCCCTAACCCCAACCCCTAACCCTAACAGTAACCATAACAATAAGCCTAACCCCTAACCCCTAACCCCTAACCCTAACCATAACGCTAAAACCTAACCCTAACCCTAACTCTAGGCCTAACCCTAGCCCTAAGTCGTACCTTAACCCTAATCCTAACCCTAACCCAAACTTACACCTAAGCCTAACCTTAGCCCTTAAAACTAGACTAATACAAACCCTAACCCTAAATCCTAACCCTAACCCTAACTCTTACCCTAACCCTAACCCTAACATTAGACCTAACGCTAACCCTAAACTTAGCCCTAACCCCAACCCCTAACTCTAACAGTAACCCTAACCCTAAGCCTAACACCTAAGCCCTAACCCTAACCATAACCCTAAACCCTAACCCTAACCCTAACCCTAGGCCTAACCCTAGCCCTAGGTCGTACCCTAACCCTAATCATAACCCTAAGCCAAAGTTAACACTAAGCATAACCTTAGTCCTTAAAACTAACCTAATACAAACCCTAACCCTAACTCCTAACCCTAAACCTAACCCCTAAACCTAAGCCTAACACTAACCCTAACGCTAAATTCTAAGCCTTACAGTTAACCCTAAGAGTAACACTAAGCCTAAGCCTAAGCCTAATCCTAACCCTAACCCTAGGCCTAACCCTAGCCCTAAGTCGTACCCTAACCCTAATCATAACCCTAATCCAAACTTAAACCAAAACCTAAACTTATCTTTTAAAACTACACTAATACAAAGCCTAAGCCTAAATCCTAACCCTAACCCTAACCCTAACTCTTACCCTAAGCCTAACATTAACCCTAACCCTATCTCTTAACCTAACCCTAACCCTAAGCCTAACCTTAGCCCTAACCCTAACCCCTAACCGTAAACCCAATCCTAAGCCCAACCCCTACACACTAACCCCTAACATAACCCTAAACCCTAACCATAACCCTAACCCTAACCGTAGCCCTAAACCTAGCCCTAACTCATACCCTAACCCGAATCATAACCCTAACACAAAGTTAACCTTAAGCCTAACCTTAGTCCTTAAAATTAACCTAATACAAACCCTAACCCTAACTCCTAACCCTAACCCTAACGCCTAACCCTAACCCTAACTATAACACTAACCCTAACCCTAACTCCTAAGCCTAACAATAACCCCTAAGACTAACACTAAGCCTAAGACTAAGCCTAACCATAACCCTAAACCTAGGCCTAACCCTAGCCCTAAGTTGTACCCTAACCCTAATCATAACCCTAACCCAAAGTTAACCCTAAGCCTAAACTTAGTCCATAAATTAGCCTAATACAAACCCAATCCCTAACTCCTAACCCTAACACTAACGCCTATACCTAACCCTAAGCCTAACACGAAACCTAACCCTAACCCCTAAGCCTAACCCGAACCCCTAACACTAACACTAAGCCTAAGCCTAAGCATAACCCTAACCCTAAACCAAGCCCCAATCCTAACCCTAACCCCAACCCTAACCTTAGCCCTAACCCTAACCCCTAACCATTATCGTAACCCTAAACCTAAACCTAACCACTAACCCTAAGCCTACCCCCTACCCCCTAAACCCTAACCCCTAACACTAACGATAACCCTAAATTCTAACCCTAACCCTACCCCTAGCCATAGCCCTAGCACGAAGTCGAACCCTAACCCTAATCCTAACCCTAACCCAACCTTAACCCTAAGCCTAATCTTAGCACTGAAAACAAACCTAATACAAACCCTAGTCCTAACCCTAACCTTAACTCTTATATAAACCCTAAACCTAAACCTAACCCCTAACCCTAAGCCTAACCCCTAACATTGAACCCCTACCCCTAACCATAACCCCTAACCCCTAACCCTAAACCTAACCCTAACCCTAGCCCTAAATCGTGCCCTAACCCTAATGCTAACCCTAACGCAACCTTAACCCTAAGCCTAACCTTAGCCCTAAAAACTAACCTACTACATACCCTAACCCTAACTCCAAACCCTAACCCTAAACTAACCCTAACCCTAAACCTAACTCTTACCCTAAACTTAGCCTTAACCCTAACCCTAACTTTTGACCTAACCCTAAACCCTAACCCCTAACCGTAACCCTAGACCTAAACCTAACCCCTAACCCCTAACCCCTAAACCTAACCATAACCCTAAACCCTAACCCTAACCCTAAACCTAAGCCTAAAACTAAGACTAACCCTAAGCCTAACCCTAAACATAACCGTAAACCTAACTCTTACCCTTACCTTAGCCTTAACCCTAAGCCTAACATTAGCCCTAAACCTAACCTCTAACCCTAACCGTAACCCTAAAAAATAACCCTAACCCTAACCCTAGTCCTAACCCTAGCCCTAAGTGGTACCTTAACCCTAATCCTAACCCTAACCCAAACTTATACAAAACCCTAAAATTAGCCCTTAAAACTAGAGTAATACAAAACCTAACCCTAAATCCTAACCCTAAACCTAACCTAACCATAACCCTAACTCTTACCATAACCCTAACATTAACCCTAACCCTAACTCTTACCCTAACCCTAACCCTAAACCTAGCCCTAACCCTAACCACTAACCATAAACCTAACCCTAAGCCCAACCCCTAAACATTAACCCCTAACATAACCCTAAACCCTAACCATAACTCTAACCCTAACCCTAGTCTAAACCTAGCCCTAGGTCATACCCTAACCCTAATCATAACCCTACCCCAAAGTTAACCCTAAGCCTAACCTTAGTCCTTAAAACTAACCTAATAAAAACCCTAACCCTATCTCCTAACCCTAACGCCTAACCCTAACCCTAAGCCTAACACTAACCCTAACCCTAACCCCTAAGCCTAACAGTAAACCCTAAGAGTAACACAAAGCCTAAGCCTAAGCCTAACCCTAACCCTCAACCTAGGCCTAACCCTAGCCCTAAGTCCTACCCTAACCATAATCATAACCTTAACCCAAAGTTAACCCTAAGCCTAAACTTAGTCCTTAAATTAACCTAATACAAACCCTAACCCGAACTCCTAACCCTAAAGCCTAACCCTAACCCTAAGCCTAACCACTAACCCTAAACCTACCCCCAAACCCCTAACCCCTAATGATAACCCTAAATTCTAACCCTAACCCTACCCCTAGCCGTAGCACTAGCCCAAAGTCGAACCCTAACCCTAATCCTAACCCTAACCCAACCATTACCCTAAGCCTAATCTTAGCACTAAAAACAAACTTAATACAAACCCTAGCCCTAACCCTAACCCTAAATCTTACCCTAACCCTAACCCTAAACCTAACCCTTAACCATATCCCTAACCCTAAGCCGAACCCCTAACATTTAACCCCTAACCCTAACCATAACCCAAACCCTAACCCTAAACCTAACCCTAACCCTAGCCCTAAGTCATGCCCTAACCCTAATGCTAACCCTAACGCAACCTTAACCCTAAGCCTAACCTTAGCTCTTAAAACTAACCTACTACATACCCTAACCCTAACACCTAACCCTAACCCTAAACATAAATCTAACTCTTACCCTATACTTAGCACTAACCCTCACGCTAACCTTTGCCCTAACCCTAACCCCTAACTCCTAACCGTAACCCTAGACCTAAACCTAACCCCTAACCCCTAAACCCTAACCCTAAACCTAACCCTAACCCTAACACTAACGCTAACCCTAACACTAACGCTAATCCTAAGCCTAACACTAGACCTAACGCTAACCCTAACCTTAGCCCTAACCCCAACCCCTAACCCTAACCGTAACCATAACCCTAAGCCTAACCCCTAACACCTAACCCCTAACGCTAACCATAACCCTAAAACCTAACCCTAACCCTAACCCTAGGCCTAAACGTAGCCCTAAGTCTTTCCTTAACCCTAATCCTAACCCTAACCCAAACTTAAACCTAAGCCTAACCTTAGCCCTTAAAACTAGACTAATACAAACCCTAACCCTAAATCCTAACCCTAACCCTAACCTAACCCTAACCCTAACCCTAACTCTTACCCTAGGCCTAACAATAACCCTAACCCTAACTCTTACCCTAACCCTAACCCTAAACGTAACCTTAGCCCTAACCCTAACCCCTAACCCCTAACAGTAAACCTAACCCTAAGCCTAAACCCTAGCCCCTAACCCCTAACACTAACCATAACCCTAAACCCTAACCCTAACCCTAACCCTAAGCCTAACCCTAACCCTAAGCCTAACCTTAAGCCTAACACTAACGCTAACAGTAAGCCTAACCCTAACCCTAAGCCTAGCACTAAACCTAACCCTAAAACCTAACCCTAACCCTAGCAATAGCCCTTACCCTAACCCTAACCCAAACCTTAACCCTAACCCTCACCCCTAAACCCTAACCATAACCGAATCCCTAAGACTAACGCCTAACCCTAACCATAACCCTAAACAGTAGCCCTAATCCTAACCCTAGCGCTAAGTCGTACCCTAACCCTAATCCTAACCTAACCCATCCTTAACCCTAGGCCTAACATGAGCCCTTAAAACTAACCTAATACAAACCCTAACACTAACTCCTAACCCTAACCCAAACCCTAACTCTTAAACCTAACCCTAACTCTTACCCTAAACCTAACCCTAACCCTAACACTAACGCTAACCCTAACCTTAGCCCTAACCCCAACCCCTAACCCTAACCGTAACCCTAACCCTAAGCCTAACCCCTAACCCCTAACCCTAACCATTACCCTAAAACCTAACCCTAACCCTAACCCTAGGCCTAACCCTAGCCCAAAGTCGTACCTTAACCCTAATCCTAACCCTAACCCAAACTTAAACCTAAGACTAATTTTAGCCCTTAAAACTAGACTAATACAAACCCTAACCCTAAATCCTAACTCTAAACCTAACCTAACCCTAACCCTAACCCTAACTCTTACCCTAAGCCTAACATTAACCCTAACCCTAACCCTAACTCTTACACTAACCCTAACCCTATCCTTAGCCCTAAACCTAACCCCTAAACCCGAACAGTAAACCTAACCCTAAGCCTAACCCCTAAACACTAACCCCTAACCTTAAACTTTAACCATAACCGTAACCCTAACCCTAGACCTAAACCTAGCCCTAAGTCGTACCCTAACCCTAATCATAACCCTAAACCAAAGTTAACCCTAAGCCTAACCTTAGTCCTTAAAACTAACCTAATGCAAACCCTAACCCTAACTCCTAACGCCTAACCCTAAGCCTAAGCCTAACACGAACCCTAACCCTAACTCCTAAGCATAACCCTAACCCCTAACAGTAACACTAAGCCTAAGCCTAAGCATAACCCTAAGCCTAACCCTAGCCCAAATCCTATCCCTAACCCTAACCTTAGCCCTAACCTTAACCCCTAACCCCTAACCGTAACCCTAACGATAACCCTAAATTCTAACCCTATCCCTACCCCTAGCCGTAGCTCTAGCCCGAAGTCGAACCCTAACCCTAATCCTAAACCTAACCCAACCTTAACCCTAAGCCTAATCTTAGCACTAAAAACAAACCTAATACAAACCCTAGCCCTAACCCTAACCCTAACTCTTACCCTAACCCTGACCCTAAACCTAACCCCTAAACATAACCCTAACCCTAAGCCTAACCCCTAACATTGAACCCCTAACCCTAACCATAACACAAACCCTAACCCTAAACCTAACCCTAACCCTAGCTCTAAGTCGTGCCCTAATCCTAATGCTAACCCTAACGCAACCTTAACCCTAAGCCTAACCTTAGCCCTTAAAACTAACCTACTACATACCCTAACCCTAACTCGTAACCCTAACCCTAAACTAACCCTAACCCTAAACCTAACTCTTACCCTAAACTTAGACCTAACACTAACCCTAACCTTTGCCCTAACCCTAACCCCTAACCCCTAACCCTAACCATAACCCTAAACCCTAACCCTAACCCTAAACCTAACCTTAAACCTAACTCTTACCCTAACCTTAGCCCTAACCCTAACCCCTAACCCCTAACCGTAAACCTAACCCTAAACCTAACCCCTAGCCAATAACACCTAACACTAACCATAACCCTAAAACCTAACCCTAACCCTAATGTAGCATTCGCTACATATCAAGCTGCCACGCTTAGATCACTGGTCGGCCCGGACCAGGGAAAGAGACAGATAACACACACAGTGTGAGCGCCAACTTCCGGCTTTTATTGCGCAGTTAATTCCTTTTATACTAACAAGGGGAGGTGGGGTTACAGGTACATCACAGGGCTGCGACTAACCCTCTAACTTTCCGTGACATTGCGAGATCTTCCGAACGCCGACACCTACACCCTAAAACTAACCCTAAGCCTAACCCTAACCCTAATCCTAACCCTAAGCCTAACACTAACGCTAACCATAAGCCTAACCCTAACCCTAAGCCTAGCCCTAAACTTAACCCTAAAACCTAACCCTAACCCTAACCCTAGCCCTAACCCTAACCCTAACCCAAACCTTAACCCTAAACCTAACCCCTAAACCCTAACCTTAACCGAATCCCTAAGACTAACACCTACCCCTAACCATAACCCTAAACAGTAGCCCTAACTCTAAACCTAGCCCTAAGTCGTGCCCTAACCCTAATCCTAACCTAACCCATCCTTAACCCTAGGCCTAACATGACCCCTAAACCTAAACTAATACAAACCCTAACACGAACTCCTAACCCTAACCCTAACCCTAACTCTTAAACCGAACCCTAACCCTAACGCCTAACCCTAACCCTAAGCCTAACACGAACCCTAACCCTAACCCCTAAGCCTAACAATAACCCCTAAGAGTAACACTAAGCCTAAGCCTAAGCATAACCCTAACCCTAACCCTAACCCTAATCATAGAGCTAACGCTAACCCTAATCTTAGCCCTAACCCCAACCCCTAACCCAAACCGTAACCCTAACCCTAAGCCTAAACCCTAACCCCTAACCCTAACCCCTAAGCCTAACAATAACCCCTAAGGGTAACACTAAGCCTAAGCCTAAGCCTAAACCTAACCCTAACCCTAGGCCTAACCCTAGCCATAAGTCGTACTCTAACCATAATCATAACCCTAACCCAAAGTTAACCCTAAGCCTAACCTTAGTCCTTAAATTAACCTAACTCAAAGCCTAACCCTAACTCCTAACCCTAACCCTAACGCCTAACCCTAACCCTAAGCCTAACACGAACCCTAACCCTAACCCCTAAGCCTAACCCAAACCCCTAACACAAACACTAAGCCTAAGCCTAAGCATAACCCTAAGCCTAACCGTAACCCTAACTCTGACCGTAACCTTAGCCCTAAACCTAACCCTAACCTTAACCCTAACCCTAACCCCTAAAACCTAACCCAAAACCTAACCCTAAACCTAACCCCTAGCCCCTAACACCTAACAGTAACCATAATACCCTAACCCTAAACCTAAACCTAACCCTAAGCCTAACCCTAACCCTAAGCCTAACCCTAAGCCTAACACTAACCCTGACCCTAAGCCTAACAATAACCCTAACCCTAGCCCTAACCCTAACCCAAACCTTAACCCTAACCCTAACCCCTAACCATAACCGAATCCCTAAGCCTAACCCCTAATGCTAACCATAACCCTAAACAGTAGCTCTCTAACCCTAACCCTAGACCTAAGTCGTACCCTAAACCTAATCCTAACCTAACCCATCGTTAACCCTATGCCTAACATGAGCCCTTAAAACTAACCTAATACAAACCCTAACACGAACTCATAACCCTAAACCTAACACTAACTCTTACCCTAACACTAACTCTTACCCTAACCCTAACCCTAACTCTTACCCTAACCCTAACCCCTAACCCTAACCCTAACCCTAACCCTAGACCAAACGCTAACCCTAACCTTAGCCCTAACACAAACCCCTAACCCTAACCGTAACCCTAAAAACTAACCCTACCCCTAACCCTAGGCCTAACCCTAGCCCTAAGTCATACCTTAACCCTAATCCGAACCCTAACCCAAACTTATACATAACCCTAACCTTAGCACTTAAAACTAGACTAATACAAACCCTAACCCTAAATCCAAACCCTAACCCTAACCTAACCATAACCATAGCTCTTACCCTAAGCCTAACATTAACCCTAACCCTAACTCTTACCCTAACCCTAACGCTAACCTTAGCCCTAAACCTAACCCTAAGCCCAACCCCTAAACACTAACCCCTAACCCTAACCATAACCCTAAACCCTAACCATAACCCTAACCCTAACCCTAGCCCTAAACCAGCCCTAAGTCGTAACCTAACCCTAATCACAACCCTAACCCAAAGTTAACCCTAAGCCTAACCTTAGTCCTTAAAACTAACCTAATACAAACCCTAACCCTAAGTCCTAACCCTAAACCGTAACGCCTAACCCTAACCCTAAGCCTAACACTAACCCTAACCCTAAACCCTAAGCCTAACAGTAAACCCTAAGAGTAACACTAAGCCTAAGCCTAAGCCTAAGCCTAACCCTAACCCTAGGCCTAACCCTAGCCCTAAGTCGTACCCTAACCATAATCATAACGCTAACCCAAACTTAACCCTAAGCCTAACCTTAGTCCTTAAATTAACTTAATACAAACCCTAACCCTAACTCATAACCCTAACCCTAACGCCTAACCCTAACCCTAAGCCTAACATGGACCCTAACCCTAACCCCTAAGCCTAACCCGAACCCCTAACAGTAACACTAAGCCTAAGCCTAAGCATAACCCTAACCTTAACCCTAGCCCCAATCCTAACCCTAACCTTACCCCTAACCCTAACCCCTAACCCCTAACCGTAACCATAAACATAAGCCTAACCACTAACCCTAAGCCTACCCCCTAACCCCTAACCCCTAACCGTAACGATAACCCTAAATTCTAACCCTAATCCTACCCCTAGCCGTAGCCCTAGCCCGAAGTCGAACCCTAACCCTAACCCAACCTTAACCCTAAGCCTAATCTTAGCACTGAAAACAAACCTAATAGAAACCCTAGGCCTAACCCTAACCCTAACTCTTACCCGAACTCTAACCCTAAACCTAACCCCTAACCGTAAGCCTAGCCCTAATCCTAACCCCTAACCCCCAACCCCTAACCCTAACCATAAACCTAAACCCTAACTCTAACCCTAAAACTAAGCCTAAGCGTAAGACTAACCCTAAGCCTAACCCTAAACCTAACCGTAACCCTAACTCTTACCCTAAACTCAGCCTTAGCCCTAACCCTAACCTTAGCCCTAACCCTAACCCCTAACCCCTAACCTTAAACCTAACCCTAAACATAACCCCTAGCACCTAACCCCTAACACTAACCATACCCTAAACCCTAACCCTAACCCTAAACCTAAGCCTAACCCTAAGCCTAACCCTAAGCCTAACACTAACGTTAACCCTAAGCCTAACCCTAACCCTAAGCCTAGCCCTAACCCTAACCCTAAAACCTAACCCTAACCCTAACCCTAGCCCTAACCCTAACCCTAACCCAAACCTTAACCCTAACCCTAACCCCTAACCATAACCGAATCCCTAAGCCTAACCCCTAACCTTAACCATAACCCTAAACAGTATCCCTAACCCTAACCCTAACCCTAGGCCTAACCCTAGCCCTAAGTCGTACCTTAACCCTAATCCTAACCCTAACCCAAGCTTAAACCTAAGCCTAACCTTAGCCCTTAAAACTAGACTAATACAAACCCTAACCCTAAATCCTAACCCTAACCCTAACCTACACCTAACCCTAACCCTAACTCTTACCCTAAGCCTAACATTAACCCTAACCCTAACTCTTACGCTAACCCTAACCCTAACCCTAACCCTAACCCCTAACGCCTAATCGTAACCTTAACCCTAAGACTAAACCCTAACCCCTATCCCTAACCCTAACCATAGACTTAACCCCTAACAATAACCCTAACCTTAACCCTAACCCTTAACCCTAACGCTAACCCTAACCCTATCCCTAACCCCTAACCCCTAACTCTTAAACCAAACCCTACCCCTATCCCTAACCCTAGCTCTAAACCTAACCCTAGCCATAAGCCTAACGCTAACCCTAACCGTAGCCCAAACCCTAACCCCTAACCCCTAAAAGTATCCCTAAGACTAAGCCTAAGCCTAAGCCTAAGCCTAACCCTAACCCTAACCCTTACACTTACCCTAACCCTAATCCTAACCTTAGCCTTAAACTTAACCCTAACCCTAATCTTAGCCCTAACCCTAACCCCTTACCCCTATTGGTAACCCTAACCATAAGCCTAACCACTAACCCCTGACCCTAACCATAACCCTAAACCCTAAACCCTAATCCTAACCCTAACCCTGGCTCTAAACCTAGCCCTAAGTTGTACCCTAACCCTAATCCTAACCCTAACCCAAAGTTAACCCTAAGCCTAACATTAGCCCTTAAAACTAACCTAATACAAACCTCTGACCCTAACTCCTAACCCTAACCTAACCCTAACCCTAACCTAACCCTAACCCTAACCCTCTTACCCTAACCCTAACCCTAAGCCTAACCCCTAACACCTAACCCTAACCCTAACCCTAACCCCTAAACCCTAACAGTAACCCTAACCCTAAGCCTAACCCCTAACACCTAACCCTAGCCCTAACCCTAACTCTAACCCTAACCCTAACCTTAGCCCGAACCCTAAGCCCTAACCCCTAACCATAACCCTAACCCCTAAACCCTAACCCCTAACACTACCATAAACCTAAAACCGAATCCTAACCCTAAACCTAACCCTACCCCTAAGCCTAGCCCTAAGTCATATCCTAACCCTAATCCCAACCCTAACCCAACCTTAACCATAAGCCTAACCTTAGCCTTTAAAACTAACCTAATACAAAGCCTAACCCTAACTCCTAACCCTAACCCTAACCTAACCCTAAACCTAACCCTAAATCTTACCCTAACCCTAACCCTAGCCCTAAACCTAACCCTAACCCTAACCCTAACCCCTAACCCCTAACTGTATCCCTAACCCCTAACCATAACCCTAAACCCTAACCCTAACCTAACCCTAACCCTAACCTTAACACTTACCCTAACCCTAACTTTAACCCTAGCCCTAACCCTAACCCTAGCCCTAACCACTACCCCTAACCGTAACCCTAACCCTAACCCTAACCCTAACCCTAACCCCTAAACCTAACCCTAACCCTAACCCTAACTCCTAACCCTAACCCTAACCCTAACCCTAACCCTAATGACCCTAACCCTAACCCTGACCCTAACCCTAACCCTAACCCTCACCCCTAACCCTAACCCTAATGACCCTAACACCTAACCCTAACTTTAACCCCTAACCCTAACCCTAATGACCCTAGCCCTAACCCTAACCCTAACCCTAATGACCCTAAACCTAAACCCTAACCCTAACCCTAATGACCCTAACCCCTAACCCCAACCCTAACCCTAACCCTAACCCTAATCCTAACCCTAACCCTAATCCCGCAGCCCTTCCAGGATATCTTGATCTCCCCCTGGGGCCACCGTGGAAAGACGAACGTCTGTGCCCAGTGCTTGTACTGAGCGCTCGCCCAGCCGGGAGCCGGCGGAGAAGGACCCCCATGATGATGCCGATGGTGATGGGTGGATGATGCCGATGATGATGGGTCAGAGAGAGACCGATGGCTGAAGGCAAAGAGACTCTCCCGCTGGCGGTCCGACGGCCCCGGCGGGAATCCACGTGGGCAAGAAGATGGAGAAAGACCAGCACCAGGCCTGGGGGAGGTGGGAAAAGCACCGATCCTGACCCCCATCGCACAAGGCAGCAGGGGGTGGAGGACCCCAGGGATGAGCGATGGAGAAGCTTCTACCCTGGTAAGTCAAATCCAACCTTTCCCAGCCCCCTCCCCACCAGCCCGGTGCCTTCTCCGGGGAGTTTCCCACACTGACAAGGAGCCCCTTCCACCCGAATGTGGGTCACATTCTGGCCCTGGGGGTCCCCAGCCATGGGGGAAGACGAGTTCCCTGGTCAGGGTGGGGATGCTGCTGTCCTGGGGGGAGCTGCCGAGGAGGAAAAGGAGAAGTTAAAAAAAAAGTTTAAAAAGTTAAAAAAAAGTATAGAAAAGTATTTGAAAAGTAAATCTAGCCTTATACAATTACGCCTTGCTTGAGGAGACTTAAATTAGTATTTTCTTCCCTTTCAACTTTTTACAAATCGCTTTTTCTTACAAGAAATAATAATATTTAAATAATTAAAATCATCGAAAACAAAAAAGCTGTCCTTAAATATAGAAATAAATAAATATAAATATATTTATCATTATATAATGATAAATATATATAAATTTTAAAATAATAAATTTTATTTAGAGCTAGGCTGAGAGGGTGGGTGTGCGGGGACCCCACACCCCGTGTGTGGGTCTGGGGGTGTCCCCGACGCATCCCACCCAAAAACACATATGGGTGGGCACATCCCACCCAAATTGCCCCTGCTTTAGTGCGAGAAAGAGAGGCTGGGAAGGGGCTCAGCACCTCTGAGCGTGCAGAAATATGGAAAACACATATAGGTGGGCACATCCCACCCAAATCACCCCTCCCTGGCTGGAGAAGGCAAAGACCTCCTGTGGCATGAATCTTCTCCCGAACCCTGTCTGGTCTCTTCGGAGACGTCCCCTGGAGATGCCTCTGCCTCCCCCAGGCGCTGCTGGACCTGCGTGACCACGATCGCTTTTCCGCCCCTGGCAGCAGAAGGGACCGACGTGGGAAGGAAAAGCCCCTCCGAGCTCTTTTTCTGCGTTTGCTCCACAGGGAGCAGGAGCTGGAGCGACCCTGGGGTGCCCAGAGTTCCCATCGCCGGGGATGCGGATCTCCTCGCGTGGGTCTTCCCACGACCATGGGTTCCAGGGAGCCAGAAGGAGCTGGTTTTCTCCCCACACTGCACGTTCTCCAGCCACGTCGGGCCGGACCCCCTTCCCTAAGTGTTTCCAGGGACCCTCCGTCCCCGCAGCCCAGCGACACCGCGTCGGGAGTCATCGAGTCGGAGCGAACGCCGCCCCGCGTTCTGTTGTGGAAAACCGGAGCGGCCGCTGCTGTTCTCCAGCCTCAGGGCCACCAGCTCTGGGAAGAAAGGGACCGAGAGGGAACAGGGGTCTGGGGACCCCTCTGCACCCCCCAGCCCCGCAGCTGGGTAGGGCCATGGCCTTAATTTAAGTGATTAATTTAATTTTTAACTTAATTTAATTATTTATACGTATAAAGTAAAAACAGTTAATTTTTAGTCTCCATCCCCCTCGCCCCCAAGGGCAGAGAGAATTCCCTGCTGGACAGACCCCCCTGCTCCATTCCCAGCACTCATCCTCTCGGAAAAGTTTCATTCCATCGAGGTCATCATGCCCGGGAAGGGGAATGATCCAGGAGGATCAGGATCTCACGCCGTTCCTCCAAAGCACGGAGCGCCAAGCGAGTCCCCCCGGGGGTTTCCAGCACTGGGACCCTCAGCATCATTGGCAGAATGGGTGCAGAGCGATGAAGGACCCCCCAGGGCAGGGATGGAGAACTCGTCCGCTACCCAAGACGCCGTTGGAGGGGGACGGAGAAACTCCAGCGAGATCGGATCCCCCCGGGGTAGGGTCCCCCCAAGGAATGGGGACATCCCTGGGACATTGCTGGGACATCGGCGAGGACGGTCCCAGCCTGGCAGTGGGACCAGAGCCACTGGGCTCTGTTCCGGGGTCTCCTGGAGGGCGCAGCCACGCTCCCTTCTCCCATCCCAAAGGGGAAGAACGGGCCATCCCCTTCCCCGAACACGTCCCTCCGGCATCGGGAACGCGTCCGCCGTTATTTTCACCCCATCCGTCGTGTTCGCAGTCGGACTCGGCGCCATCCTCCATCCCAACGGGGCCACATCCTGCCCCAAAGTCTCCATCCTGAGGACACCCCCAGCCCGGCCGCTTCCAAACCCACCGCCGCATCGTTCCCGCTCTGACTATCACCCGTAATCGCGTTTCCCCTTCGCTCTCCCAGCCCGGCGCCTGCCGCCGTTCTCCAGCCCCTTCCAGCACCACCGTGGGACGGGTCAGGATAGTGCCCAACCCTGTGGGTCCGGGGGAACCCCTGCCCTGGGCAGATCCCAAGGGATCAGGGGTCAGAGCCCTCTCCCCTCCAGGCTGGGGGTGCCCAGTTCCAGCCCAGCACCCCCTCGACAGGAATTCCCATTCCCATCGGAATTCCCAAACCCACCCCCAGGGAGGAGCCCCCAGAGGATTCCGGGGATCCCCCCACCCACGTCCCCTCCTCACCCCTGGGGTCAGCCCGGTCCGAGCCCCCCAGGAAGGATGTCTCTCTCCTCTAGAGATGCATTAATTGCAGCATTTAATGATTAAATAATCACCCTAATGATGCATTTAATTAATTAAATAAATTACTTAAATGATGCATCGTACATCTAGAGATGCCCCCGTCCCCTTCTCTCCGGGGGGTCCCAACCGCTCTCACGGGGTCGGGGGTCCCCCAGACCGAGGGGGCAGCGAGCGGCGCATGATCCCTCCGAGGTCCCCTCGAGCTGGGCAGAAAAATCAAATTAAAATTTAAACATTTTAATTTTTAATTTATTTTAATTAAGAATTAATTTTTTAAAATATAATTAAATTAAAATTTTAAAATTTTCATTTTAAATTTATTTTAATCAATAATTAATTTTAAAAATTTATTATATTTAAAATTTAAAATTTTAAAATTCCAGCCAGGTGAATTTGAGGAAATTTGCGGGAATTTGCGGAAACGGGTGTCGCGGAGGAGGCGGTCGAGGTCGGAGGAGAGGAGCTCGGAAGCCGGGCAGAGGCAGTCGCGGAACACGGAGCGATGCTCGAGGTGGACGGTCGGCGCGGTGAGAAAAACAGGGGGGGCGGTGAGGGGGCACGTTGGGCATCAGGACCCCCCCTGGGGGAGGAGGTAAAAAATTTGGATGTTTTTCCGCCCCATAGATCTGGGGCGGGGGGGGGGGGGAGGGGGATCTGGCCCCCCACAAGGACATCGTAGTTGTTCCTCTCTCCCGGACTTTCCCCGGAAGGTTCGCCCCCCCCCCCGAATTATCGCCCCCGTGTCAGAATCCGGCAGTCGTGCGGCAGATCCAATCGTTTCCCTGCCCCATAGAGATGGGTCCGAGGGGGGGGTCCGGCCTCTCCCTGTCCCACAACAACAAGATTTGCCCCATCGCTGCTCCCAAATCCCTGCCCCACGGTGAGATCCAACCTGCCCCACAACTGCCCCCTAATCCCTGCCCCACGGAGAGATCCCACCTTCCCCCTGCCCCACAACTGCCCCCTAATCCCTGCCCCACAGCGAGATCCCACCTTCCCCCTGCCCCACAACTGCCCCCTAATCCCTGCCCCACGGCGAGATCCGACCTGCCCCACAACTGCCCCCTAATCCCTGCCCCATGGCAAGATCCGACCTTCCCCCTGCCCCACAACTGCCCCCTAATCCCTGCCCCATGGCGAGATCCCACCTTCTCCCTGCCCCACAACTGCCCCCTAATCCCTGCCCCACGGCGAGATCCCACCTTCCCCCTGCCCCACAACTGCCCCCCAACAACAAAATCTGCCCCACAACTGCCCCCAAATCCCTGCCCCACGGTGAGATCCGACCTTCCCCCTGCCCCAAAACTGCCCCCTAATCCCTGCGCCACGGCAAGGTCCCACCTTCCCCCTGCCCCACAACTGCCCCCTAATCCCTGCCCCACGGCAAGATCCGACCTGCCCCACAACTGCCCCCTAATCACTGCCCCACGGCGAGATCCGACTTTCCCCCTGCCCCACAACTGCCCCCCAAAGCCAAAATCCACCCAACTGCCCTCTAATCCCTGCCCCACGGCGAGATCTGACCTGCCCCCTGCCCCACAACTGCCCCCCAATAACAAAATCCCCCCCAACATACAATACATGTATGTACAATAAAAATAAAATATAAAATAATGATAATAATATATATACAATATAATAGTAATATTATAATATAATAAATATATTTTCTGTATTTATAAAATAAAATGTATCAAATTATATTTATATTTCCATTTAATGAAATGTAATGTACAAACATATGTTTGTTCATACATGTATATGTACATGTACAATTGTACATGTACATGTCTTGTACAATATGTACATACAGTATGTATGTACAATTATGTATTGTACAGATGTATGTACATTGAAATGTACATGTATTTATTACATATGTTTCATGTAAAAATGTAAAATAAAATATAATTATTTATTATAACTATTGAAAAAAAATCACTAAATTTCTGGGAAATACCATACATGTACATGTAATTATAAATGATTATATAAAATATAACAATTTAATATTATCTGTATTTCTATTTATTATATGTATTTATTTTAAATATAAGAATCTCTTTCCCTGGGGAATGGCTGCAGGGGGTGAAGCCAGGGGTGCAGCCAGGGGTGCCCCGTTCTGTCCTTTGGAGCAGGGACCCTGTGCCCGGGCAGGGACTTGGTTAATTGGTTAATTACCTAATTACCTTTGTCAATTTGCCGAAATCTGAAGTTTCTAGACCCGGACGACACACGGGCTTTAGGCTAAAGGGGGGTGGGAATGGATTTTCCTGCAGACCCTGACTCCGGTGGAGCGGGTGTGGCAGAACGCGCGGACCACGAGGGCCACCGTCGCTCGGCTTCGTATCGCCAAAATCGTGGCAAATATGGATCATTATCCATTATTATATTGGATATTATATATTATAATATTATATATTATTATAATGGATCAAAATATGTCTATGATGGTGCTCATTTATGATGCAGCCTTGATTTTGTTAATCGTTACTTTAATCGTTCTTTTAATACTCGTTTTTTGTCCTTGTCAATGCCCGTCATCTAATTACCCATGTCACCTATCGTCTTCTTCTGATCCCTCAGAACCATCCAATCGGTCTACAGCATGTTCTGGTTTTGTAAAGTTCGTTAAATTTGAGCATGTTCTGGTTTTGTAAAGTTCATTAAATTTAAGCATGATATATCTGTTAGCTGATGTTAATTAGATGTTCTCAGTTATTGGATGTTGTTGTTTAACTTAGGAAAATATTGTTAAGTAGACTTGAAAATGTTATCGTTAGAAGAAGATGTTTGTAATTAGCAGAACCATCATGTGATACTTTTATTTGTTTTCCATGATCATTTGAATCTTCCATACTGGTGAAGAGGGAGCCTCGGAAAACCGGGCCACTTATGCCGTATGGAATCTATATCTCCTGCGCTATTTCTTCCCTTTCTTTCTCTCTCTCTTTCCTGCCCCTGTGGAGAACCATCCCTGAGGCAGCGATATCGAGCCGTGGGGGGGTGGAAGAGACCGGAAGAGACCGTGTCCGTTGTTTATCTCAACATTAAACCACCCACTGACACCAACAGAGCGACCGTCGGGACCAAAAGACCGGAGGTCTCCTGTCTTCTCAGAAACCGGAATGTGGAGCGAATTCCGAGAAACTTTAACCCAACCCCTGCGCGTGCGCCCAGACCTGGGGTTGGCGAGACGGAGGGGACTGGAGACCCCTCAAGACCACCGAAGACTCCTGGAGAACCCTCAGGGATGACATTGGGCATGCGCACCACCACCCTAACCCTAACCCTAACCCTAACCCTAAATTTTGTTGAAGCCAAATGGCTCTTGGAAGAAGAAGTCTGGATCTACAACAAGGCGACCCAATAAAAGAGCAGAAACGACCAGCATCGGATGGAATGTTCTCCCACCGGACTTGAAGAGGAATCGGACGGTTGGAACGCCACAGATCCGTGGTGGGAGCTGTTGTGACTAACTCTTCCTTTATTTTCTTTATTTCTCTCTTTCCCTTGCATTGGTGAACCTGTTGTCAGGAAAATCAAGTTACTTGACGCCGGTTTGAGTCTTAATTCTGTTCCCGAGAATCCAAGTCAAACCTCACCCCGGTCTTTGACTGGTGCGTGACTGTCGCGGTAGAGACGGACACGACAAGTCATAGATCGTGCAAAATGGCGACTTTATTGTTCTAACAGACCTTTTTATCCCCTTCTTTAGAGTAGGTGTTAGTATAGGATTGGTTTGGTTAGTCACTAACAATTCACGATTGGCGAGTGCGTTAGAACGGTTCTTCTTATCACTATCTTGGTTTTATACCGGTCTTCTCGGATCTTTCCGGACTCTCCAGGATACACTCCAAGCTGCTCAAGGTCACGCTGTTCTCCAACTGTCAGGAATTCCGTAGACTCGTCACATCCCCCGACAATTCCCGCTTTTTGTATTTGTGCTAAAAATATTGTCCCGGCTGCCCTCTGCAGGGCCCTTTGCTGAAAAGACAGGGCAACATTCAGAGCGCAGTTATCACCACCAGGACAAACACCCCCACGGCCTTGAGCGGAGATATCCACCATCCAGACCATCCCCAACCCTCGAACATCTTTGTCAGCCCATCTCATTCATCGCTTTCCGTCAGCTTCCTGACTCCCTTCGTTAATTGTGGAATACGACTGAAAATGGATTCAGAATGATGGGATCGATTCATACGACACACCCTTTCCAACTCATCGCAACCGCGTCCTTGTGCTAAAAGCAAGAAATCAATCGCAGCTCTATTTTGTAGCTCAGCATGTCTGACACTACCAACATCAGTTAGAAGGCCACTTAACGCTAACGAGGTCGCCTTAGATTGCTTCCGAAGCCAACATCCCAACTTATTTAAAGTTCTTCAGGCATTTGCAACGCCAACTCCTGGTGCCAATACAGAGGCTGCTAAAATCCGGCCTCGATTCCAGAATTCAACGTCATCTTGACAGGAACTGCTCAACCAACGAACAGACCTTTGGACTCATCGATGTTTTCGAGTCACGTTCAGAATCGTTAACGTATTTGGTGTTAATAATTGTCCGAGGCTACACGGGCCTCCATTCGGTTTAGATGGAATGCCTCCCCAGGCACGATCTCCACGGATTAAAAACACACCGGGAGGCAGCGCAAAAGGAACGACAGAAGATCGTGAAGCATTAGGTATAATTAGGTATAATTACACCGTGCAGTTGCGTCACGATAGAGACTACGAGTCGCATTAACATTTTGGCCTCGGCGAGCAGTATTGCCGTACGAGTAATTAAAAACCACACAAGCATCCGTCATTACAGATCCTAATAATTCTAACTCTTGGTGTTCCTGGTGAAAGATGCACATACGCATGATCCCGGTTGTATGTACGACTTTTTGGAGAATTACAGAGATTCGGGATCTGCAGCGGGTTCGGCCAGGTGTCCACCAGGTCAGGTCGTCCTACCAAGCACGTCGAGAATGGATTTTCAGGGGTCGCGGTGGCGAGATACAAGGTGTCCTGGTGTGTCACGTTTGCTAAAGTGACCCAAACGTTTTGTTGAGGTTGTGAGACCCCCCATCCTTCACCCCGAGGCAGGTTCCAATCTGGGCCGGACACACCGAGCAGGAAACCAGCGAGGACCAGCGTCTGTGGAAACACCAGCAGAACCCCTTCCCCAGGTTAATCGCTCACACGGTCCACTCCGCTGACCAGTAATTAAAACTTTAACATGGACTTTGAGACCTTTTGTAAATTCTGTGTTGAACAGAGAGAAGTGTTGAAAAAGAGAAGAATTATCCCCATCCTGGAGAAAGTGAAGAACATCAACTGCTTTATCTAAACACGCCTGTGGTGGTTCCCCAAACATTCCCCCTTTTGGTTTTTGAAGCTGCTGCTTCAACGTGCCACGTGCGCGCTCAACCATCGCTTGTCCTGTTGGGGAATGGGGAATTCCTGTGACATGATTAAAAAATGTTTAAACTTTTCGTGAAGCATATGCTGGGCCGTTGTCTGTTTTAATTTGGCACCCCAAGCATAGAGAAAGCCTTCTGGAAATGTCGAATGACATCTTCTCCTGTTTCTCCATGATGTGCTGTTGCTACCAAAGCGTGAGAATAAGTATCAATAGAAACATGAACGTATTTTTGTCTGCCAAATTCATTGATATGAGTAACATCGGATTGCCAAGTCTGTAAAGCTCGTCTACCTCTGGGATTAGTACCAAAATACACCGGAGTGTGAATTCCTCGGCAATTGGGACAAGCAGCTCCAACAGAGCGAGCTTCAGCATGGGACAAACCAAACTGCCTTCGTCAAGCTCAAAAACCTTGATGAAAAAAATGATCTGATCATATAGCTTGTTGCTCGATGTTAGGAACAGTGGTCAGAGCCATAGCAGAAACAAGAGCATCCGCTCTGGCATTACCTTCTATATAAAAACCTGGCAAAGTGGTATGACTCCAGATATGCACAATAAAATAAGGTTCTGTCCGTAGTTGAATACTTTTCCAGAGTTCTAAAAGCACATCAAATAATAATTGATTGTCTGACATGGTCAAAGCCACTTTGTCTAGTCGAGAAACCAAATTAGCTACATACGCTGAGTCAGTTACAATATTTACAGTAGCAGAAAAAAATAGAAAAAGCAACAGCCATTGCACGCAGCTCTACTACTTGTGGACAAGCATTTTGATGTACTACTTTGCTGTTCCAGTTATTGTTCTCATACCAGACTACTGCTGCTTTACCCATTTTTCCAGAACCATCTGTGAAGACAGTAGGGCCTTTCACAGGTTCCGGCTGGCTTAAGTTTTTCTGACCAAATGGTATTTCCCGAGCAAATTTCAGGAGCGGGTGCGACAGTAGATGATACGAGACCTGTCCTTGAAAACCCACCATAGCCGCCTGCAGCTCGTAATTGTTCGCCAGACACCATTCAAAGTACCAATTCTGAACAGGTAAAACAATCATAGCTGGATCACGTCCTATTCGTTCTACGCAGCGTTTTCTGGCTTTTAGGATTACATCAGCAATAAGTTCAAACAAGCCAGGAGCAGTTTTTTGTGGCCAGAATGACAAAAACAGCCATTCTAAAATATGGAATGGGTCATCCCACTCAGAATTCCACTGCACCAAAGCACCAAATGGCACAGTGTTGTCAATCAGCACAAAGAATTGCACCAATTGAGACAGATCGATTCGAGAAACAAATTTCTTGTCTAGACATTGTTCCACCATGTGAATTACATTGAACGCTTCCTTATTTGATATTCTGGGTTCTGTTGGATCATTGGAATGTTTTAATGAGTCCAATAGAGGTTGTAACTGCGAATTGGTCAGTCCAAGATAGGGCCTGATCCAGTCCAAGGATCCCATTAATTTCTGTACGTCACTGAGTGTCTTAACCGCAAGGTTAAGTTTCACAGGCTGGGGCACAACCTGCGTGTTTGTAATTGTCATTCCCAAATATTTCCAGGGTGCTATTTCTTGCACTTTTCCAGGGGTGATAACTAACCCGTATTGTTGTAGCGAATTCGTGGCCAAATTTTTCATGTCGTTCAACTGCTACTTGTTGTCTGATGCTAACAGAATGTCATCCATATAGTGATAATGATAACTAGTGGGGAATTTTTCCCTTACAGGTGACAGAGCTTGTGCAACAAACCATTGACAAATGGTCGGTGAATTTTTCATGCCCTGCGGCAGAACTCTCCATTGATTGCTTTTTGCTGGTTCTGCATGAAGGCACAGAAAATGCAAATTTGTCTTTATCTTGGGAAGCTAATGGAATTGTAAAAAATCAATCCTTAAGGTCCATGACAATGATTTCCCAATCTTGAGGGATCATGGCAGGTGAAGGCATGTCTGGTTGCAGAGCCCCCATCGTGGCCACGACAGCATGGACTTGCCGCAGGTCATGCAAAAATCGCCATTTACCTGCTTTCTTTTTGATCCCAAACACTGGAGTCTTCCACGGACTGTGAGATGGTTCCATGTGTCCGGCAGCGAGTTGTTCTGCTACCAATTCTTGCAGGGCCTTGAATTTTTCAATTTTTTTTTCAATTTTTCAATTTTTCAATTGGGCCTTTAATTTTTCAATTGGTAGGGGCCACCGATCCACCCACACAGGGTTATTTGTTAACCAGGTTAAAACAAGTGTGGGTTGTTTTAACACACGTGGCCCCCATTAAAAATCCGTGGTCATTCTCACCCTCCACTGCGACAAGCAATCCCTCCCCCATCAATTGAGGGGCGCTGCCGTCACGTATGGTTTAACGACCGCTTGTTGGTCCTCAGGATTGGTGACCAGAACTGGACTGGCTGCCATCTCGGCTCATGTGGATCCTCCCAGCCCCACTCCTCCCATCCCAGCCTCCTCTGTCGGCCAGGTCGATGGCCATGGATCGTCGGCGATAATAGTCACGTCTCCGATAATAGTCACGTCGCCGATAATAGTCACGTCAGCTCCGGTGTCCAGGAGCCCCGCAAGCCTTACTGTCGTCGGCGATCTTCCGCAATTCGACAGCGTGCACGTCGTAGGTGGTCGGGATGACGACACAGTCTGAGACCAGCAGAACCGAGGGGGTCCCGTAGAGCTGAAGCCTCCATCGCATCGCCGTCGCTGTTCTGCTTTGGAAATAGAACTCGAAAAAGGAACAAGTTGAGCAATATGGCAACCCCTTTATACCAATAACCGCAATATAATATTGTGCAATATATTGCACAATATATACAACATAGCAATCCTTTTAGGGATTGTTACTGGTGGGTAGGGGGTCGAAACCATCACGCAAATTTGACCTGTAAAATCAGCATCGATAACTCCCACGTGTACAATTATTCCATTTAACGCGCTACTTGATCTTCCCAATAGCGATGCGCTCAGTCGTCGTCTGACAGGACCGCTTGCATTAAGAGGGACCTTAACGATGTCGTTAGTGACTCGAGTGACTGTGTCAGCGGTGGATACATCCAGCCCTGCTGAGCCAGCTGTTATAAGCGGCGACGAACCATCGTATGCCAGCCCACGGATAATCCAATCAAGGTTTATTGAAGCAACAAACAGGCAAAACAGCGCTGGGTGGCTGGGGAGTCTCCGCTCTACCAATGGCGTGCACCCCCCCCCCCCGAGTTTTATAGTTTTATAATAACTTTTATAATAACTTTTAAAAAACTTTTTATAATAACTTTTGAAAAAAAATTTATAACAACTTTTTTAAAACTTTTTATAATAACTTTTTATAATAACTTTTTTATTTTAATAATAACTAAGTTTTATAATAACTTTTTATAGTTTTTTGTTGCCAGGTTAAAGTCTCGGGTCCGGGCTCACGTGGGCTTGTTTAGTCTCTCTGTGATTGCGTGCCCTGTTGCTGGGGGAGTTGTAGGATGAAGGCTGCAGTCTTCCTCGGTGTTTTTTTTTGTGTCACCTGGAGCATGCGCCCCTTAATTAAAATCACTCCTTATTAGGCATCGAAAGCCAACACATCTTGTTCACTTTGCCAGACAGTGGAGTTACGATGTTTCCAATCGCACCTGCCTGCAAGGGCGAACACTGCCCTGCAGAAACAAACACATTACGCAAGGCTTACAGAACCCGTTCGATCAACAAACATATAAAATAAATTTATCACAGATGGAACGGCGATTTATGGTCTTGGTTACCTGGAGCACCATGGGTAAAACAGCTTCTGTTCTATCTGTTATGTGCATTTGTCACTTTGATGTTTGTGCCATGTGCTATTCCTTGTTTTATTCAATTAATGCAACATGTCCTATCGAATATGCAATTTGTATCTGTTGCTTCAGTGCAAAACAGATTCCTGTCGTTGGCCAATCAAAGCGCGCGACTGTATCACTTGTTTAGGAACATGTGCTCTGGGCTGGGGCGTGGAACTGCGTAAACACCCCCTTGCACTCAGGTTGGTCAGACCACAATCGCTAGCTCTGTAGTTAACCAAAATGTATGTTTTTCTCATCATTAACTTAGCGACAGTTGCTTTGTTAGTCATTACTATATGTATATGTTGGGTTTGTAAGTGTCTCGGGTGGTTTGGGGATTTTGTGGCTGTTGTTTTGTTGATCTTTGCCTGGCTGTATGTATGTGTTCGTTTTGTAATGGTTTGCGTCAACCATCTTGTAATTGTACTTGTTCATATGGACAACGACCTTCTCCCCCCTCCCGGTTCCAAAAGACCAGGAACACCCTCCTTAGGCTCGGACGAGGTCACCTTTTAGTAGGCATTGTTATCATTGTTGTTTTCTTATTAAGTGTTTAGGTAAAATAGTGGTTAGGTGTTGTTATATAAGGTTACTGTTTAGTTGTTATTAAGTGTTTAGGTAAAATAGTGGTTGGGTGTTGCTATATAAGGTTACTGTTTAGTTGTTAAATATGGAAATTTGTAGGAAAAGCCTCTAGGCCTGTTATAAATTGAGACCACAATGGATCATAATCCAATAAAAAATTTATTAATTGTAGCAAGTAGAATATGAGCAAAGACAGCGCTGGGCGGCAGGGGAGTCTATGTTCCGCCAACTGCCGCGCCTCTCATTTGAAACACCCTCTTTTTATCAGTCCTTCAGTTCCGCATTCGTGGAGTAATCTGCGCATGTCTCGGTTGTTGCTAAGGGGTCTTTTTCTGCCTTCTGGTGGTCGTTGAGGCTGAAGGCTGAAGTCTTCCTCGGTTACCTTTAGATAACCTTTTCCATATATGGTTTTCAACTTGCTGTATAGTAATTCTCAGAACTGTTTTGCAAGCTCTATTTCCAAGCAAAGCAATAACTATTTCCCGCCTTGCGGTTTCTTTAAGCAGTCCTTATCTTAGTAATCTCACAAAATAGTTTCAACTTATACAAGCGGTATCTGACTAGGCTTATGTAAGCAATGGCTTATTTAATCTTTATATTGGCTTAGCATAAATCTTAATAAACAATACTTTAGTCTCTAGTTTCTCACAATCCCCCCTTTTTCTTTTTATCCTATTATTGTTTATTAGACACTACTTTTATTCTCAACACTATAAGCCAACCTTTTTCCACAACCCCAACATTTATCATAACATTCACAAGGTAATATCTCACAGTTACATTCATAGCATTCTCGTGGCATGGTACACTCACAATAATCTTCATCTTCATTGGTAGATATCTTCTTATTTTTTTTTCTCCAACTTCGTGGTTAAGATAAGTAGTTTGGGCATATCAAGCCGTTTCTTAATAAAATGTAAAACATAGCATAATATACAAGGCCCAAATATAAGTCCTAGGATTAACATAATAAGCGGTCCTGCTAAAATAGACAACAAAGTGGTTAGCCAAGGTAAAGCATTCTTAAAAAAGGTGGGTGGATTCAATATTTTATTCGGCTCAACAGGGAGTGGATCATGTGGCATTTTAATTTTTCTTATGAGAAAGTGTCCTCCCCAATCTTTAGGAATTCCCACATAGACACGTATTCCCCATGTTCGTCTTACTAACCACGTGTCCTCTAGGGGATGTAATACTTGAAATTTGATGTGTGTACAGATCTGTTTACGTGGAGCTACATAATCCACCTCACGCAGACCTGTAAGATCTATACCTGTATTTTCGGGTAGACATCCATTAGGGGTCCAGGCTGCTTTTATATATTTATCAGGAGTCTTTACTGTCCAGCCCGAGGCTATTGTCTCACATCCTCAATAACCACAATAATAGTGCCCGGGATAATTACAGTAAGGCTGTCCAGAGGCCGGGCATATATAAAATGGAGGTCCTTTTTCCTCCTTCTGCTTGGGTTATTATTAATAGCACAATTAACGGTATACCAGGAAAAAGGGTGTTCATTAATCTTTTAATTAATTTTAGTAAATTCTTACCAGTCCTGGGGAAGTTTAGCCATGATTGCCTTTGCATCCCATTTTTCTGATTCGTTTCTCCACAGTTGGTTTCTCTTCTGCCTCGCCCGTCGACTCGGTTGCTTCGAGCCACGGGGTGTACCATCTTCTCGGCAGCAAGGGAATTCTTCAGGAGAATAGCTGTTTCGGGTTTTCTGCCTGTGTACATAGGCCTCCCACTTCGCAGCTTTAACTAATGGGGTCAGGCAAGGCATGGTTAGTACTTCCCTCCGACACCGGACAGTTATGATCTCAGTCACAAAGGGGACTGGTTGATTTGGGTGGTAACAATATTGGGGGTGTATTCCCTTAACAAAAATATCCCACCATTGGGGGGATCCTTTTGCGATTTCTCGTCTTCGTTCAAATTGTTTTAATTTCCAATCAGTTAATAATCTTTCAGATTTATAGCACTGTTCACAGACTCCGTTCGGAGGGTACCCCTCATAACAGTGCACCCACCATTTGTCCTGGCATACCTTACATTTAAAACATACAAATAGATAACAATCACACGGTGGGTTGCTACACCTTAATCGTAGGTTTTGTATATAATTGTTCCTTATTTCCGTAGGATCCCTATATTCTATAATACACCACTAGAGATCCTATGAATGCAATTACAAAACAAATCACACACTTTATACCAAAGGGCAAGGCTTCAAAATAATCAAACCAAGCGTGTATCATTAATATAATCTTGGTGTCACCGGGTGCACTGACCACCTTCCAGTGGGGTCCTGTTACTGGGCCTTTAATGCGACTGGCATGAGTCCATCCACGCTCAGCAGTCCGGACAGCTGTTTCTGTTGTAAGTAAAACAAGATAGGGTCCCTCCCAGTTGGGTTTTAGGGTTTCTTCTTTCCACGTTTTAATTAATACCCAATCCCCAGGTTTAAGATTATGAATTTTTAAGTCCAACGGCGGTCGTTATACAATCAGTCCACGTTACCAAAGCTTGTTACGATGTTCTGCTAATTGTAAAACATAGTCATTAATCGCACGGTCCCGAATTAAAATGTTTGTTTGTGGGCTTTCAATCCGATAGGGCATTCCATACACCATTTCGAATGCTGAAATTCCCACATCCGTTCGGGGTTTAGTTTCCCGAACTCTGTGGATGCCATGGTGTATGGTATTCCCACTTAATACCTAAGTATCCTGTTAGATCTTTAACAATTTTGACACAAAGTGTTTTCCTCTGTCCGAGTCAATTACTTCAGGTACTCCATATCGAGGTATAATGATTTCAAGCAACACTTTAGTAACTTGGTTAGCCGTTGCCTTGGAGGTAGGAAAAGCCTCAACATTTTGTGTTAAATGATCCACCATCACTAATTAATATTTGTGACGCCCTACCCTGGGTAGGTCAGTAAAATCCACTTGTATGTGTGAATAGTTCAGTACCTTCTCCTGGGTACAAAAATTCAGCTGGGTTAATTGCTCCAATAGTTTTTAAAGATAATTTAGGGGATTCTATAAAAAGCCATTTTTCTGCTTTTTGTTGTAACACTCCCCTGATATTATGAGGTGCATATAAGACAACGTCTCCATTAAAAGTAATGCGATTTGTTTCCTCGAGTAATAAGGCTGCAGCAACGATTATTTGTAAACAACTTGGCCAACCTCTGCTTACAGGGTCCAACAGCTTTGATTAATATGCTACCGGTTTCTTTTGTCCGGCCCATTCCTGAGTTAATACTCCAAATGCCGTTCCTTCATATATATTAACAAATAAATGGAATGGTCGCTTTAAATCTGGTAGACAGTTGTTCATATAAAAATTTAACTTTAAAACTATAGTTTTCTATCCATTGCCTACAATACCCAAATAGCCCTAATACCTGCCGAATTTGTTTTTTAGTGACAGGCATAGGTAATTCCTGAATTGCTTTAATGCGCTCTGGATCTAATATCTTCTTGCCGTTAAACAAATAATGTCCCAAGTATTTCACTTTTTCTTCCACAAATTGTAACTTTTCTTGTGATACCCATAGTCCTTTTTGGGCAAGAAAATTTAGAAGTCGAATGGTTTCTTTTTTTTAAATTCTCCTGATTATTTCCTGCTATAAGCAGATCATCCACGTATGGTAAAAGTACATTTCCCTCTTGTACCTGGTATTCTTTTAAGACTTCTTCCAGGGCCTGTCCAAATAAATTAGCGGACTCAGTGAACCCCTGGGGGAGCATGGTCCATCTTAATTGCTGTCCAGTGGACAGGCCCAAAAGGCATCTTTTAGATCAACCACACTATACCAGGAGTTATGCGGTCCTAACTTACTCAAAAGTATATATGGATTTGCTACTACAGGGAACCGGGTGATAGGTCTTTTATTTAATTCTCTTAAATCATGTACGAGCCGATATTTCCCATTTGGTTTCTTTACAGACAAAATGGGGGTATTAAAGGGTGACATACACGGCTCTAAGATGCCTTGCGTTACCAATCGATCAATTTCTGGTTTTAATCCTCTCCGTCCTTCTAGAGATATGGGATTTTGTTTTACCCTCACAGGTATGTGGGGTTCAGAAATTTGGATTTTAATTGGTGGGATTTTTAGTTTACTAATTGTGTCCGGAGAGTACCAGACATCGGGGTTGATTTGTTTTTGATCTTCTACGATCAAACGATAAGTAGACACTGTTAGTTCTTGATTTTTTTACTTTAATTTCTAATTGTAATTCGACAATTAAATCTCGTCCCAGTAGATTAAATTCTGCTTCAGGGACGAGCAAGAGTTCACCCATTCCAAATTTATTTTCAGTTTCGAATAGCATATTTTTGATTTTGCTGACTTTAAAGGGTTCTCCTTTTGCCCTGATTACTTGTACTTTTTCAGGAGAAACTTTACATCCCTCAGGTATTTGTTTAATAGTTGATTTCTCAGCTCCAGTGTCTACTAAAAAGGTGAACTCTTGTTTATGGGGACATATTTTTAATTTTATCTAGGGCTCGTGATGACTCCGGTCCCCTAATATATAGAGCCCCTGACTCTCCTATTACGTTTTTAAAATTTCTTCATCCTTGATCCTTTCTCTGCAATTCTTCTTTATATGTCCCTTCTTTCCACAGTAAAAACAACATCTCTGTTCCTTCTTTACTACTACGTTCCCTTGTTTCATTCCAGCCGAAAGGTGTTCATTAGTCCGCCCTTTGCGATCCTCTCTGACTGCCTCTATTCTGCCAGTCCTCTAACTTTTCAATTTTCCTTCTGATGTCTTCCCATGATTTGGCCACAAACTGAGTCTTGAGGAGTATTTGCCCTAAAGGCTCGTCTGGGTTTACCCCAGAGTACAGTTGAAGGGCTTTTCTTAATCGTTCTAGTCACTCAGTAGGGCTTTCGTCTTTCTTTTGCATTTCATTAAATGCCTTATTGATATGCTGGCCACGGGGTAGTGCTTCTCTAATTCCTTGAATTACTATAGTTCTCAGGTCCTGCATATGAGTTCTATGCACCGGATCCTGATTATCCCAATTAGGTCTTTGAAGTGGCCATTTAATATCTGCTTGGGGTCCCTGGACATGTTGAGCATCCCACAGTCTCAGTCCTGTTCGTCTAATCATATCTCTTTCCTCGGTAGTAAATAATTGACCAAGGATAGATTGCATCTCATCCCAAGTATAAAGACTTGGTCTCAAAAATTGATCTAATCTTTCTGCCACTCCGAGTGGGTCCTCAATTAAGTTTCCCATCTAGGTTCTTTTAAAATCCCGCAGGTCAGCCGAATTTAGGGGTACGGAAATGTATCCAATCGCAGGTTGAGGTCCCCCCATGGGTATTTCCCTTAGGGGATACATCTGAGCTGCCCCTGTTTGACTTCTAGTCACACGTCTCGGAGGAGGGGGAGACCCCTGTTCCGACCCTGATGGGGGAGTGGGCGCTCTAGGGACTTCTGGAGGAGCTGTGGGAGCAGGAGGAGGAACATAAGGAGGGGGAGTCAGAAGGATTTCGTCCAATTCTTCCTTCTTTTTCTTTTGTTTAGTTTTTTGTTCATTCAATGGATAAAGTCTCGCTTCTGGTCTTTCCAGCCAAACTTCCGAATATTGACTCTCCTCTGGGTTAAGAGGTTTTTTATTATTAACCCAGAGGTTTAATTGTTGTTTTATCCAATCTTCTTCTGACCCATAGACTGGCCAGAAGACATTTTTAGAAATCTTCTGCCCTCCCCATATCTTAGTACAATATTCTATCATCTTCTGTTTATCTTTCCCTAGAATTCCAGGGAAATATCTCCAATTGTCTAAGATATATGCCAGAGGGGTATTCCTAGGTACAGTAGGTACCCTTCCCATGGAAGTCGAAGGCTTGCTGCCCTTCGCCCCCATCTTCTGGACTATACGTATACACACTCACTCACTCCCCTTATTCCTGGCCCAGTCCCTCGCGGGAGGTGGGAACCGCAGAACTAAAGGGTCCACACTCGCTTGGTTCAGTATATCGAACCTCTCATTCGTTATAGTCCAGGAAAACCCAATCCCGCCCGGACGGCAAACCCGCGACCAAACATCGCAATATACTTACGCGTCCTGCGTCTTCGTCCGGACTCCCGTGCACAGAAATTTTATGGGATTTTACCGGTTTTCCTTTGCTCACTATTCTAGAATTTAGGTTCGTCGGTAAGGTTGAAGTAGGCTGTTGGTCGCGGGGCCGCGAATTGTCGCGGGGCGCGCCTCCCCGGAGGACCAAAGTCTACCGTTCCTTATCCGAGTCACGGCACCAAGAATTGTTATAAATTGAGACCACAATGGATCATAATCCAATAAAAAATTTATTAATTGTAGCAAGTAGAATATGAGCAAAGACAGCGCTGGGCGGCAGGGGAGTCTATGTTCCGCCAACTGCCGCGCCTCTCATTTGAAACACCCTCTTTTTATCAGTCCTTCAGTTCCGCATTCGTGGAGTAATCTGCGCATGTCTCGGTTGTTGCTAAGGGGTCTTTTTCTGCCTTCTGGTGGTCGTTGAGGCTGAAGGCTGAAGTCTTCCTCGGTTACCTTTAGATAACCTTTTCCATATATGGTTTTCAACTTGCTGTATAGTAATTCTCAGAACTGTTTTGCAAGCTCTATTTCCAAGCAAAGCAATAACTATTTCCCGCCTTGCGGTTTCTTTAAGCAGTCCTTATCTTAGTAATCTCACAAAATAGTTTCAACTTATACAAGCGGTATCTGACTAGGCTTATGTAAGCAATGGCTTATTTAATCTTTATATTGGCTTAGCATAAATCTTAATAAACAATACTTTAGTCTCTAGTTTCTCACAAGGCCCAAAATAAGGAACAGTTTTCCCGCCGCGCATGCGGACTTCAACACCGGCAAACTGCGTGGACGGAGACCATTTTGTAGCGTATGCCGGCAAAATGACGGAGTATGACTACGTGTTCGTGCTGATTCCCATTTATTATATAGCCTTTGCGTTAATAGCGGTTATCTTAATTGTTCTTTTAATACTTCTTTTTTGTCCTTGTCGCTGTTCACCATGCGAACGACCATTATGTTTCTTTTATTGAATTTTTGTGACCCTGAGATATGTTTTAGTATTGTAGAGTCACTTGAATTTATAATAGTTAATTGTCACGGTATGTTAAGTAGATGATGTTAGTCATTGGATAAGATAATTGTTAAATGTGTTTTAATGTTATAGAGTTAGCTAAGTTTAGAATAAAAGTTGATGTTAAGTAGATGTTGCTAGTTATTGGATATTGTTGTTTAACCTGTTTAGAAATGTTATAATTGTTATGATATTGTTGATCGTTTATATTGTTGCTGAATGTAGAAGTATTGTAGTAGTCTCAAAAAGCCAAATCATTTTATTTTGTTGGTTTACCATGGAAATTTGTTAACTTGGTTATGTCATTGTAGCATGCACCTCTTCCCTCTTTCTCTCTCTATACCTTTACTTTCTACGCCACCACGAGGGCAGCAGTGTCGAGCCATGGGGTGGACGTAAGAGACTGCGTTGGAACTGCTGACTCGACATCGCTGACATCGTTACCGGGGAGTGCGCACAGGCTGTCCCCGAAGAAAGCCACCGCATCCGCAACAGCCGAGCTGTGCCTGCCCACCAACACGAGGTGAGAAACCACCACGAGCACCTGGGCATGTGCCCATGGAAGAACAAGGGGCGGCACGCAGAATAATGAGTTTGTAGAAATGGGTGGACTTTTCCGAGAAACCGTGGGGACTGGGACGATAAAAAAAGGACGGCGTACTCCCCTCCCTCCTGGCGCACGCGACGAGTGACCTGGACGTTGGGAGACCACTGAAGGAGATGAAGAAGGAGAGAAGGAGATGAGCTGAGGAACCCGACCCCCCATCACTGGTGTCGGAGGCGACTCGGCGGGACGTTGTTGGCTTCGTGGTGGTAACTAGTCTTGCTACCTCTTCTCCGTTCTCTTGCTTAGGTCTGCCTCTTCTCTTTCTTCCTCACTTTGTTTCTGTCGCAGTTATTGGTTGTTATAGGAAATAAACGTTGGAAGGTTGTACAGCACTTGACCTCGTTTGTGTCTTAATCTCGCTCTCAGGATCATTTAACAACCCTCCCCGATATTGGGTCGGGACAGGTGCATAATGACGATCGTCCTCAAGTTATTACTAAACAGATTCCATTTACTGAGTTTTAGCAAAATTAAGGAAGGATTTTGCAAGGACTCCAAAGCGATCAGAAATGGAATATGTTTGGAGAGTCTCGTCGTCAGGAGGAGATGTAATCTTGTTGTCAGAGAAGGAAGCAGAAGGATCCTGGGGTGGTTTAATATCCTTATTTTATATCCTTATATCACCTTATATTATGCCTACATAATGCCTATATCAATAATGCATCATGTTCATCATGTAAGTTGCACCTCTCTGTGTTACAGTGTGTTGCAGGTAGGAAAGTCAGTTTATTACACCTAATCAAACAATTACAACACAGTTCAGAGGCAGGCAGCTGATGAAAGATTGGAATAATAAATTGTAACTTCCAAGCAAAAAATTGCAGATAAAAAAGCCAATTGCAAAGAAAGGCTGTTGGCTAAAATTAGGCCAGCCGAGATTCATTTCAAGGAGTCACATATAAGAAGTTTTGAAGCTGTTTCCGCTGTGACATCTAAAGATAATCCTTTGTGCCTTATAAAAGCTCGTAAGAGAAATGCTTTTTATATATTTAAAAATGAAAAAAAAAAACCTTCCTCTTCAGGAACGGTTTTGTTTCACCCAAGTTAACTAAACATTGGTGCTACTTTAAATGTATACTATGATATGTATTTATATCATTATTTTATATAAGGATACATGTTACAGGTGTGTTTCTAATGAACAGTAATTATCAGGCCTTGTGGTCATGGACACCGAGGGCAGCAGATTGGGCCGGGGGGCTGAACCCTTTGGAGAGGGGAGACCCCCTCGCTAGAATAGGTAGAAATCGGTAGAAAATGGGCAAAAGGTGGCTCGTTTGCAGATGATGGATGATCGGGAGCTGAAATCTCACCAGGGCTCTCCAAGGATGATGCCTGTGGATCCAGAATGGATGACTTCTCTAATCTGAGGACTTCCAGAGCTCTAAAACCCATTGGGATCGAACTCCAGGGGAAGATCCCAAATTGGAGCAGACGGAGTTCCAGCTGCTCTAGAGGGAGGAGCGACCCCCAATCGCTGGAGAAAAGTGTGGACGTGGGGGGAAGCAGCCCAAGAGCTCATTAACTTTGGGAGGAAATATGGTCCCATGGGTGGATCCTGGCCAAGACCTGAAAGCCCTACGAGCCACGGAAGAAGGTGAGGTGTGGTCAGCGCCGGTCAAGAGAAGTCAGGATTCCAAATCGGATGCTGGGAGAGGGAAGTCCCGAAGCCACCAGGAATGGTGGCAACTGGGGCTCCGGAGAGGTGTTCCCCAAGATCTAACGGATGGGCTTCCAACCCAGAAGTTGGAGAAACTTGTCCAAAAATGGCAAAAAGTCAATTTGGAACCAGCCCCTAGTGCCCTACTATGGATAGACCTCGGGGAAGAAGCTGAGGAAGAAACCAAGGTGATGGGAAACCAGATCCTCCATTCCCCGAAGGTGAAATGGAGGATGGATGTTGATAAGAAATGGAGGATGGATGTTGATAAGACAACTCACCTTCAATTGGAGAGGGGATTTATCGAGTACTGTGGCTGTAGGGCCAGAGAAAAAAACAGTTTTAATTGATATGGGGGCACAAATCACCGCACTGATGTGGACCGAGGCAGAGCAACGTGGAATTTCGACTTTGTCTGAAAACCTCATTAACTGAAATGCTTTGGGGGAAACCCAATCGGTCCCTACGGCCTTGGGAACATGAACGCCTTTGGGATGCAGTTCCCCAGGTCAAGAATTGTTGGGGGAGAAATGGCTGCCCCGAACTGAATGCATTTTGTCCTAAACCCTTGACTTTAACCCCAGACCCTCAGTGGTCCCGGAGAACTGGCTTTTTCTCCTGGACAGCCAGTCCTGGTAGAACTGCCAACCATCGGAGCCGTTCCTTCCGTGCTCGCCGAACACCTCAATAAATCTGCTTGAAAAGCAAAACATGGAAAAGAACATCAAATCCACACCGGGTGGATTATTCCATCCTTCTCTTAACCATCTGCTTCTGGTTCCTTGGAGCGACCCAAATCTGTTTTTTTTTATTTTTTCCAGGTGAAATCTTGGAAGTCTGCCTGCAGGAATCCATGAAGCTGCAGATGGTTTGGTCAGTGATTCCTTTGTTAATATTTATAGGGTGTTAATATTTATAGGGTGTTAATATTTATAGGGTGTCGTTACAGAACCAAATCCAAGAGGTGTTAAAGCTTGGATTTATTCTTCCATTGAAAAGTTCGTTAGAACTCCAGGAACATTTGATAAACCCCAGGTTCGATGATGTCAGGGGAATTAGTCCTGCCCAGCCGACTTCAGAACCCTGGAGATTTCCAAGTGCTGACCCAAAACGTGCCGATCGCTCCCCGAAAAGCGGAGGGCTCTCTCCCTCGAGGAGTTCCCCTCCGGCCGTGCCCCGACCCGAGGGGGAGTCCCCAGCTGCAGCCCCGCCGCTCCCAGGATTTTCCCTTTTCTAGGAGAAATTTCCCAATTCCCAAATTTCAGTTGGACCGATTCCAACCTGACCTCCGGCGCGACACCGGTTCTCCCCTGGTTGAATCGGATCCGGGGTTGTTTCATCCCGATTTGGGCCGTTTAATCCCGATTTAATCCCGATTTCAATGGACCGGGGAGGACCCCGAGGGCTCCTTCCGCCTCCCCTGGGGAAGCCCCGCCCACTCCCAGCCCCACCCACCAGCTGCCAGGCCCCACCCCCTCACCCCAACCCCACCCCAGCTCCACCTCCAGCCCCACCTGACCCCGCCTCCCCACCTAAGCCCCGCCTCCTTTCTCCCATGTGGCCACGCCCCTTGGCCCACCAAGCCCCGCCCACACCCTTGGAAACAGAGGGAACCTCTGCCGGGCGCGGCCGCGCCTCCCCACACCCTCCCTCCAGAGGCCCCACCCCCTTCACCAGCAGACCCCGCCCCCCGCCAGCAGGCCCCGCCCCTTCCCCAAGCCCCGCCCACCACATTCACACCCCTGTAGCAGGGTTCCCCAGCATTCACCCCCCTAAGTCCCCCCTCCCGAGCCCCCGCCCCTCACCCCCAGGCTCCGCCCCTCCACCCCAGGCCCTGCCCACTCTCCCCACAGACACCGCCCCTTCCCCCAAGCCCCGCCCACCTCATTAGCGCCGCTAATTAGCGCACTAAGGTGTGTGTGCCTTTAAAAAGGGACAGGGGGATTGCCCAGGGGGTGGGGCTACGCCTGGGGGTGGGGCCACGCCCTGGGGGTGGAGCTACGGCTGAGGGGCGGGGCTTGGTCTGGAAGGGGCGGGGCTAAGTCCTAAAAAGGGAGGGGAGAGGCCCTTGGGGAGATTGGGGGGGGGTGCCTTTAAAAAGGGATGGGGGGATGGCTGAAGGGGCGGGGCCACGCCTAAGGGGCGGGGCTACACCTTAGGGGTGGGGCTACACCAAGGGGCGGGGCCACGCCTTAGGGGAGGGGCCAAGGATGCCCCTCGGGGGGGTGGCAGAAGAACATTGGGGCAGGGGGAGCTGGAGGGGGCGGAGCTACAGGCAGGGGGTGGGGTCAGGTCTCAGGGGCGGGGCTAAGAGCACCCTGGTCTCCAAGAGGGGAGGGGGCAGGTCTTCCCAGCTGAGGAGGTGGAGCCAAGGCCAAGGGGTGTGTTCTGGTAGGGGGGCATGGCTTACTCTTGACAGGGGGCGGGGCTAAATGCTCTTGCCGAGGGGAGGACTCAGCATCCCGGGGGCGGGTCTTCCCGGCCCAGAGGGTGAAGCCAAGGCAGGGGGTGTGTCCTCCTGACTTGGGGGCAGGGCTTACACCTCTGGGGCGGCACTTAATGCTCCATAACCCTAAAATCCTTGGGGGCGGGACTCAGCATCCTGGGGGCAGGTCTTCCCCACCCAGGAGGCGGAGCCAAGGCAGGGGTGTGTCCTTCTGGCTTGGGGGCGGGGCTTATTCATCAGGGGGGTCGGGCTAAATGCTCTATAGGCCTAAACTTGCCAGGGGAAGGACTCAGTGTCCCAGGGGTGGGTCTTCCCATGCCAGGGTGCGGAGCCCGAGCGGCAGTGGGCGTGCCCACCGTCAGCCCCCCCCCCCCCCCAAACTCCCCCTCCGGCCGGCCGATCCAATGGGAACTGCCGCCGTCGAGGATTCGGACGGGATCAGGAACCCCCCTGGGGGAGGAGGTAAAAAATTTGGGTGTTTTTCCGCACCATGGATCTATAGGGCAGGGGTGGGGGGAGGGGGATCCAGCCCCCCACCAGGACATCGCGGTCGTTCCTCTCTCCCGGACTTTCCCCGGAAGGTTTTCACCCCCCCCCCCGAATTATCGCCCCCGCGTCAGAATCCGGTGGTCGTGCGGCGGATCCGATCGTTTCCCTGCCCCATAGAGATGGGTCCGAGGGGGGGTCCGGCCTCTCCCTGCCCCAAAACAACGAGATTCGCCCCCAAATCCCCGCCCCACGGCGAGATCCAACCTTCTTCGTGCCCCCCGACACCAAAATCCCCCCAACCGCCCCCAAATCCGGGTTCCCACCCAGCTGGGATGAGCCCTCCGGCTTCGGGATCCGACCCGACCCCAAATCGCGGGGGCTGCCGGGACTCGGTGGGAACGGGGGGGACAGTGGGAAGGTGGGAGGGCGATTCCCTGGACTGGAAAATTAATTAAATAGCATTAATTTAATTAAGTAATTAAATAAATGCTGCAGTTGAATTCCCCCTTGGGGAAAGCCCGTAGGCTTCAATGAAGACCCAGCCAATGAATTAAGCCAATAATTAATTAAGCCAATAAATGAAGACCCAGCCAATTAATTAAGCCAATATTTAATTAAGCCAATAAATGAAGCCCTGATCTGTTCCCTCTCCAAGGGATTTATTTCAGGTTAACCTTTTAGGGTTAGGGTTAACCTTTAGTTAGGGTTAGGTTAAGTTTATTAAGTTAATTAAGTGAGGTTAAGTTTATTTAAGGGATTTCACCTTCTGCAAATGGCAGCTGGAAGACAAAAAGCATTAATCGATTAATTAATTAATCGATTAATTAATTAATTAATCATTAAGATGAGATGAATTAATTCATTAAGAAGTTGGGCGCCTAAGGGGAGTTTGCAGGGGCTATGGAGACGTGAGGGGCTTTTGGGCTGTTTCCCCGGAGTTTCTGGGAAAACCGGGATCCATCGGGACGGATCAACCCGTCCGTCCGTGTTCGGATTCTCTTCCGGGGGGAGAATCCTGGTTCTTCTCTGCGGTGCTGAGCCCTCGGGGGTTCTGGCAGAGCGGGCGGTGCAGGGAGGACGGCGATTCCTCTCCCCTCATGGGCTGCAGGAGGAGAAAGGTAAAAAATAAAAAACAACAAACATTTTAAAAAAACATAACTCTGAGTCCTACCGGGTGGCTCGGAAGGCTGGAAATCCTCCCTTAGGCAGAAATGCCTAATTTTGGTTATTTGTGGTGATTTGTGGTGATTTGTGGTGATTTGTGGTGATTTGTGGTGATTTGTGGTGATTTGTGGTGATTTGTGGTGATTTGTGGTGATTTGTGGTGATTTGTGGTTATTTCGGTTATTTCGGTGATTTATGGTTATTTCGGTTATTTCGGTGATTTATGGTTATTTCGGTTATTTCGGTGATTTATAGTTATTTCCACTATCCATTCATATCTGTCAGGAGTGAAGGCGGTTTTGCCATTGCCAGCTTCGATCGTGTTCTCTTTAATCCGTTTAGAGGCACCTCAGCCACAAATATATCAAACAGCCAATCCTAATGTTGGAGTCCTCTAAAGTGTGACTGAATTATTTATTTGGTGATGATGAAAATGGCTGGGATTTATTGGGTTTTCTTTGATTCCGCTCAAAGTCTGGAAGAGAAAAGATCGGCGATTGTCTCTCCCAGTTTCTTATTCCGAATCCTTCCAGGCTTTTCATTTTTCACGAGCTGCTGTTCCTACTTTAGAGTCAAGGTGAGGGAGTTAAGATTTTTTTTTTATTCTGTTAAAGAGATTTAAGTATATAAAAACTTTTATTTTTACTCATTATGCCTCGCACGGGTAAATCCAAGATGCAGCATCAATTAGGTGAGAAGAAATGGTGAAAGAAATTGAATTTTGTTGGAAGCTTTTTTGCACGGTGGGAGCTATCGCACGTTAATTGCCGAGAAGGGTCCGCTGATCCCAGCAGAGCTCGTGTCTGACCATTGGGAATAGTTTAATACTCTGGCGTCTTTCGGCCAATTAAGTCTGTGGAATAAGTCGAATAAGTCGAATAAGTCTTGGGTCTCTAACCGGTGGGCAGGTTTGGATCATCAGCCAGGCTTCTTGCCCGGCTTTTCTGTGCAGGAGAAAAGTGATTGTGGTTAACTGAATAAATGTAAAAAAAAAAAAAAAAAAAATTCTTAGTGGTAGTTAAATGGGATAGGAGCAGGGCAGTTGGCTTAATAGCTGCAGGTGTGTTGTGAAAAGTGCGTGTGAAAATGTGAACTCTCGCTTGTGCGCTTGTAAAATATTAAGCTGACGTTTTAGAGCGGACTCAGAGAATGAATTCATTTTTGGAAGACGATATTAAAACTCTAATTAAACTTTATAAGTGAATAAGCACCACAAATAGATCTCTGTTCTCATCTTATAATTCCTGTTCCTAATTAGTTCTCTGAAGTCCTGCCGCATCCTTCTGCGGCACACCCATCTCCACAGCAGCAGTTCTTCTCTCCAAAAGCTTCTGGGTTTGTTGTTTTAATTTTTTTTTTTATTTTATTAATGCATACTTAAAATAGGAATTGTCTTGCTGGGTCGGTTCAGGCTGGAATTCTGCCTTTGGCAGCGGTTCCTGCCGGATGCTTTGGATGCGGAAAGTTTGTGGTGGAAAACTCCATCTGCCTGAGCACTTTCTGGAGAGATGGTTTTCTCCAGATATTGGTTATTCAAATTGGCGAGAAAAAAACATTTCAAAGGTTCTTTTTGCTTCAGAGCTGCAGTTCAAGATCTTACGAATGGTTTTTCTTGCAAAGTCAAGCCCCAAAGTGTTCGATGCTGCTTTTTAGCTGTCACTTGGAGGCACCAAAAAGCGTTTAGTCCTTTGGAATGGCTGGGTTTGTCCGTTTGCTGAAGGACGGCTTCTTGGGTCATCGGAGAAATAAGACACACGTACCTAGAGCTGCTAGTACCTTTTATTTTCCAATCCCATTATTATTTTCCAATCCCATTATTATTTTCCAATCCCATTATTATTTTCCAATCCCATTATTATTTTCCAATCCCATTGAGATCCTAGCCTAGCAGCACTCCATGTACCAATATCTATGTTTTTTTATAGATGATGGTGTTCGAGTCTGGAGTTTAAACATTTCCCAGCCCAGCCCCTGATATTTGGATACTTGTGTTCTCACGTGAAACTGGAGCTGTATGGGGGGAAACCTTTCATTGCGACATGTTGGAAAAATAATTATTCTGAGACTGAGGAAGACGGATGGCTGCTTCTGAAATGAAGATATGTTGGTAAGGACTAATAGAAGATATGTTGGTAAGGACTAATAGGAATAGTATAGGACTTCTCTGAACTAAAGATGTGCAGTTTTGGTGCATTAGAAGGAAGGTCATTAGCATTATTTTTGTTTGCTCGGAAACAAATGGTCCGGGAAGGAGCGTGGTTGATGGGTTGCCAAGAAAAGGCTGGCTCTGCTCTTGCGTAGAGTCTCTGTGAAGATGAAACCAGAATACAGTGCATGTTTTTTGCAAAAAAGACTGTTTTATGACAAACCTGGTCATGAGCCTTTTCTGGGAAATGAGGCTGGAAGGTGCCAGAGGCTGGTGCGTCGCCCGCTCCCCTGTGTCCCCCGGCAAAGCGCATTGGAGCGGAGCTGGAGGGAAAGAGGACTCTGGGAAGCACATGGAAATACACAGGGAAAGCCAGAAGAAAATGGACCAGGAAGACCCTGCAGGTTCAGAGCGTAGGAAACTCTTGGACTCAGCCCCAGGTTGTGTTTCATTGGTGAAACGTCATGATGTTGGGTGAGGCTTGGAGATGATCAACGAGGTCTTGGCTGGATCCTGAAGGGATTTATGGAGATGGTCACTTGTGGGAACGGGTCTGCATCCAGCCATGTGCCATCTTAAATCTGTTTATTCTCTTCGAATACATTTTCCAAAAATAAACAAAAGAATGCTGTGAGTTTTCTTTCCCCTACAGATAGGCTCGGATGAAACACTTCACGGTGCCAAAGGTTTCCGATGTTAAAAACGGAGAGAGCTGTCGCAGAGAGACGCTGGTGGTGGGGGTCCGTTTCGAGACCCCCGGCCTCTCCCCGTCGTTCCCAAGGGATGCGAGAGGCGAGAGGGTGGGGGACCTAACCCTAACCCTAACCCCAACCTCTGCCCGGCATTTCTGCTCCCCTTCTTCCCTGCTCGGTTGTTCCTCTTGGACCTTGCTGATGGCTGGGAGCTTTTTAAGTTTGTTTTTTTTTTAACTCAATTGCTTGTGATCGACTGTGCTCTTAATCTGTTTATTGCGTTGCACCAATTTAGCTTAATCCTAAATCCATTCGGTGCTCTCAGATCGCTTTACCAGTGTCCAGAGGAGGTGTTGGCAATAAATCCAGCCTAATTAATTCTCTCTGCAGACAGGGATTTAAAATTTCACGCCTGGGCTGGAAGAAGAGCAGAGTGTTGCAGGAGTGCAAATGCAAAATTGCAAATGCAAATTGCAAAATTGCAAAAATGCAAATGCAAAATGCACTACACAAATTTGCACAGGAATGCACGGGGTGAGAAGCAGTTTAGCATCTGCTCGTTTGCTTTTTTTGCTTGTTTGCTTGTTTGCTTTTTTTCCTCCTGTCTAGTTGATGTGACTGTTCAGTCCACTTTCTCCATGGAAAGAAAACCTTTGTATGTGCTAAGAAACCAGCGGTGGGGACTCCCGGTCCCCTTTCCCAAAAACCAGCAAGGAACAAAAGTGATGCTCTATTTGTTTACGTGCTTTAAAAAAAGCACCAAAAAATTAAATAAACTTGCAAATACTCTCAGTCTTTGCCGCCCACCCTCTTTTGTCCGGCACAAGCACCAAAAACCCCCCTCAAATTAAGTCCTTTGGTGAAATTAAATAAATTTTATAATTAAATTAAATTAATTACATAAATTAAATAAATTTCTCTGGCTGGTGGTGGCCATCAGAGGTCTCTGGCAGAGGATGGTGCCACAGGAGCCGCCATGGCAGAGCTATCCCCCCGCCGGGACGTTCACGGGGCCAGTTGTTTAATCCAGACCCTTTTTGCCTTGGATTGGCATTAGAGAAAATTTTGTGCGCTGTCAAATCCATGTCAAAGAAATGACCCCCTTCTACAGCGAGTGCGACTGATCCCTCTCTTTATGAAATCAGTTATTTTGATTTTTTGATGCACAAAAGTGAATTGCTATCCTATATATTCCGTAGGAGGCTGGGGTCGCTCTGCTCACAGCTGCAGCTACACCGCCCTGTGCGGGGTGTTCGAATGGGCATGATAGGAAAAATAGAAAAATCAATAACAGCATTAGAAAAATCTTTAACCCCACTATCAGAAGTAGCGTCGCCGCTTGGTGGTGTTGGAATAACTGTACGCGCGCAGGAGGGTTTTTCAGCTTTAACTTCAGATTTGACGGCAGAAAATGTGAAGTAGCAAAGCTCAGAGGAGCCCTTAACATTTCTTGGAATTCTCCCCCCCCCTTTTTTTTTTTCCTAACATACTGGTATTGCTAAACACAAACTTGCCGCTTGCTAATTCTCCTTTTTTCCCTGTCCAGTTTGCGTTGCTTTCAACGCAAAAAAAAAAAGCAACTCGCGTTGCTTTTGCTTTTTGCTGCTTAGGTCAGCAGAATCCCTTTGTTTAGGACAGGAACTGTAGCTCATAATTCATTCAGGAGCAAAGGAAACTCACTTTTTCCTCTTGAATTTTCCTTTCCTCGCTCTGGAGGTGAACGCTGAAATTGGGCTGGTTTAGGGAATGCCATCCGCATCCTGGCTCCGGTGCCACTCAGCCTGTGGGGAAAACACGTCGGAATTTCCAGTGCCGCATCTGGGAGGAAACATTTGGGGTTTGGGGCTGTTTGAAATCGCATTTTGTGCTTATATGTTAGGTCCGGGGGATAAATTGCGTGTCAGCCTGGGAAGTGGGGAAAAGCGAGACCCCCGTGTTTTAAAACTGTTTTAAAACTTTAAAACTTGTTTTAAAACTTTTGTTAATTTGTAAATATAAAGGCTGGGACTCTCCCAGATCAAGGTGGAGTTAACCTGATTTTCGGGAAAAAAAGGGAAAAAAGTGCGGAGGTTTTTGTGGCACTTCCCCATATCTTAAGCTAGTAAGTCTTGGGGAGATTTTGGTAAATTTTTGTTGTAGTGGGCAGGTAAAGATTAGGATGAAACATGAAGTGTCTTCATAGGAAAGATGAATTTGCAAAATGTTTTGCTGTCTCCTTTTGGTGGAAGCATGTGGTTTTCAGTTCCCATAACCTTGGGGCATTCTGAAATCATGATTAAAGCTCCAAGAACAATGTGACTGGCATTAAAATTGGTAAGTTTGAAAAATGATGCATTGTGAATTTTTCCTTAGTTTGCTTTTCTTGTCTTCCAGCACTCCAGGTCACATTTTCCAGCTTTTTCCCACAGCAGGGAGGGCTGGATGGTTTTGGTTTTTAATTGTAGGCTGAGGTCTTTATGTCATCCGCTCTGCCCAAAGCTGGGGCTTCAGGAAAACAACACATTGGGCAAGACGTGAGAGCAATTCCAGTGGTTGGGGAGAGATTCAGCCTTTGTCCAAGGTGAAACTTTGCTATGAATATTGCTTATTGGAGTGGGGAATGTACCAGTTTGAATCCAGACGGTATTTACATACCTAAGGTGATGTGGTATGAAAATATTCACCATGCAAAGAGCAAGCTTTCTCATGAAAGATCTGTTTAATGGGTATCTCTATTTGATCTTTCAGGGGAGAAAAATAGTCTATATCGGCTGTATATACAAATTGGACAATAATTTAGATAGTACTTGATGGGAACTCAGAAGCACAGCGGTTGCTCTGGGTAGCAGAGATGTAGATGACACTTTCAGCTTTTTGTCTTGTTACCCATTTTTTTAAGAAGTTGTTGGCTATTTACCTGGATGGTTAATTCATTCCTGTAGAATTAAAAAAAAAAAACATGGAGACTGCACATAAAACCCAGAGGTTTAGTAGGGTATTAGAGATTCATTTGGGTGCCTGAAATACAGAGGATCTTGGATTTGGCTCGTGTCTCAGTGGTCTTTGTTTAACCGATCACTGCTAACTTGGTTTAACCGATAACACACGTTGTGCTGTTCCTGGTCTTGACCTTTTTCCAGTTAAACTGCCTTAAAATGAAAGTGTTGACGGGGAGATTCTGCAGCCCTGGCGTCCGTGGGCTCTTTGTCTGGGGGGAGTTAGCAGAGAGCTGCGTGTTTGCAAATTTTAATTTTAATGGCTCTTGCTCCGGATGGCTTTTAACATACACCCTGCACAGCCCCCCTGGGCAGGAACTGCTTTTTCCATCGCCAGTTTGGGTTTTCTCACTGTGGTTTTATTGCACTTTTTAGATTTTTGGGGCGTGTAAAATGCCATCAGATGGGTAACAGAAAGAGGAGGGAGGTTTTCAGCACAACCTCAGGCTTCGCAATCGCCGAGCAGGCTGCTGCATGAAAGGGAAAAATGAAAAATGCCCGACTTTGTATGCTTTAGAGAAAAGCTGTGAAAGGGAAAAATGAAAAATGCCCGACTTTAGAGAAGAGCTGGGTCCGTGTCCGCGCGGACCTGCCTCAAGCTGCTGCTTCTGGAAGTCAGGAGGAGCTTTTCCCAAGACTGTCGCCGCGAAAGGACCACGTTTGGGGAGAAGTGTCGACGAGAGAGCGAGACCAGCTTTGCTCCCTTGCTTTCCCTGAAGATGAAGGGAATCGAGGAAGGGTTTTGTGATGGAAAAGCGCACGGGGAGGGCAGCTGCGGTGTTGCCACGTGGCCGCGGTCAAGTGTATTTTCCAGGAATAATTTGTGGGTGCGGGGATGTCGTCGAGCATCTTTGCTCCTCTGCTGGCCCCAGCTCTTTCCCTGCCTGCAAAGGTCCCTCCGGTGGATGGAGGGTGCGGGTTTCCCCAAAAAGGGGCTCGGGGCATCCGTCGGGGAAGGGGCGCAGACTGCCCGTCAGCAAAACTGTCCCGGCGCTTCGCCTTTGACGTCCTCGCTCAGGGGGAGGCTGTTCTGGGCACCTTCAGGAAGGTCCTTGGGTCTGGGATGAAAAGCTGAAAACTCTGAAGAAGAGTGAGGACGTGTGTAGAAGAATGCTATTCCTTCAAATGGGAAAATGTGCTTTGGGATAAAAATAGGATACTGTCTGCAAAGAGGATGCTCGCCCCTCCTCATCCATGCTGGGAGACAGATTTGTTCCTGGTGCCAGATACAGGTCTCCCCTTTTCTCCTCCTTCCAAGGCTTTTCTCCATGCCATGGTGAAAAATTTGTGTTCTCCTTCGCCGATGCCTTCAGAGGACCAACGGCAAATGATCAATTCAGATAGTGGAAAATGGGCTGGCTCTTCTTGCTGTAAAAACTCCCATTACTCTGTTCTAAAGAAGGATCCATCTCTGATGTGCCTGAGCCGGTCAGTGAAGTGCAGACCTCGCAGGAAATGGATTTTTTGATTCTTGACAAGAAGTCGACAAAGAGTAGCTTTTCAAGGGAAAAATATTCTTCCTGGCAGGACCAGTGGTGGGGCTGGGGTAGGGAAGGCAGTTGCCTTTGGACCAGAAATCTCTGTACTTGGACCTGAGCTCTTTCCACTCTGATTTGTCTTCGTGGATATAAAAAAAAATCAGGTGTTGATTCCCAAAGCAACTGAAGAATTGCACATACGTTGTTGTAACCTCTCAAATATGCCAGTGCTTCCACTACAAGAGGAGTCTGTGCAAGAGAGGAGAAGCAATGTGAAGGTTTAGAAAAAGGTGATGCCTTTTCTTATTCAGCAGAGTGTCTCTGTAGAGGGAAGCATGCAAGCACTTACTCAGACTCACTAATGCATTAAATACCTGGATCTTTAGACAGGACATGGTACGGTATGTCTTTGAAATGACCCTTGTGGGCTCTGCCCTCCCTATCCAGCAATAAACTCATTCCCAGGACTAATGGTAAAATTCTGCAAGGCATAAATTCCTAACATAAATAGATTTACAGTAAGTTAATAGATTTTCCGGCATATCTCTTGCAACCTATTTGCGGTAGCATCATTTTAACATGCACAGTAATTGAAAAAATTGTCAGGTGATAGGATTTATAATCCTCTCTGACCCGTGTTTTTCATGCCTAGGAAAGGCTCCATCATAAACATAACATTTGCAGTAAGGAAATACCTTGTGTGGAAGTGTCCGGAAGGGAGGTGTCTCTGGATGGTAACTTTTCTTTGGAAAAAAGGATTCTGGTGTTAGGAGAAGCTAATACTTAGCAAATGCCACCAAGAGAGTCACATACTGATGTGCCCAGAGTTGCAGAATAGATGAGTCGGAACATTGGAACGATGAAGATGAACTTCAACTTTGTTCGATAGTATATTCTGTGTTGGTTTCCGTACGCAGCCTTTGAAATATGCGGTCTTTATTTTGAGAGGATTCCACTGAAAGTATCCTTTGGAGCAAGTGTTTATTTTTTTCGAAGCATATTTGTCCTTGCTCCTTTTGTCATCATTATTTATATATCAAAAGTTATATTGATCTGGAGATGATTATGTGTTAAACCATGTCTGAGCAGCGGTTGCTCTACTCCTGAGAAAACCAGCTGCCATAAAACTTGTGGTAAATTTATCGATCGATCCTCTCTATGTTTCTCTTTAGAAAAAGAACAGGCTGAATTTTAATTTACTGGGTACGTGGCTGAACACATGGCCCCCATGTTCAGCCTGTGAGGAACTTTCGAGAGATGAATAGTGCTATGACTTTGCAGAGGATTATTCATATTCTTGAAGGAAAGCTTGTCTGGAGCGGGTGGCGGAGCTTCGGATCGATTTCTGGCAGCAGTGGTGGTGAGCCGTGCTCTTGGAAGCCAAATTATCATCTTGTGCTCCCATTGCAAAGGCTGCCTCGCTCTTGCGAGGGAGAGTGAGGAGACAATAAAACATCTTACTTTTGAAATGAGTGTTCATCAAGCTTTGAGCCAGGGCAAGCGGGATGCAAGAGCCGTGTGGGATGCTGGGAATGGTCCAGCCACGGGCTCAACTGGTACCACCAGGATGGGATGTCTCACCTGCTGCTTCTTCCCTGGGCAGGGACCTGCCCGTGCATCGACTTAAAAATCAAACCTCAAACCAACCCACCAAAGAAAACCCACAAAAAACCCCAACGACCCAACAAAAACCCCAACCAACCAAAGGAAACCCACAAAAACCCCCAACAACCCAACAAACACCCCAACCAACCAAAAAAACCCCCACAAAACCCCCCAACAATCCAACAAAAACCCCAACCAACTAAAGAAAACCCACAAAAACCCCAACAACCCAACAAAAACCCCAACCAACCAAAGGAAACCCACAAAAAAACCCAACGACTCAACAAAAACCCCAACCAACCAAAGAAAACCCACCAAAAAACCCAACAACCCAACAAAAACCCCCAACCAACCAAAGGAAACCCACAAAAACCCCCAACAACCCAACAAAAACCCCAACCAACCAAAGAAAACCCACAAAAAAACCCAACGACCCAACAAAAAACCCAACCAACCAAAGAAAACCCACAAAAAACCCCAACAACCCAACACAAACCCCAACCAACCAAAACCTCCCACCAAAGAAAAGCCCAGCAACTCCCCCAAAAAGCCAACCAACCCAACCCCTCCCACCAAACAAACAAACAAAGAAAACCCACAAAAACACAAACCCCCACCAAACTACCCTCCCCTACAAATGAACAAACAACCAAAAACCCCAATCCCCCCCCAAGCAAAACAGCCCATGGTTTTGGGAGCTCTGCTCAAGATCCCGCAAAGGAGGGAAGGAGAGAGGCGAGTCCATTTTTTTACAAAAAGTCTTGGAACTGGGGCCTTGGGTAGGTCCTCCTTTTTTTTTAGGGATGGAGACAGCGCCTGGGGGGTGTGTGTCTGGGATGTCCTGGTGTGGGTCGGGTGTCCTGTGTGTCCCTGTGGGGTCTCAGGCAGGACGAGGGTTTGGGGACCCTGCTCCATGTCGAGCGAGATGCTGCTAAAATATTCTAAATATGCTAAAATATTCAGTTGGATGCTGCTAGGGAGAGTCGGACGGTCCGGTTGCATTTATGAGATGATCCACGGTCTTATTTCCATGTTGGAAACCCCTGTCCTTCTCCGAGGTGTCTTGAGAAAAAACAAGCTTAGAAAAAAAAAATCACTAAATCGCTTTTGAGAGCCTGGGCGCTGTTCTGCGACTTGCAAACAGCCACTCCTTAGGGGAAGAAAGTCCCACCGATGTCGATTGCTGGATGTTAATGAGAAAATGCCTTTCCCCAGTTCTGCCAGCACAGGTAGGAAGCCAAAATCAGAAATAAAGGGGCTGGAGTGACTTAAAAACAGCCACCAGGTGCCCTTAAATAAGCGCAAGTCCTTCGTGTGACTATAGGGATCGAGAACTGATCTTCTGCCATTTGATTTCATCAGACAGTTGAGATGACTTTAAAGAGAATTTGGCCAGGGAGATGATAAAGGAAGGTATTTGCTTCTTAAATAAATAGTCTGCTCTCCGTTGTTGGAGACTGAACAGGCTGATAAAAGCCCGCTGGAATGAAAGGAAAACCTGGAAAACCTGTCTCAGATCTGCCTTGCTCTAAAGTTACCGAGACCAACGCAATTCCAAAGACTTTTTTCCGAATTTTTGACTATACGCTCAATTTGACCTAGTGGCTTGCTTTATCTTAATTTATTCTGACGAATAAAGGAATTTGCTAGGCATGCGTTTTTTTCAGAAATTGCTTGTCACTTTTAGTCTAAAATAAACGGAGGAACTACACAAACCAGTGTCCCGGTCTTTAGAAATGCTCGGCTTGTAAATTTGGAAGGGAATGTACGTAATCGCTTGCCCTCTGCTTGAAATGTGGCTCATCCTTTGTCTTTTAAGAGCAATGTTGCTTTTTTGGTATCTTTATAACCCCATGAAGTGGATGTTGGAGCCTCCGATTCATAAAATATGGCTGAGGGGGGTGACCGACTGCTGGTTTCCTCGTCTCTCCTCTCTTTTCTTGAAAATGCACTTTGTGTTTAAAAATAAAAACAAAACGCAGCAACCCCAGATGTGGCTTTGCGGCGGTAAAATGCCTGGGTCTGTGATATCTCTCTCTGCTCAGTTCCCCAGTGCAGAGATGCCCTTTTCCTGGGCTTTTTGTGGAAAAAAAAAAAAATTCCTGCTGTGCTGGGCTGTGCTCCCTGGCGGAGCAGCTGGCTCGAAATAAGAGTTGGAGATGGAGGCTGTTGTCTCTGCAGCAAATTGGAGAGGTCAGAGAGACGAGAAGCAAAGAGTGTAAATATTTGAGATTAAAAAAAAAAAAAAGGTGAAGGTGAAAGTTCCCCAGTGATGTGACATTAGTTCTGGGCATGTTATTGATATAATTATAACACAAACCTGGTGGTGCTATTTTCAGTGATTTATTTTCTGTTCTGTGGGATGGGTTTAATTAACTTTTCCCCTTTAGAGGGAAAGAGGAAAATATTTGGAGCGTCTATTCCTGCGTGTGGCCGAAAGCAAACTCCTCCTGGGCTGACCCCGCGCTCTGCCAGCTCAACGCTCCCCGCTGCCTTCCCGCTGTTCCCGAAATCCAGAATAAAACTCCTTAACGGCAATGAGAAGTGAAGAAGCGGGCACTTCTTTATTGCGCACCCGTCTGGTTTAATCCTACAGGTTAAATACACACCTGTTATACATATTCACTAAATTTCTGGGAAATGCCATACATCATCATCAACTGTCCGATAAATCATTAGCATATGCAAATGTCCCTTTTACGCCAGCGTGGGGAAGTCTCTGGTGGTCTTCAGAAGCCCTCTGGTGGTCTTCCATAGTCTTCCTCGCTTTGTCCGAGAGTTGACCTCTCTTACGTGATTCTGCGCAGCGCGATTTTTGCCATCGTGTATTAGATTGACATAAAAGTACATTCAATGTTAATTCTTGAATTTAACGTTTCTAGTGATTGGCCCTCAATCACATCACCTCATCAATATTCTTATACTAAAACATTCATTGGTTAATCTGACCTAATTCCACTAACTGGTCTCTTGATCAAAGTAGGATTTCTAAACCACAGAACCAAAGTCCATAACGATCTCTCTCTTAGTTCATTAAGACTAAATGCTATAATCTAAGAAATTGCCAAAATTTCTATGGTTAACCGATCTTAGACAATACTTATTCTTTTATGATTACTGCACATTTTCTACGTTCCTAAATTTATATAGCTATTGTGTGCTTCAAGCCCCTATTTTCTACAATCTTTACCCTTTTAACCAAACCCGACTGAAGTGAAATTTCAACTTTTATTAAATATTGGTAACAGCACCAGGTTGGGTTCGGTGAGACCACTCCGACCCCAGCGGTCTCTGCCCTGCGGAGCAGCAGTTTGTTCCCTGCTCTCTCCATCGCAAAAACTCCCAGCCGCCTCGGGGAGCGCTGGAGGAGGAGAAAAACCATGTGTTTTTGGAAAACAAAGGGTTTTCCTTGGCGGTAAATCTGAAAACCCACTTTGTGGGTGCGGAGTTGGATGCTCTCCGAGCCAAAGGCTTCCCCCCGTCCTCAGGCACTCCCGCGTCTGGGCTCTGCTGTGCCTCTTCCCAGTGGTCCTGCTGCATGGGGCATCTCCAAACTGGTGCCCAGTGATGGAGAGGAGCCGGGACTGGGACCCCAACCCTGATGTGGGCTCCAGCACCGGGATGGGGGCACACGGAGATGTTTCTCTTTCTTTGGTCCGACAGGTTAGAGCACAACAGAGCTACATTTACCTACAAATTTAGAGGTAATATATACAATATAGCACAACAGAGCTACATTTACCTACAAATTTAGAGGTAATATATACAATATAGCACAACAGATCTACATTTACCTACAAATTTAGATGTAATATATACAATATAGCACAACAGATCTACATCTAAATCTAAATTCGGCTGCAGAAGCCTCTGACATCCCCCTGTCTCCGCTTTTCCGACTTGTGCTCCCAGGGCTCGGTTCTTCTCCGGACCCTTATTCCTCCCATTCCCCTTGGTTTTGGTCAAGAATCCTGTTCATCCCCCACTCGTGCTAGCCCTGACTGTTTGCATTTTTAACTTTGTCTTAAATTTTCAAGAATCTCTTAAGCATTCACACATTTTTAACTTTGTCTTTCTTAAATTTTCAAGAATCTCTTAAGCATTCACACATTTTTAACTTTGTCTTTCTTAAATTTTCAAGAATCTCTTAAGCATTCACACATTTTTAACTTTGTCTTTCTTAAATTTTCAAGAATCTCTTAAGCATTCACACATTTTTAACTTTGTCTTTCTTAAATTTTCAAGAATCTCTTAAGCATTCACACATCTATCATGGCACAAAGCGGAATATTTCTGGATGCTCGGGAAAACAAATTATACAATAGATGTGCAACCCATATTTAATCCAAAGCCGCATGTTCAAGCACGAAGCCCCGGAAAAAGATTTTATTGCAGAGTCCTTCTTGAGAGGGGTTTGCTGTGGGATTTTTGGGGGGTTCTTTCTGAAATTTCACTTAGAGCGTAGTTTTCCGATGTGGAAGTGGGTATTCCCGAGGGTCTCCAGGGATCTCCCAAGGCATCCTGGTGCCCCTCCAAAGAAAATCTGCTTTCCCGCGGTCCCCTCCGACATCCTTAACTTTTGGTGTGATGAGATGGGGATGCCTGTGCGGGGCGCTGAGCACCGAACTCCCTCCAGGCAGGATCCGATCCGGGCAAGGGGCTGGTTGGAGGTGGGAGCTGTGGGCACCATTAGCATTTCTTATTAATCTGAACTTATTAATCTTCTTCTCTACTCGCTTCTGGGCTTGGAGCAGCGGGTGGCGGTCTGCATGAACAAAGTTTTTGTGTACAGGATATAAAGAATAAATGGGTGAACCACAGTGTGACTCATTGTCTAACGGTCGGACTATGACCTAGAATATAACAGGAATATAATATAGATATAATATAATATAATAATATAATATATATAGAATATAAGATTTTCAGGGCGTTTTTGTACGGGATATAGATAATAAATGGGTGAACCACAGTGTGACTCATTGTCTAACGGTCGGACTATGACCTAGAATAGAATAGGAATATAATATAGATACAATATAATATAATATAGATATAATATAATATAATATAATGTATATAGAATATAATATTTTCAGGGCGTTTTGAGTGGGTATAATGAGATGCTAGCATCCAGTATCCTTATTAGAAACTTCAGGGAGTGTATTTCCAAATGCCAGGCCACTAGACAAGCTGAACAATTCCAAATAAATGGCTTTGGACCAATTTGGTAGGCACGGATGGTTGGGAGAAGATGCTTTCTGCCAAGAGTGCGACAATTTGGCTTTCGCTGGTGAGCAGCTTTGGGAAATTTTAACTGGGTTCCCACGCGAGCGAAGGTGGTGGGCACGGAGCTGGAAGGAGCCCCCTCTAGAGATTGGACCGAGACTTTTCTTCTCTTGGTCCGGTGGTGGTGGAGCAAAGGGAGAAAGTGCAAACCTTGACGGCTTAAAATTAGGAAGAGCGAATAACTGAATTATTCTAATTTTTGTTACTCATGCTTTGAAGCTCATCTCATAAGCTTGGGAGCTCAAGTCCGTAATTTTATGGTGACAATGTTGTAAAAGTGATCCAAAAGGCTGTGTCGGTTAAAAAAAAGCATTTCCTAAGCTCTAAACCCAAATGTGCTCAGAGAAACAAACCCCGTCAGAGCCAGCAGTAGCACTATCTGATGGGGTTTGTAATGTCGCGGACAAAAGTCATTATGCTGTAATAAATTACAAAAGTAATTAAGCTTAGGAGAGCTTTTGTCTCCAGATAACGTCGTTAAAAACTTGCAGTGTAGTGTAAATCACAACGGAACCAATCTGGAGTCTGTTCTTATTGCTGCCGGGGGAAAATTTCTTGGATTTTGTTCCCTTTCTGCTTAATCTATTGCCAACCTTTTCCAAGTTTGTCAATAAATATGACCTGCTGTTTGAAAACTGACTTGTGGTTCATCTCACCGGTCGTGCCTGTGGCCGTTATCGCCAACAGTTGTTTCTCTCTTGTGTGTAAAAAAAGACCTTTTTCCCCCAAAGAAGCTCTTTTGTGTGTCTTTCAGGAACACAGGCTGCTGCAATGAGTCTGAAGTTATATCCGATTTATTGGCGATATTAAAGAAGTATTTCCTTCTTTAGAGCTCACTCCCATGTGGACGCCTGTGGCTCTTTTTTGCCGCTTCCCAGCAGTCCTGCGGCAATTGCCGTGTCGGAAGATATTTTGTGGAGCTTACAAAAATTTAGCATTTCCTTGATGAACGTTTGAATTCCCATCCGTGAACATGGGTGGCTTTTTTGAGGGGCTGAGCATTTCTGGGTTTTAGGGACTTTTTAAAGGTTTGGAGACCCCAGTCCCGAAGGGGATGCAGCATTTGCGTTCAGACCGGATTAATTAATTAACGGATGAATTTTCCCCTGCCTGGAGACCCGTGTTTTTGCCTCGGGATGGAAACAGTTCCCACTGACAGAGGGATTCCAGTGCCTGGTTCTCTCCCGACACGACTTGTGTCCCGAGGAGTGAAGGCAGAGGGATTTGCAATATTTGCAAAATTTGCATCCGTAGGTCATTTCCCAGGCAGTAAACGAGGTTTTCCCATCTGCAGGAAGAGCCGGGGCAGCTCGGCAGGTGAAGTCTGGCCAGGCTGGGGGCTCTCCGGCTCCTGCGGTTATTCCAGAGAATTCGGTGCCAAGTCCTGCGAGTAGGGACCCTCCGGGGAAGGGGTTTGGGGAGCGAACCCAGAGACACGAGGAGAGCCGACGGAGTCGGAAAGAGGGACTTCGGCAAATCCACCGAGCTTCAGGGTCGCTCGCTGCCCTGGACCAGTCGCATCCGTAAATGAGATTTATTGGGGCATCCATAAATGAGATTTATTGGGGCATCCGTAAATGAGATTTATTGGGGGAGAAGGGGCGTGTTCACACCTAAAAGAGCATTTAAGTGCATTTTGGTACGTAGAGCTGGTGAGATTGGAAAATGGAAATGGAAAAATGAAAATGGAAAATGGAAAATGGTCCCACGGGCAGGACGGGGAAGCGCTGTGCGCAACGTTCCGAGCAGCAGCATCCCGGGAAAGGTGCGGTGAATCCCAAAACACATCATCGTCTGCAGAGAGAGAAATTCAGCTCGATGCCAGCGATCCGCGTTGATCTCGAGGGAGGTTTCTGCTGCGCGGAAATCAGTTTCTGGTTCGTTTTACGATTTGGGATAGTTTGTGAGGATTCGCCGCTCTGCCTGGAGGAGATGGCCCTGAAGGTTTTATGGGGTGGTAGCAGCAGGATGGTGACACCGGGACCTTGTCTACGATTATTTGCCCCAAAAATAAAACTGAGCCTTGTCTTTACTATCTCTTGGTAGTAAAGACATGGAGTAAAATATAAATAAAATTAAAAAAACATGGAATAAAACATGTTACTAGCTCTTGGTAGTAAAGACATGGAATAAAATATAAATAAAATAAAAAAACCATGGAATAAAACATGTTACTAGCTCTTGGTAGTGGAATTAAACACGTTGTAGTTTCTCCGCTGTGAAGGCGTATCTTTATGTGGTCAAGATAAGGTTTAAATGTGGGGAGACAATCGCCCAGATTTTAAGAAAACCATCTTTTGCAAAAGTTGGGAGCTCAGGTCCTGGTGGGCAGTCGGAGCAGCCATGGTGGGAGCCTCCCTGCTCCGAGCGCGCTTGATGGTCGCGTGGTTTGCACGCCTGGATGTCCAGAAAAAGTAAAATCAAGGTTGTAAAAAAAGTAATTTTTTTTTTAATTGCAAATTTACAATTTACAATTTTTAATTTACAATTAACCCCTTAGTGTCCATGTGCCGAGGGACGCGTGGGTTTGCGTGCCTGGATGTCCAGAAAAAGTAAAATCGAGGTTGTAAAAAAAGTAAATTTTTTTAATTGTAAATTTACAATTTACAATTTTCAATTTACAATTAACCCCTTGGTGTCCATGTGCTGAGGGTGGGTCATGCGCTCCCGCCCCTCCACCTCGCTTCGTCCCCTTCCCAGGTGAACATTCTTCTCGCCGAAGAACGGCTTGCTGGGGTCGCTCGCGCGGGCTCCTCGCGGTTCAGGCGACGGCATCGCGTCATCATCTCTTAATTAAAGTCATCGAGTCCCAGACTGGGCTGGAGCCTCCTGCAGCCTGGGGGAGCTGGCAGGTTCATCCGGAGCTCCTCTGGCCCCGGCATCGGCCCCTTGGAGAGACCGTGCAACTCCTACAATCAGGATATTCACATCGAAGACTCATATTGGTCGTTGTTGTCTTACAAACCCAAATTAAAAAGGGAATTGTTTCCGAGTACCTTCTAAAATACTGTTGACGCAGCATGAAAATGTTGAAGTCAACATTTTTTTTAAGTTTTTACCTTTTTAACTTTTTAACCTTTTTAACTTTTTTTTTACGCAGCGTGAAAATGTTGAAGTCAACATTTTTTTTAAGTTTTTACCTTTTTAACTTTTTAACTTTTTTACCTTTTTAACTTTTTTTTTTTACGCAGCATGAAAATGTCGGTCAGCTTTTTTTTAAGTTTTTACCTTTTTAACTTTTTAACTTTTTTACCTTTTTAACTTTTTTTTACACAGCATGAAAATGTCGATGTCAACATTTTTTTTAAGTTTTTACCTTTTTAACTTTTTAACTTTTTTAACTTTTTTTTTTACGCAGCGTGAAAATGTCGAAGTCAAGCTTTTGGTTCCCTTCCCCGATGACTGTCCGTCACATAAGACTCTTGGTGGTTCACTTTTTCCCTACCCATGGTTTGGGAATGAGTTGGCGATAGGATCAAAAATCAAGATTGTCCCGAGGAGCCTGGATTTAACTTTAGATGGAGGAAGGGGCTTGGAAATAAGGTCGAGGAAGGGGCAGCCTGAGATTTAAGCAAGTGGAATGTGATGTGGAAAAGTTTCGGAGACTTTGGAGAAGAGATACACGGTCAACTTGACATCAAGTTCATAGGAGCCGTGCTGCCAACGCGCAAAACCGCCTCGTAAAATTGTTACCGAAATCTCGGAATAAAAACTTATCGACCCCAATTTAGTGTCAATGAGCCAACACTTCTTTATTGACGGCCGGGTGCGCGGGCGAGTCCTCTCACCAACCTGTCCCCAAAACAATACACCTTATATTAAAACTTATTCATGCATATTCATTAGATTTCCAAGAAAGGGTACACATATTCATCAGATTTCTGGGAAATCATTAGCATATGTCAATGTCCTTTATGCAGGCGCAGTGAAGGTCTCTGGTGGTCTTCCGTAGTCTTCCTCACTCGTCCGCTTCTTGACCTCTCAGGTGTTTCCAAGCAGCAAGCTGGTGTCCATAACGGTTTCCTTGGCTTTTAAAACAATTAAAATAATATAAACATATATATGATACATAAATAATAATATGAAATAAAATAAACAATTTAAAACTACAAGACTCCCAATCTTTTTCAAAACTTCTGTGGTTAAGTGATTTTGAACAATACTTAAATTCTTATGGTTACACATTCTACATTTTCTAAGCTCCTAAGTTCCTAAGGCTACATTTCAAACTTCACACTCCCATACTTATGCTTCACAATTTTCTACTTTTTCGGCAAACCAAACTCTTTTATAATCAGATTTTAATTTCTTTTATCTTGTTATCTAAGTTCTAAATGTTCCTACTAGATGATTTTAGCCAATTTATCTGGCCTTGGTACAGGGCTATACAGGGGATTTCACAGCAACACTGGTTATTGGTTAAATGTATAAAATGCAACATACATATAATTTTGCTAAAATATTAAAATTGAATATGATTAATTCTAACGAATAACAAATCAATGGCCAATCAGTAACAAAATCACCCTCGGTGCCTATGTTGTGTACCTCGCGTAGAAAACCAAACTCCTGAGAAGTGTTTCTGTCCGCCTCGTCTTCCTCGTACAGACATTTTGGAAGATTTCATATGCTAATGAGCCTTCGTTTAGAAGACTGTCACCTGAAAACAGACTCGGTGGGCTGTGGCACAGTTCTAACGAGTCGTCTCCAAAATGGAAAACTGTCCCATAAGGGAGCTGATAGCATCTCAGGCGCGGTAGAAAATAAAAATACAGGAGGCTTGCGCACGCTGTCAAATGTGACGAATTTTCAAGATTTCTCCATTTTCAAGATTTCTCAATTTTCTGTCAAATATGACAGAATTTTCTCGATTTCTCTGGATGTTCACCAGGAGTAAGAGAGCGATGGAAATCTCTTGCTTTTCTTCCTCACCACCAAGGGAAGGACCTGACAACCTCCGATACCGATGGCTTGTTGTGCGCTGTTTGTTATTTACAATACGTGATCAGCCTCTGAATCTCTGGGCGAAATAACTTGGCTAAATAACTAATTATACTGCTTATAATTATATTAACTATACTATACTAATATATATAATATAATATAATATATATTTTATATATACTAATTATATATAATATATATAATATAATTATATATAATTAGTATAATTAGTACTGTATTAGTGCTATACAGCTTGCAGCTTATGATAAGGTTTTTTTAGTTTGGAAGCAGCTCAATCTTTATACGGAGTAGTTAGCAGCGTAAATTCTGCATTGGATCGTAGTTTAGGAGAAACATTGAAGTAGCAAAACATTTTTTCTTACGCAGTTCTCCTCTCCTTTACAGGCAGTTGAAGATGCGTATGGACCACTTGTCGAGTTTGATGGTGTTGAGGTAAGCATTTTTTTTTTTCTTTAAGTGAGTCAACTTTTTTCGTGCTTTGGAATAGGATAACTTTTCCAGGGACCTGTCACTGCGCTGTTTCGGACCACAACCTATCCCAGGAAAATATATTGCAGTAGAATTGGAGTTTATAGGAAAATAATCCCCGAGGAAGCCTGGCAGGCGTGGGAGCATCGGGGACGTCTTTTTCCAAACCTGTGCTGTAGTTCGCCGCATGAAACACATGAGCGGACGAAATGTTTGGCTGCAAATCCAAAATGAAACAGTCATGGCACAAACAATCTGGAAAATGGAAATTAAAAGTCCTCGTTTGACTCCTGCCGAGGTTGGTCAGCTGCAGGAATCCTGGTATCTTGAATACTTCTTACACAATTAATAAACTAGTATTTATATTATTTATATTTATTTATTATTTATTATTATTTATTATTATTTATTCCACTAGTACCTGAGCAAGTTGCTGCTTGGTATCACTATGATGAAGACATTTATTTGTGGCCTTTTTCTGGTACAGACATTCCCAGAATAATTTTCTTGCCTCAGACTGTCCTAAACCCCAGATCCTTCAGGATCCAAAGGGCTCACTGCCTAAAGAAAACGCTCTCTCCTTTGCTGAAGTAGAGTTGAGGTGACTGAACTTATGTCTTAATTCCGTGATTAATTTTAAGTTCCTTTTTAATTCAAATTCTAAGTCTAGAGTCATCTTTTTTCAACTTAAAAACCCCTCTTCCTTTCCCTAGCTTAAAAAGAAAGGGGTGATGCCATGAAGGTTTTGTAAATAAAATGTGGAACTTTTAGCTTAAAAAGAAAGGGGTGATGCCATGAAGGTTTTGTAAATAAAATATGGAACTTTTAGCTTAAAAAGAAAGGGGTGATGCCATGAAGGTTTTGTAAATAAAATACGGAACTTTTAGCTTAAAAAGAAAGGGGTGATGCCATGAAGGTTTTGTAAATAAAATACGGAACTTTTACCAATTTTAAGGAGTCTTCTGGTCCATAAATCTCAGGAGATGTATCTATAGTCACATAATTCTAAATACAAATGTTAACCTTTCTTTTTAGACTGGAATGACTGTCCCCCACTAGTTTTTTTTGCTGTTTGCAAACTGTGTGGCGTTCTCATGGTTGGCACTTTCTTCCTCTTAAGATCGATCTCACGTTTGCAAGACTGTCTATGCCAAATATTTCGGATAATCTTGATCTCAGAGATGGATATAAGCCTAATATATCCTAAGCCTATGGATTTTATATTGTTGTTATTAGGCTTGTATTAGGCTAATATATCCTGGATATAAGATGTATGTGAAGCTTAAATGGTAAGCATATTTACACATCTTTAAAAAGAAAATATTATGAAAATTGGTGTGGAATGCACATGACACAACCCAAGTTTCTGTACAAGATGCAGAAACTGATCCCCTGTAGACTTGAGATCTGAGGAGGTGGTGAGTGGGCTGAAATTACGATATTTCCAGTTGTGTTTCACGTTTCATGGGTTGGGGTGTGCACTTCGTTCCACTTTTGCCACGGAAACTACTTCAGACGAATAGGTAGATAGAGAAGAATGTTGATAAAATAGGTTGACAGAATAGGTTGATAGAGAATAGGTTGATAGAGAAGAATGTGTGGTAGTTAATGAAAAAAAAAAAAAACAAAACCAAACAAACAAACAAAACCAACCCCAAAACCAAACCAACCAACCAAACAAAACCAACCCCAAATTTAAAATACCAAAGCCTGACTTGCTCACTGTTTAACCCTCACTGATTTAATTGTTCCTGGCTGTTGAAAGAAATCCAGCTTTCGGAATCCTGTGGAAGGGCCTTACGGAAAATTGTTGGCTGCGGTCAAAAGTACGAAAAAGCTGTTGAGGGCACCGGTTACCTGACGTGATACCGAATGTTACGTGTAAACTCTAATTTTTAAGGTAATACAAAGCAAGTTTTCATAGACTTGAAGGATAAACTGTAAGTTATCGATCCAGTGTAGCATAAAACCAACTTGTTTTCATAGACTTGAAGGATAAACTGTAAGTTATCGATCCGGTATAGCATAAAACCAACTTGTTTTCATAGACTTAAAGGATAAACTGTAAGTTATCGATCCGGTATAGCATAAAACCAACTTGTACCTGTGTCGTGGTTTTGGAGCAGCCGGTAACAAAGGACCACGCAGCCGCTTGCTCACTCTTCCTGCCCCCCTCCGGTGGGATGGGTAGGAGAATCAGAAAAGGAAAAAAAAAAAAAGGAAAAAAAGAAAAGGAAAAAAGAAAAGGAAAAAAGAAAAGGAAAAAAGGAAAAAAGAAAAGGAAAAAAAGGAAAAAAGAAAAGGAAAAAAAAGAAAAGGAAAAAAAAAGTACCCTCGAGGTTTGAGATAAGGACAATTGACTGAGACAACACAAAAAAAGACATGACAGCAACGACGGTACTAATAAAAGAATATACAAAACGAGTGGTGCACAGTGTGACTGCTCACCACCCAGAACCCAACGCTCTGCCACTTCCCCCACCGAAAGCCGAGAGCCCCCCCAGCCCGCTCCCCATTTCTGTACTGAGCGTGATGGCACACGGTATGGAATATTTTATTAGCTCCTTGGCTAATTGGTATTTAAATATTAAAATATTTAAATTTAAATTTTAAATTGAAATTTTAAATTTAAATATTAAAATATTTAGCCCCTTGGCAGTTCAGGTCAGCTGTTCTGGCTGTGCCCCCTCCCAGGTTCCTGTGAAAATTCACTCTATTCCAGCCAAACCCAGGACAAGATGTTACGAGGAAGTTCTGCGCTTCAACATTTTTTTTCTTACAGGCTGCAGAGTGACCAATGAAACGCTACACCTAGTGCCAAATAAAGAGAACTTCTGGCTCACGCTGCAATTAAACGGTGGGCAAAATGTGAGTCATGCAATTGTTTGTGATCTTTAAACTTTTCAGAGGTACCTCATGCTGAAAAAATAATAACATTAGAATTCCTTCAGCTTTTGTTAAAAACAAAATTAAAATACTAATTTTCTAATTTTCTAATTTTAAAATTCTAATTTTCTATTTTTCTAATTTTCTAATTTTAAAATTCTAATTTTCTATTTTTCTAATTTTCTGAATTCTAATTTTTGTTAAAAACAAAAGCTGTTTAAATAACAGTTTTTTACCCCCATGGGGCAGATCCTATGTGTTTTTTAATGAGGGTAGAGTGGGGAGAAGAGGGGAGTGCCTACAGGACAAGGTGCTGCATGGCTTATCAGGAGCCTGACTACAAAGGATAAAAATGCCAAGTGAAGTATAAAAGCTCGATACGTAAGGAATAAGAAAATACTTATTTTTTATATATTTTTTTATATTTTTACTTATTTTTTATATTTTAGCATGTGACTGGAGCAAGTGCTAGAAAATGGTAGAACCTTTTTCTCAAGGGAAGTTGGATGAAGCAGTCGCTGTAGCAGTGCAGGCAAATTTCAGAGTCACATTATTTTGGGAAGTGGTGTGGTAACGATTCTTTTTCTCATCACTGCGAGGACCAACAATTTTGGCCTCGTTGCACTGAAAAAATCACTGACTTTGAGGCTGAAGTGGACGAGGTATTCTATAGAAGGTGAGGTCGGTGCTGGAAATTTGAAGGAATATACTTGGGTATGGAAAGACGACGGGCTAATGACAGCATATCCATGGTAGGATGTGGAATTTACTCCAATGTGCTGGGATTTCTTGGTGGGATTTTCTGGGCCGTGCTAGTAGCCAGAATGGATCAGCTCTAGCCAAACGCGTTCTTGTTTTTTTTCAAAACGGTAAGAGCTATTGATGACTATTTTAACTGGCAGAAAGGAGTTATGCTTTTTGTGGTAGTTCTTTATTTATATAAAATGTAAATTTGTAAGATTTATGTAAATCTTATGATTTACACCAACAACATTCAATTAAAAAAAAACAAAAACAAAAACAAAAAACCTGAATGACATGGCAGAGTTTTAAATGGACAGTTCGTTACTGGCTTTTCTTATACAGGGAGCGGCCAAAAACCTGTATTGCCGAAACAACACGAAGAGAGCAAGCTTAATTACCAGGATGGGACCCTAGGGGATGGAGATGTTGAATTCGGAAGCCTTTAAACGTTCTTCTAAGCTGCTGGTGCTGAGCACCATTGTTTTAACATCACCGATGAGACCAATATCACGGAATGCCGATCATCACCCCAGCAGAACTCTACGTACGATGTCTCTACATCAGCGCCAGCGGTAATGGTAGAGGAGTTAAAACATGGTCAAGTTCTTTCTGTGCATATTAATTGATTAAAAAGTCTAAATTTTCCTCTACGAAACCACATTATCTGAATGGGTTGTATTCCGTGAGGTGTTCCGCCCTTTTGGGCAGAAGAGTTCTCTGGGAATTATATCCGTTGCAGGCAATAAGGGACCAGTTTTACAATGAACTGTTGTAGTAGACCTGCATCGTGTCCAGGGAATCCCTGCTTTTTGATCTGTCAATCACGGTTCAAAATCATCATCTTATAAAGTTTATATCATGCTCTGCTAGTCTAGTCTAGTTTGGGAATCCCCCAAAAATCAATGCTGCCCTGCCACCACCTGCCAGCGCCGCTAATCAGCCCGTCGATAACCCTGACCCCAACGCTTAAACTATCAACAGCCGGGGGGGGCCGGGGGGGCCCCGGCTGCACGGTTAAGGGGAGGTGCCGCGATTGAGAGACGGAGACCCGGCTTGATGCAAGTCAGGATCTACTTTATTGATTACAACAGTCATTTTTATATCTTTAGACAAAGAATGAGCAGTATGTGCCTTAAGTTGATTGGTACAACAGCTAATCACCTAATACATATTACAAAAGCTGAGCTCATGATTGGTTAGCAATTAAGCAACAAAATTCATTATTACTTCTCCTTTCTCCCAGCCCCCTCCGCGTATCCCTTGGCCACTGCATCCTGCTATTGTGCGACTGACAAGGGCTCGCTAGCCTTGCTCCTTATCAGTACAGAGCCTTTCACGCTGAGTTGTTCATATCTTGTGCAACTCTCGGCTTACAAGGTCTAGCACATCCTTCCTTATCAGTTGAAACTCACTAGGAGTCCTTCTAAGAGAGATTAAGTCACCCCCGTCATCTCCCCCTTCTTGTTGCACAATAAGGACCTTCTTCACTGAATTGGCTATTAGGTTCTGCACACACTGCAGGAAACAGGGTAAACAGAGTAACAAAAGGATGAAAACAACCAAAGCATACACAATCATTTTTACAAGGCTTCTTAACCATCCCGATAGGCCCCAACCTCCAAAAAGTTTGTCCAGCCAATCCCAGCTATCGTCTTGGTGGAGTTTAGAAACCCCATCCTTGAGTTGCTGTATACTAGTGTGAATCGATTCAGAATGATCCGAGAGGTTCATACAACACATACCATCAAAATCCTCACAGCCATGTCCTTGTGCTAAAAGCAAAAAATCTATAGCAGCTCTATTTTGCAAGGTAGCATGGCGAACACTATCTACATCTAACAAAAGACCAGACAACGCCTGACTAGTAGCATTAGTTTGTTTTGCAAGCCAGCAGCCTAACTTATCTAAAGTTGCCAAAGCTTTGCCAGCAGCAGCTCCGGGCAATAAAAGCGAGGCCGCAAAACGCTGACTAAAAGACCAAAAGTTCACATTATCATTGCAGTCAGGAGTATAGGCATGGACACTGCATCTTGCTCTGTGAGAAAGGCGATGCTGTAAAATCGAGGAGGTGTTGGGAGTTAATACTGAGAGGCGTCCAAGACTACAGGGGCCTCCTCTTATGTGAGAAGGAATAACAGGCCAAGCTCTATCCCCACAGATAAAGAATATGCCTGGGGGTAACAAAAGGGGGGCATTAACAGATTTAGACAAATTTGATGCTGTATAATTACACCAAGCACTAGCATTTCGGAAAATGGGATGAATAGGAGAGACATCCCATACTTTGGACTGGTTTTTGCCTATATAATTGAATTTCACACAAAAGTCCATCCTTATTGACCCTAAAAGTTCAATTTCTTGAGGTTCCAAAGCAGCAAGCGGAAGCTGGGGAGTCCATATGTCCCAGCATTCTGTTATATTTTTAGATACATTTCTAGGTGGGAACAGTGCCTGGAGGCTCCCAGGTACCGGCCATTGCTCCAATGGCAATCCCACAAGGCAGGTGGAAAAGGGGTTACTAGGGGAAGCGATGGGCAGACACAAAGTGTCCTGTCCCGTGAGATTTGCCAGCGTTACCCATACATTGACCTTGGGTAATGCCGGTGGAAAAGGGTTGCCCAATGTGTTCCTCGCCGTTGTAACGACTAGATTTATGATCCAGAGAGCCATAATCATCGGACCTTTCCTAATTTCCAGGCAAATCGCTTCTGGCATCTTTTCTTAGTTTTGCCCCAGTCCTCTTTGAGGACTGACCAGATAGCGGGTACCAAATTAGTTCTGCTGCACTCCAGGTCACAGACCAAGATACTCTTTGCTTGTTCGGTCACTATCTGCGCCCAATCGTTGCAGCAATAAAAATAGCGGTCACTACCTAGTGCCTCGTGCCCAGTAACGGTCAAAAGCCTGGCAATGCTAACTTCTTTTTCTAAGCAAAACTCACACCAGCGTCCAGCAAGTGTAGCCCGACGCCACCATTTTTTCACACAAGTATAACATTCACACAAAACCCAAGGGTCACAATTTTTGCATAAACCACAGGTAATTTCTGCAATGGACAGTTCTCGATACTTATTCATGTAATTTCTCCTTCGATGGTGGCATTTGGTTCCTCCAGCGTTGTTTTTTCTCCGGGTAATTCTTCTGTTTGCTGTCCAGAAGTCTGGTCGGAGCACTCCGGTCCCTCTCCCTTGATAAATAACAGGAGCAACTATTTTCTTTGCAATTTGTAAGTCTCCCTCTTTCAGAGCTTGTCGTCTAATATTTGCCCACACATCATGAGGATCGGGAGGATAAAGCTGCGGCTCCTCCTCTGGGTCCACTGGTCCTGGATCAAAAGGATCATCCTCTGGGGGGTACCCCGTGGCACACACCTCTAGCGGCGCAATGGATTTTTGACCCTCCGATGATAACGGAGGTATCGCAGAAGAGTCTTCCTCTCTCTCTGCTTTGTCTTTGTGACTTTTTTCCTGGGCTTTTAAAGTCTCAAAAATAGCCCTCCACCATGGAAGCATGCACTGTGCCTCGGCATTCCCCGTAGTTGCCGCATCCCATAGTTTCACCCCCACATCATCCCAAAGTTCCCGCGTAAAAATAGTAGATGCAGTTACGGTGGGTATTTTTACTTGTACCCATTTAAGCATTGCTTTAAGATCATGTCCAGAAATATTCTTTCCATGCTTTTGAAGAAGAGCTTTCATAAGCTCATATACGTCTCTCTCAGGGGAAGACGTCTGATTCCCCATGTTTCCCACAGCTCACCTCTCTACTCCGGAGGGATTTCAGGCCGGCCGGCTCCTGCTTCCTTTCAGCAGCTTATTCAACGTTCTGTGGGACTCGCAGCATGCCACGCAGATAGGTGGTTCTTAATCCCGCATCACGTCGGGGTCACCAATTTGCCGCGATTGAGAGACGGAGACCCGGCTTGATGCAAGTCAGGATCTACTTTATTGATTACAACAGTCATTTTTATATCTTTAGACAAAGAATGAGCAGTATGTGCCTTAAGTTGATTGGTACAACAGCTAATCACCTAATACATATTACAAAAGCTGAGCTCATGATTGGTTAGCAATTAAGCAACAAAATTCATTATTACTTCTCCTTTCTCCCGGCCCCCTCCGCGTATCCCTTGGCCACTGCATCCTGCTATTGTGCGACTGACAAGGGCTCGCTAGCCTTGCTCCTTATCAGTACAGAGCCTTTCACGCTGAGTTGTTCATATCTTGTGCAACTCTCGGCTTACAAGGTCTAGCACATCCTTCCTTATCAGTTGAAACTCACTAGGAGTCCTTCTAAGAGAGATTAAGTCACCCCCGTCAGGGAGGGAGGGACTCGGGAATTCCCTCACCTGGAGACGGCAGCGGCGGTGGCGGAGGGGGGCTTCGGGACCCCCCGTTTGGGCCCAGGGGATGTACAACGGGGACGGGATGGGGACACCCCAAATACGGCTGGGGACACCCCGAATATAGCTGGGGGCACCCCAAATATGGCCCGAGCAGGGCTGTGGGTGCAGCCGGGGTACACCCCACGTACAGGCAGAGGGACGGAGGGGTGAACGTCGGGTACAGGCGGATACACCCTAAATACAGGCCCGGTACAGCCCGAATAGAGCCGAGGTATGGCCGGAGATACAGCCGCGTGGCGGTTGGGGGTACAGGCGGGGTACGGCCCGAAGGCACCCCCGACTGCAGGTACGGGATGGCCCCAAAAACACCCTGAGTACCCCCAAATACACCCCGAATACCCCCCACATACACCCTGAATACCCCCAAACACACCTGAATACCCCCAAATACACCTTGAATAGCCCCAAATAACCCCAAATACACCTTGAATACCCCCAAGTACCCCAAAAGTCACCCCGAATACCCTCAAATACACCCCAAATACCCCCCAAATACACCTTGAATATCCCCAAATACACCCTGAATACCCCCAAATAACCCCGAATACCCCCCAAATACACCCTGAATACCCCCAAATAACCCCGAATACCCCCCAAATACACCCTGAATACCCCCAAATACCCCCAAATACCCCCTAAGTACCCGAAAATACCCCCGAATACCCCCCAAATAAACCCTGAATACCCTCAAATAACCCCAAATACACCTTGAATACCCTCAAATACCCCCTGAATACCCCCAAATACCCCTTGAATACCCCCTAAGTACACCCTGAATACCCCCAAATACACCTTGAATAGCCCCAAATAACCCCAAATACACCTTGAATACCCCCCAAGTACCCCAAAAGTCACCCCGAATACCCTCAAATACAGCCCAAATACCCCCCAAATACACCTTGAATATCCCCAAATACACCCTGAATACCCCCAAATAACCCCAAATACCCCCCAAATACACCCTGAATACCCCCAAATACCCCCTAAATACACCCTGAATACCCCCAAATACACCTTGAGTACCTCCAAACACCTCCCAAATACCCCCCAGTGGCAGCTGCAGGTATTCGCAGTTTGGGGTACCCCCCCGCATACACCCCAACTGCAGACGCTCGTACACCCCAAACACACCCCGAACGTGCCCTGAGTACACCCCAACCCCGGACAGAGCGACAGCCCAGTCCGTCCCCCCCCCCCAGCACCCCCCAGTACCGCCTGGGCACATCCCCGAACCCCCAGTACAGCCGGAAACACCCCGAACGCAGCCCCACACACACCTCCTGAATGAAACACCCTGAATACACCCTGAGATATAGCCTGGAACACCCCAAAAAAACCCAAACACCCCCCAAATACCCCCAAATACACCTTGAATACCCTCAAATACCCCCCAAATACCCCCGAATACCCCCCAAATACAGCCGGGAACACCCCAAACGCACCCCCCCACCACCTCCTGAATAAAACACCCTGAATACACCCCAAGATACAGGCTGGAACACCCCAAAAAACCCCAGACAACCCCCAAATACCCCCAAACACCCCCAATACCCCTTGAACACCCCCAAATACTCCCCAAATACACCCTGAATACCCCCAAATACCCCCAAGCACCTCCAAATACCCCCCAAACCCCCTAAACATCCCCCAAAACCCCCCGAACACCCCCAAACACCCCCCAAATACCCCCCAAACCCCCCAAATAACCCCCCAAAACCCCAAATACCCCCTGAGCACAACCAGATACACCCCAACAGCACCCAGGGCTACGGGAGGGGTGGGGGGGGCTCTACACCTGAACACCCCCGGGGCTACAGCCAGGACACAAGGAGCATGCGAGGGGAGTGTGCGAGCGCGTGTCCCACGTCCCTCGTGCGAGAGCCGCACATTTCCCCCCCCAGGCGTGCGAGGGGCCGGCCGGCAAGCGTGCAAGAGCTTGCACGCTCGTGCTTACGCTGAGACCCTGCCAGGGGTTGGTTTGGGGTGGGGGGTACAAAGAGGACATGGGGAGGGGGGTGACACCCCCAAATGCCACCTTGAGCTCCCCCTCCCCAAATAAATAAAAAAAAAATATCGGCGTGTTGGGCTGTCAGTGTGTCGGGGTGGTGGTGACAGGGTTGGGGGGGGTGGTTTGGCTGGGGGGTGGGACACACACAACAGACACACGGACGTGACACACACGGAGCCGGCGTTACCCGTCTGCTGGACGGACGGACGGACGAGCTCCTTGCCGACATGGAGCCGCCGCCGCCGCGGTCACTCTCCAGCCAGCAAGTGGCTGCTGCCAGGTATGGGCAGCGATGAGGGGGGGGACAGGCAGCGAAAAGGGGGGGGGCAGGCAGGAAAAAGGGGGGTACAGGCAGGAAAATTGGGGTACAGGCAGCGAAAATTGGGGTACAGGCTGGAAAAGGGGGATTCAGGCAGCAAAAATTGGGGTACAGGCAGGAAAAGGGGCTACAGGCAGGGATGGGGGGGTGGATGGGCTGTACGCCGTGATGGGGGGGTTTGTGGGGGGGGTGGCACCCCAAAAAACTGCAGCCCACCGAGGTGGGGGCACCCCAAAAAAGAGGAACGAACCACGAAGTGGACAGAAAAAGGGTGCGCGCGCCCCGAAAAAGGGCGAGCGCCGACAAAAAAGGGGGGATGGCATCAAAAAGTGGGGGCGCGCTCACCAAAAAAAAGGGTGAATGATACCGGTAAAAGGTGCACGCTGACAAAAAAAGGGGGGGACGGCATCAAAAAGTGGGTGCGCTACCCAAAAATGGGTGAAGGCCACCAGTAAAAGGGCGAACCCTGCCAAAAAAGGGGTGCGTGCTGCCAAAAAATGGGTGCGCATTGCCAAAAAATGGGTGAACGCTGACAAGAATAGGGTGCACACTGCCAAAAAAGGGTGCATACAGCCAAAAAATGGGTGAACGCTGACAAGAATAGGGTGCACACTGCCAAAAAAGGGTGCATACAGCCAAAAAATGGGTGCACACTGTCGAAAAAAGGGTGCAGGCTGCCAAAAAAGGGGTGCACGCTGCCAAAAAATGGGTGAACGCCGACAAAAAAGGGTGCACGCCGACAAAAAAGGGTGCACACAGCCAAAAAAGGGTGCATACAGCCAAAAAATGGGTGCACACTGTCGAAAAAAGGGTGCACGCTGCCAAAAAAGGGGTGCACGCTGCCAAAAAATGGGTGCGCATTGCCAAAAAATGGGTGAATGCCGACAAAAAAGGGTGCACACAGCCAAAAAATGGGTGCACACTGTTGAAAAAAGGGTGCATGCCGCCAAAAAATGGGTGCACACTGCCAAAAAATGGTGCATGCTGCCAAAAAATGGGTTCACACTGTCAAAAAATGGGTGCACACTGCCAAAAAATGGGTTCACACTGTCAAAAAATGGGTGCACACTGCCAAAAAATGGGTGCACACTGTCAAAATATGGGTGCACACTGTCAAAAAAGGGGTGCATGCTGCCAAAAAATGGGTGAACGCTGCCAAAAAAGGGTGAACACCACCAAAAAATGGCTGAACACCCCCAAAAAAAGGGTGAACCCCCAAAAAAAGGTGCACGCTGCCAAGAAATGGGTGCCCGCCGCCAAAAAATGGGTGCACTGTCAAAAAAAGGGTGCACGCCACCAATAAAAGGGTGAACGCTGCCAAAAAATGGGTGAATACCCCCAAAAAAAGGGTGCACCCCACTAAAAAAGGGTGCACGCCGCCAAAAAAAGGGTGCACGCTGCCAAAAATTGGGTGCATAGTGCCAAAAAATAGGTGAACGCCCCCCAAAAAAGGGTGAAGCTCACCAAAAAAGGGTGCACGCCAGCAAAAAAAGGGTGAACGCCGCCAAAAAAAGGGGCGCACGCCACCAAAAAATGGGTGCACGGCCCCAAAAGAGGGTGCACACCCCCGGCGAGCGAACACTCTGCAAGGACGCACCCCCCCAAAAAACGACGCACCCCCCAAATTACGCCCCCCCAAAAAAGGACGCACCCCCCAAAAAAAGGACAAACACCCCCAAAAAAGATGCGCGCCCCGCACGGGTGCACCCCAAAAAAAAGGACGCGCAGCCCAAAGAGACGCCCAGCCTGCGAGGTGCCTCCCCCCCAAAAAAAAGGACGCACCCCCCCAAGAGCTGCACACCCCAAAAAAGGGACGCCCACCCCCTCAATCCCCCCAAAAAAGGGACCCCCACCCCCTCACCGCCCCCCAAAAAAGGGACCCCCATTACGGCGGGCGCAGTGAGGACCCCCCTACATCTGGGGGTGTCATGTCGTCCCCCCCCCAAAAAAAAGGGGTCCTGGGACCCCCCCCAGCCCCACACGGCGCTGCTGCAAAGTGGTACCCAAAATATTGGGGGGGGACGACAATGCCTCACGCACCCCAAAATATCCCGACGCTGCCGCACCTGCCCCCCCCCAAACCCCCTATTGATGCTGCCAATGCCCCCCCCCAAAATCACGACGCCGTGTCAAGGGTCCCCCCCCCAAATTATGCCGCAACGCCCGCGTCCCCCAAAATATCCCTTTGCTGCTGCCGCAAGTGGTGGGTCCCCCCCCCAAAAAAACCACAACAGCAACGACACACATGCCCCCCCCCAAAATACGGTGGCGATGCTGTAAAGGGGCCCCCCCTCCTCAAAATCCCCCCGTGCTGCCGCACGCGTTCCCCCCAAAATACGGCGATGATGCTGCAAGCACGTGTGTCGTCCCCCCCAAAATACCCCGCCGCGCGCGGCCCCCCCAAAATATCATGATCCGGTTGCATGCAGCCCCCCCCCCCAAAAATTATCCTACAACGCAGGTGCAACCCCCCCCCAAACAAAAAAAAAAAAAAAAATAGTATCACAGTGCTGCCGCACGCGTCCCCCCCTAAAAATACCATGAGGCTGTCGCGTGTGCCCCCCCCAATAAACCCCCCCACACTATGGTGCTGGAAATGCCCCCCCCCCCAAAAATATCCCCCCAAATACCATGATGCTGCCGAGGTGCAGCAGATGCAAACTAGATGCAAACTAGTTTGTCTGCTAGAAGAACAAGTTGAGTTCACCAACTCTTGAATGGATTTGGGAGTAGATGACACATCTCTGTTGTTCATCGACATCAGATACTTTTGAAGAACGTAGAGTTCTTTTGAAGAACATAGAGTTCTGACCGCTTTCAAAGCGAGCAGTGTTTTAGGTAAAAAAGGGTAAAATGCCAGTACTTCATTTAAATGAAAAGCCTTTCTGGTCAACATACATTTCTTGGGCAAGTTTCTGTTGAGACTGCGTTGACTAGATCATTGGTTTATTAAAGGAACTCTGGTTTTGAGTTTGCCTGGAAAAGGGGAAACTCTTTTCACAGGTCGATCTGCAGGAAGAATTGCATCTTTACTCAGGTGTCATTGAACAGTTGGGCTTGAGCCTTTTCTAAACTGTTCTTCTCCTGGATCTTGGGGGCAAAAAGGAGTTTTGCTGCTCTTCGAAATGCAGCCGGAGCTGCTGGGAATCGGCTTCTTGTGGATATTTTCATCATCTGGATATGAACATATATGAACATATATATCTGGATCATCATATGTTGAAGTGTTGTATCTGACCTGTTAAGAGTTAAACTCGTTTACCTCTGTCTTTGGAAACTTTAAAGCACAAATGTCGCTGGAAACTTCTCAAACGATACTGGGTGTGATATAAATATCCAGGATCTGCTCAGCTGAATGAAACTTACTGACTTACTTACATTTTTGTATTGGCGTCGTGTTGTAAAAAGGCAGATAACGAACGTGCTGGATCCAGTTAAAAATGAGTCAATGGCTCTTGTTCTTATTAGGATTGGCCTCATTGAATCTGAAATTCATTGGAAACTCGAAGAGGAATTAATTTCGATCTATTGCCCGTGTCAAGCTAGTCTTTCCCTGGCGGACGAGAACTTTGTAAACAGGGAGTTTCGTTACTTTTCTGAAATAATACAGTTTGGCCAATGTATTGGTTTTATGTGGCAAGGTTTTGGTAGCGGGGGGGGGGTTACAGGGGTGAATTCTATAAGAAGCTTCTGGAAGCTTCCCCTGTGTCCAACAGAGCCAAGACCAGCTGGCTCCGAGACGGACCCGCCGCCGGCCAAGGCCAATCAGCAATAGTGGTAATAACTCTGTGAATAATAACTGTAATAATAATAATAATCTGTAATAATAATAATCTGTAATAATAATAATCTGTGGTAATAACTCTGTGATAATAGTGGTAATACCTCTGTGATAACATATTTAAGAAGGAAAAAAAAGAAGGAAAAAAAAAGAAGGAAAAAAGAAGGAAAAAAAGAAGGAAAAAAAGAAGGAAAAAAAGAAGGAAAAAAAAGAAGGAAAAAAAAGAAGGAAAAAAGAAGAAAAAAAGAAGAAAAAAGAAGAAAAAAAAGAAGGAAAAAAAGAAGGAAAAAAAAGAAGGAAAAAAAAGAAGGAAAAAAAAGAAGGAAAAAAAAGAAGGAAAAAAGAAGAAAAAAAGAAGGAAAAAAGAAGGAAAAAAAGAAGGAAAAAAAAGAAGGAAAAAAAGAAGGAAAAAAGAAGGAAAAAAGAAGGAAAAAAAGAAGGAAAAAAGAAGGAAAAAAAGAAGGAAAAAAAGAAGGAAAAAAAAGAAGGAAAAAAGAAGGAAAAAAGAAGGAAAAAAAGAAGGAAAAAAAGAAGGAAAAAAGAAGGAAAAAAGAAGGAAAAAAGAAGGAAAAAAGAAGGAAAAAAAGAAGGAAAAAAAAGAAGAAAAAAAGAAGGAAAAAAGAAGGAAAAAAAGAAGGAAAAAAAGAAGGAAAAAAGAAGGAAAAAAGAAGAAAAAAAGAAGGAAAAAAAGAAGGAAAAAAAAAGAAGGAAAAAAAAGAAGGAAAAAAAAGAAGGAAAAAAAAGGAAAAAAACCATATTTAATAAGGAAAAAAAGTTGCTGGTGTTACCGAAAACTCGGAATAAAAACTTATCAACACCAATTTAGTGTTGATAAGCAGACGCTTCTTTATTGACGGCTGGGCGCGATGGCGAGTCTTCTCACAAACCGAGCACACCTGTACACCAAAGTCGTACACCTTCTATTGAACCTACTTATGCATATTCATGAGATTACAAAGACGTCATTTGCATATCAATCAGATTTCCGGGAAATCATTAGCATATGTTAATGTCCATCATGCAGGCGCACTAAAGGTCTCTGGTGGTCTTCTAGAGTCCTCTGGTGGTCTTCCATAGTCTTCCTCACTCATCTGCTTCTCGACCTCCTTCGGGTGATTCTGCGCAGTTTGGCCCCTGGCAGGTGGTTTTACTATTTCTTTTACTATTTTCTTAGAAAATTTTACTATTTTTAATTTTTACTTTTACTTTTTTTTTTTTTTACTTTTTTATTTTTAATTTTACTTTTTTTTTTTAGAAAATTTTCTTTTACTATTTCTACTGCAAATTGCTTCATTCAGCTCTTCTTCGTTCCATTAACTTGAATTTCTGACATTTTATACATTCTTTCAAGCTAGGTTATACTCCTACAAATAAACATTATGTCCATTATACCTAAAGTCGTAAACTCGTTATCTTAAGCTCTTAATGTTCCTAATAGGTATGTTTAACGGTGTTCCTCCGGCCTTGGTACAGGGCTATACAAAGGATTTCACAGCAGCTGTTAATTACAGGTTAAATGCAACAGATATATGATTTTACTAAAATATTTCTTATAATCCTATATTACTAATATTAGTATGATTAGTTCTAATCAAAGTGATCTTGACCAGAGCTACTCCGGCCTTGGTCCAGGGCTATACAAAGGATCTCACAGCAGCTGTTAATTATAGGTTAAATGCAACAGATGTAGGATTTTACTAAAATATTTCTTATAATCCTATATTAATATTAGTATGATTAGTTCTAATCAATAACAAATCAATGACTAATTAGTAACACTGGGACAGAAACAGCCGCCGGAGAGAGGAAGGGAGAACATGTAAGAGAAACAACCCTGCAGACACCAAGGTCGGTGAAGAAGGATGGGGAGGAGATGCTCCAGGCGCCGGAGCGGAGATTCCCCTGGTGAGGAAGACCACGGTGAGGCAGGCTGTCCCCCTGCAGCCCACGGAGGTCCACGGTGGAGCAGATCTCCACCTGCAGCCCATGGAGGACCCCACGCCAGAGCAGGAGGCTGTGACCCCGTGGGGGACCCGCGCTGGAGCGGTCTGCTCCTGAAGGACTGCAGCCCGTGGAAAGGACCCACGCTGGAGCAGTTGGTGAAGAACCGCAGCCCGTGGGAAGGACCCACGTTGGAAAAGTTCGTGGAGGACTGTCTCCCGTGGGTGGGACCCCACGCTGGAGCAGGGGAAGAGTGCGATGAGCCCTCACCCTGAGGAGGATGAAGCGGCAGAAAATAACGTGTGATGACCATAAACCCCATCCCCGTCCCCCTGTGCCACTGGGGGGAGGTAGGTAGAGAATTTGGGAGTGAAGTTGTGCCCGGGAAGAAGGGAGGGGTGGAGGGAAGGTGTTCTGAGATTTGGGTTTATTTCTCATGACCCTACTCTGGTTGATTGGTAATAAATTGAGTTAATTTTCCCCAAACTGAGTCTGTTTTGCCCGTGATGGTAATTGGTGAGCGATCTCTCCTGTCCTTATCTCGACCCGTGAGCTCTTTGTTCTATTTTATTTTCCCCTGTCCAGCTGAGGACGGGGGGAGCGATAGAACGGCTTTGGTGGGCACCGGGCGTCCAGCCAGGGTCAACCCACCCCAGTATTTTATATTCATTCTTTCATTCATTCATTTATATTCATTCATTCATTCATTCATTCATTTATATTCATTCACCTGCGAGAGACGTTCGGTGACATCCCGACTGTTTTGTCGGGAAGGTGCTGAGCGTGTCGGACACTTTCCATCCGGGGGGGTCCGGATCGTCGGTCGCCCCTCCTCTTCGATTCGGACCTGGACGACGCCCCGCGGGGCAGGGTCCTCAGCCCCGCCCACACCCCAAATCGACCCGGGTTCGCCCCAAAAATCAGCCCCTTTAACGCCCCAGCACCCCGTTTTCCTCCAAAGCACGCCATTTTGGCCCCCAAATTGCCACTTCTTAACCCAAAATCACGACATTTACCCCCAAATCACCACTTTTGACACCAAATCAACCCATTTTCACCTCAAAATCACCACTTCTGAACCCAAAATCACCGTTTTCCCCAAATCACCACTCTTTACCCCAAATCAACCCATTTTCCCCCCAAATCGCCCCTTCTTAACCCCAAATCACCCTGTTTTCCCCCAAAATCCCCCTTTTTGACCCCAAATCACCCCATTTTCACCCCCAAATCACCCCTTCTTCACCCCAAATACCCCATTTTCCCCCCAAATCCCCATTTCCCCCAAACCCCCTATTTTTCCCCAAATGCCCATTTTTCCCAAAATCCCCCATTTCCCCTGAACCCCCCATTTCCCCCAACCCACCCTTTCCCCACAAAATCCTCCATTTCCCCCCAAACCCCATTTTCCCCCAAACCCCCCATTTTTCCCAAAATCCCCCATTTCCCCCAAACCCCCCCTTTCCTCCCAAAATCCTCCATTTCCCACCAAACCCCCCATTTCCCCCCAAACCCCCCATTTTTTCCCAAATTCCCCATTTTTCCCCAAATCCCCCCTTCCCCCCAAATCCCCATTTCCCCCCAAACTCCCATTTTTCCCCAACCCCCTCTTTACCCCCAAAATCCCCATTTCCCCCAAACCCCCTTTTCCCCCAAACCCCCCATTTTTCCCAAAATCCCCATTTTTTCCAAAGCCCCCCTTCCCCCCCAAACCTCCCATTTCCCCCCAAAGCCCCCCTTTCCCCCCAATTCCTAATTTTTCCCCAAACCCCCCATTTCCCCCCCAAATCCCCATTTCCCCCCATTCCCCCCCAAACCGCCATTTCCCCCCTCCCCCCCCAAAAAAATTAACCCTTTCTCCCCCCCCCAGCCTTCCCGTTGGGGGGCTGCCCCCTCCCCGTTTGCCCTAAAATACCCCAGGGACACCCCCCCCAACCAAAACACCCCAAGGACCCCCCCCCAAAACCCCAATGACCCCCCCCCAAACACCCCAGGGACCCCCCCAAAACCCCAGAGAACCCCCAAAACGCCCCAGGGACCCTCCCAAAACACCCCAGGGACCGCCCCAACACCCCAATGACCCCCCCCAAAACCCCAGAGAACCCCCCAAAACCCCAGTGACCCCCCCCAACATCCCAAGGACCCCCCCCAAAATACCCCAGGGACCCCCACCCACCCAAAACACCCCATGGACCCCCCCCAAAACCCCAGGGACTCCCCCAAAACACACCACAGCCCCCCCCAAAACACCCCAGGGACCCCCCCAAAACCCAATGACCCCCCCAACACCCCAAGGACCCCCCCCAAAACCCCAGGGACCCCCCCAAATCACCCCAGGGACCCCCCCAAAACACACCAGGGACCCCCCCCTCAAAACACCACATGAACCCCCCCCAAAACACCAGTGACCCCCCCAAAACACCCCAGGGACCCCCTCAAAATACCCCAGGGACCCCCCCCACCCAAAACACCCCATGACCCCCCCCCAAAAACCCCAGAGCCCCCCCCAACACCCCAGTGACCCCCCCCACCCAAAACCCCCCAGGGACCCCCCAAAACACCCCAATGACCCCCGCAAAACCCCAGAGGCCCCCCCAAAACACCCCAGGCCCCCCCCTTACACCCTGACCCCCCCCAAAACACCCCAAGACTCCCCCCATCCTGAAAGAGCCCCCCCCCAAAAATTCCCCCACTTACACCCTGGGGACCCCCCCCAAAACACCCCAGGGACCCCCCCCAAAACCCCAATGACCCCCCCCAAAACCCCTGTGACCCCCCCAACCCCCCCCAAGCCCCCCCCACCCCCTTAACCCCCCCAAATCCCCTTTAACCCCCCCCAAACCCAAATTATTGGGGGGGGGATTGGGGAGGGGGGTAAAATGGGGGGGCACCCTAAAATTTGGGGGGCACCCTAAAATTTTGGGGGGGGCCCTAAAGTTGGGGGGAACCCTAAAAGTTGGGGGAGAGGGGGAAAGGGGGGGGAGAATTGGGAAAATTATTGGGGGGGATTGGGGAGGGGGGTAAAATGGGGGGCACCCTAAAATTTGGGAGGGCACCTTAAAATTTGGGGGGGCACCCTAAAATTTTGGGGGGGGCCTAAAGTGGAGGAGAGCACAAAAAGGGGGGGGAGGGGGAAAAGCGGGGGGAACAGGGGGAAAATTCTTGGGGGGGGATTGGGGAGGGGGGTAAAATGGGGGGGCACCCTAAAATTTTGGGGGGCACCCTAAAATTTTTTAGGGGTTCCCTAAAGTTGGGGGGACACCCCAAATTCTGGGTGTAAATCCTTCGGGGGGGGCACCCCAAAATTTGGGTGGGGGGTCCCAAAACCTGGGGGGGGACCCCAAACCCTGGGAGGGGTCTCCAAATTTGGGGGGGGTCCCCAAAACCTTGGGGGGGGTCCCAAAACCTGGGTGAGTGTTGCGATGGGGGGGTGTGGGGAGGGCGTAGGGACCCTACTCGTGTTCCCCGTGGCAGTTTTGGGGCTGTGGGGGGGTTACCTGAGGTCTCAAAATGGTGGCGGGTTCCCTGAGGTATCAAAATGGCGGCGGGTTCCTGAGGTCTCAAAATGGCGGCGGCGGGGGTGTGAGGTTCCCTCAGGGATCAAGATGGCGGCCCTGGAGGTGGGAGGAGGAGGAGGAGGGAGGGATTTACCTCAGGTTTTGGGGATCGACGCCCGTTATAAATGAGGCTGGGGGGGTTGGGTGGAGATTTAGGGGGTTTTGGGGGGGAGATTAGGGGTTTTGGGGGGGAATAGGGTTTTTGGGGGAGGATTTAGGGTTTTGGGGGGATTTAGGGGCTTTTGGGGGGGATTAGGGATGTTTTGGGGGGAGATTAGGAGTTTTTTGGAGGGGGCATTAGGGGTTTTGAGGGGGAACAGGATTTTGGGGGGGGGATTAGGGTTTTTTAGGGGGGTTAGGGTCTTTT